>NC_090740.1:75159281-75194281 GCF_036898095.1 Palaemon carinicauda | reverse complement strand
GAAAGTCGCGTATGCAGGGGTAAGAGGGTACACTCCGACTGACATTTTGAAAACTACCTCTTATGGAACCACAGTTATTTGTGCCTGATGATGTTCGGACACTGCTCCGCCAATAATCTGTTGTATCACTGCTGTGTTAGATTTAACGATATTTACTTAGTACGGACCCAAATACGTTGGCTTTAGTTTGTGTTTCCTAGGGTGTAATCATTTTAAACACACACAATCTATCACAATACCTTTATCAGTGTGATTTTGAACAGCCTGTCATACTTTGAGCTGTGTTTTTCATTAGCTCTTTTTCAAAAATCATTCAGTGGTGCTCATTACTCTCCTGAAGAGATTTAGTAAATAGACTCAGTATTGCTCAGTTGAATCATTTGGTAACCGTTGTGAATTTATCAAGGCCGTATACGATAACAGGATCTTGTCCATACAGTAAAAAGGATGGTATGTCTGTGAGCGAGGTATCATATCCAATGTTCAATGCAGGTAGAGCACAACCACACACCTATATCAAAAAGAATGTTTTATATATATATGTATATATGTATATATATATATATATATATATATATATATATATATATATATATATATATATATAGATATATATATATATATATATATATATATATATATATATAGATATATATATATATATATATATATAAAAACATTAGCTGTATGAATTGCAGATATCATGCATTAACAGAGTATTGACGTATTTTCATTTAGTTTTGTGCCTTACATGATTTCTAAAATAGCCCAGGTTCAATCCCTATCCCATGTAACACCTAAATAGAACAATAGGTCAAAAACAAAAGTTTTTATACAATTATTATTAATGAATTTTTGTTGATCTTTTAATAATAATATTTTTAGCGTATGTTTTAGGAAGTTGCCTATATCTCATGATGAACAGGGTGCTGGCTCAGACACCATATTTTCCCTTGGGATACGTTTTTCTTTGAATGCTTATTTTTGTTGATTCTTTTTTCAGATTCTACCAGTCATGAGCAAGAGAATCCCGTTTTGGGGATTTGATCATATTGATAATTTAATGGATGAAATAAAAAGTAACTAAGAAGATAATATGGAAATGATTGACGTATCAGATGATAAAGGGGAGATACAGCAGTATTAGAAGAGAGAGAATTATTGGAAGGGGGATAGACAACCCTAGAATCATTCCCTTGAAAAGTAGCAAGGGTTAAGAGGGGTTAGTGATTCTGTGTTTGTTGTTAATACACAAACACTGCTATCACATGACCTAAAAGAGGATAAGTGGGGAACTCTACTCGGACACTCAGATGCGAAGTTGTTACAGTCATCTATTCATCATAATCATCTCCTCCTTCGCCTGTGTATTCCTATTCTTTATAGAATTGGGTGTTATTTTCTCCCATTTTCATGCATATGAATTATATCATATTCAAATTTCTGCGATGAAACTCTGCCTTCTAAAACCAACATTTATCTTCGGCCTCTGATATAACACCAACTTAATGCATATTCATTAGTAATATTTTTTTAGTCGATAAAATGGTTTTATTCCAGGAAAAAAACAGTCACTTTCAATTTAACTTATTTGCTAAAAAAAATTGAAATTTGTTAAACTATTTTATCAAAAGATATTCACCATTTTGTTTCCAAAATACTTTTGCTCAACCACAATGATTCTGATATAAAGTATTTTTTAAAGGTCAACGGTTTTAGGTAACCAGTCTTTAAATGTCCCCTCGTGATGTGAAAATCCAAATGTGTTGGCATTGTTTGCTGAACTTATTCATGCAGAACATGTATGACCAATATATTCCATTCCGAGCTGTGTTAAGACTACAGACACGGATTTACTTGTTGTGAGATTTTTGTTCTTGCATATTTTTCTATGAAATTTATTCTCTCTCTCTCTCTCTCTCTCTCTCTCTCTCTCTCTCTCTCTCTCTCTCTCTCTCTCTCTCTCTCTCTCTCTCTCTCTAACATCACATATCATGAAAGTGTATGAGAGGGTAATAAAAAAGAAAATAATGAATCATTTGGTTAAATATAATTTGTTTAATATAGGTCAACACGGTTTAGTGCCTGGAAAAAGTACACAAACCCAACTGATAGCACACTATGAAAAAAAATACAAAAAAATATGATAAATGAAAAAGACATAGATGTGATATATCTAGATTTTGCAAAAGCATTTGACAAGGTAGACCATAATATATTAAAGAAAAAAAAATGAGAAAGCATGATATTGTGGGAAAGATAGGAAAATGGGTAAAAGAATTCCTGCAAAACAGAAAACAGATAGTGGTTGCAAATGATGAGAAATCAGATGAAGATCAGGTAATAACTGGCGTGCCATAGGGTACAGTATTAGCTGCACTACTGTTTGTTATTATGATCTCAGACATAGACTGTGATGTTAAAACCTCTGTAGTAAGAAGTTTCGCCGATGACACAAGAATAAGTAGAGAAATTACTTGTGATGACACTTCAAAGAGATCTAAACAAAATATATGAATGGGCGGAGATAAATAGGATGGTATTTAACTCCGATAAATTCGAATCAATAAATTATGGAAATCGAGAAGGAATGGTATATGCATACAAGGGACCTAATAACGAGACAATCACAAAACAAGGAAGCAATTAAAGACCTTGGTGTAATATTAAATAGGAATATGTTATGCAACGACCAAATAGCAACACTGTTGGCTAAATGTAAAGCAAAAATGGGAATGATATTCAGACACTTTAAAACAAGAAAAGCTGAACACATGATTATGGTTTACAAAACTTGTGTACGTAGTACACTCGAGTACTGCAATGCGATATGGAACCCACACTAGCAAAAGGATATTGCACAAATAGAGAGTGTACAAATTTCCTATACTGCTAGAACAGAAGAAGTTAAGGACCTTGACTACTGGGAAAGACTGCAATTCTTAAAACTATACAGTCAAGACAGGAGAAGAGAACGCTGCATGATAATACAAGCATGGAAGCAAATAGAAGGAATTACTGAAAACATCATGGAGCTAAAAATATCAGAAAGAGCAAGCCGAGGTAGATTAATAGTGCCAAAAACTATACCAGGAAAACTAAGGAAGACACACAGGACATTAATCCACTATACACCAGCATTGATAATACAGCAACTATTTAATGCACTGCCAGCTTATCTTAGAAACATATCAGGAGTGAGCGTAGATGTGTTTAAGAATAAGCTCGATAAATACCTAAGATATATCCAAGACTGGAAGATGCAAAATACACCGGAAGATGCATTAGCAACTCTTTGGTGGATATACGAGGTGCCTCACACTGAGGGACCTGGGGGAACCCAAACATAGAATAAGGCAATAAGGTAAGGATCTCTCTCTCTCTCTCTCTCTCTCTCTCTCTCTCTCTCTCTCTCTCTCTCTCTCTCTCTCTCTCTCTCTCATTCTTTTTCTTTAATGCTAACCTTTTTTAATACTGATAACTATTCCCTCTGCATGAAAAGAAGAAAATCGTAATCACAAAACACCAAGAATATCCTTTGAACAATATGCGAGAAGTTAAATATAATTCCATTCAGTATGTTTCGTGTAGGGAATCTTTCTTTGATATCAATCTTTATTACTTCTATTAGTCATAACATTGCTAACCTTTCAGCTTTTTTAATAAGTACATGGTACACGTCTTAAAATTGAAATTGATACTTTTGGTATTAAAACATTTGTATAGTTTACTTTTGAAGTGTTCTATCAGATGTTTATGCATAATCACATAAATGAATTCGTTATCATTTCTTACGCAAGAGTCATTGAACTCACTTTTAATCCTAAGACAATTATTAAGTTGCTAGAACTTACTCTAATTTTCGAGTCTTCCTCCAACAAGAAGGAATAAAGACACCTATAAAGTAGGCGGTAAAAGTAAGGAGGCTACTTCATGTTGTTTTAATGGGCTTTCATCTTTGCTGTAATATTGATTCGGTATGAATCTCATCGTATATAAAATTAATAAGATATGAATTATTACTATGAGCAGTACAGAAGATAACATTGAAGTCTGTTAACATAATCAATGAAGGATAAACCATTCGCATTATGGAATGTGTTCCACAGGAGAGTGTGATCTTTCAACTATATAGTAACCCATAACACAAATGTTATAGAAAACGAATACGGTAATAGCTAGAGAAAATAGTATACATAGTTTGATGATGGTCTATTACAAAAGCACATACATACATACATACATACATACAGACAATATATATATATATATATATATATATATATATATATATATATATATATATATATATATATATATGTGTGTGTGTGTGTGTGTGTGTGTGTGTATATATATATATATACATATATATATATATATATATATATATATATATATATATATATATATATATATATATATATATATATATGTGTGTGTGTGTGTGTGTGTGTGTGTTGGTTTTTATTGTTTACAAAAAAATAATGTCAACAATGCTTCACTCAGAACGAGTTAAATGAAAACCTCTACATGATGTGAGAAAATAATAAATCAATCTTTGAATATCAAAGAGTTTATTCATACACGCATCCAACCTAATTGAACAGAATTTTTTGCGGGAACAGAATTTTTTGCCTGCCGCTCACATACGGTAGATTACATATATAATACTAACCGTAAGATGAAATAGATTTAGCATACACTACTAACATACCTACAAAAGGTAGCAAATTTTTAAAGCTACACTGCACCACAACGAATAATGACAGCCAAAAGTAAAGTCTGGTACGTAGGGGGGGGGGGGATACACTATTGCCCCCTTCTTCTCTCACCAGGCTTTAAAAACCCAGGCATTTTTATTTAGTCTCTCAAAATACGTTAGGCGTGTTAACACAAAACAAGTGGGCCCTCTCTTTTTTTCTGTGTATAGTGGATACAAGAGAAATTACGCATTTCACGTCTTTTATATCATCAGCAATTCTAATCATGTTTATGCTTTCATATAAACAAGAAAATACAAAGAAAAAAAAATAGCGGAACCATATCTGGGCATTTCTATCAATGAAAAATACTTTAGAGATGAAATCATCCTATACATCAAATGTATTATTCTTTGGCTTACTGCTAATATTTAAGCAGCATAATATTGGTTAGAAATAGTTCAGGTTTTATTCTGTTTTGCATGAATATAATAGCTCAGAGTATCTTCCTGATATATATTCATGTATTTCAGGTACTGAATAACCCATTGTACTCTTAAGATACTATGCAGAAAAAAGAAAATGATCTCAAACTTTAACTGAAAAGAAAAACTCGGAACCCTGGGAAGAGTCTCCTCAAAAGAAAGTGAGGTGCCAAGGCAACTGGGTCATTCATTTTAAAAACACCAAACATTGAAATTTAGTCCTCTTTTCAGAATTAAAGGATCCTAAAAAATTATACGCCTATATTCAGAAAGTAAAGCATCAACATATTTCTGAGCCTGAAGGATCAACTACTAAAATGGCAAATAATTGTGAGCAAATACCAGAAAACTTTTGGTATACTAGATAGATGCCATCGAAACTGTCATTCTAGGTTTACTTGCAATATTAACAGGCTCCAAAGTACCAAAGATATTGCAACAGCTGGCCAGAGCTTAAGGGAAAACAAGCATATAGGCCGAGTAATGAGAAAATTATATTTAACCCTGACTATATCTTCTGCAATAAGTCTATACGTGTTCATATAAAAAAAAAAAAAAACAAGAAGTCGCACAAAAGAGAGTACAACTATAGTCGAAAGAGAAGGTAGGCACACTATAATTAGAATGTCAGAGGAGCACAATGCTGAAAACTTACTGTTGTGTATACAAAGATATAATTTATTTGCACGTAAAGCTAAATATCATCATTCTCGTAGAAGAAAGTATACAATGAAACCAGAATATTGGAGTTAATTGTTGCACAGACTGCTCTAGAAGATGCCCATAAATCTGCACTTCATCACGTGGTTGCATATGTTAAAGAACGTGTGATTGAAGCAAATGAAGTCAATCAACTTTCATGTCTTACATTAATATATACTGCTGGGTTGGAAAAGACGCCATTCAAGAATCCCAAATGCCAATAGATTGCAAATCAATACTTCAAAATCACTCGGATTTTAATGGCAAAATTCAGTTTGTTAGATGTAATCCTACAAATAGTCAGCCCTTTTTCTTAGTGACAACACTAAAATAACAGGTAAAGAGGCAATAAGTGAGGCATATAGTATTGTTATTCCCGATTCTATTAAAGAAATTGCTTTGCTTTTGCGTGGAAATCATTTAGAGAACCAAAGGAATTATTATGGCCATCTTTCATTTGCTAGTTAGGTATCACAAGTGATACCTAACCAGCTAAGGAAATTCTTAAGTATTGTCATAGACAAACAAATAATTAGCTCGTCAGATCATGAAAAATCGTCTTATTCTGTCAGTTGAGCAGGACATTTGCAGTGCTGTTACTAATGGGTAGTGGAAATTACCTAAACACATTTTGCTTATGTATGAAATTAAGACATCTGTATCGTAGCAAACTATTTCTAACAATATTTAATTGATTTAGTTACTGTGAAACCCACAGCTTTGCAATGAATTGGAATCTTCAGTAGACACAGCATTCGAGCAAATTTCTACAGGATTGACTAATCAGATTGTTAAAGCACCATACAATGTTTCGTTTCAAAATGAATGAAACAACTTTAATCAACTTTTAACAGGAATTCATTGTAGGCCTTTCATCAACACTGCAGGAGGAATAATGCTGCAAGAGGTCCTAGATACTTAGACCCCATCTCATTCAGCGTCGCTGCCTATCATTTATTATTATTCTATTTATTATTATTATTATTATTGTTATTATTATTATCATTATTATCATTATTATTATTATTACTAGCTAAGCTACAACCCTAGTTATCAAAGCAGGATGCTATAAGCCCAAGGGCTTCAACAGAGAAAATAGCTCAGTGAGGAAAGGAAAATAAGGAAATAAATAAACTACAAAAAAAGTAATTAACAATAAAGAAAAATATTTTAAGAATAGTAACAGCATTAAAATAAATATTTCATATATAAACTATAGAAAAAAATTTAAATCACTGATTCAACTACCCAATCAGGAAAATCATTCCACAATCTCGTCACAGCTGGAATAAAACTTCTAGAATACTGTGTAGTATTGAACCTTATGAAGGAGAAGACCTGACTATTAGAATTAACTCCATGCCTAGTATTACGAACAGGATGGCACTTTCCGGGAAGTTCTGAATGTAAAGGATAGTCAGAATTATAAAAAAAAAAAAAAAAAATCTTATGCAGCATGCATAATGAACTAATTGAACGACGGTGCCAAAGATTTATATCTAGATCAGGAATAAGAAATCTAATAGAACGTAAGTTCCTGTCCAAGAAATCAAGATGAGAATCAGCAGCTGAAGACCAGACAGGAGAACAATATTCAAAACAAGGTAGAATGAAAGAATTAAAACACCTCTTCAGAATAGATTGATCACCGAAAATCTTAAAAGACTTTCTTAATAAGCCAATTTTTTGGACAACTGAAGAAGACATAGACCTAATGTGTTTCTCAAAAGTAAATTTTCTGTCGAGAATCACGCCTAAAATTTTAAGAGTCATACAGAGTTAAAAAAAAAAACATTATCAATGCCGAGATCCAGATTTTGAGGAGTCACTGTCCTTAACCTACTTACAATCATACTTAGAGTTTTGTTAGGATGCAACTTTCATACCCCATAATTTTGCACCATGCACTAATTTTAGCTAAATCTCTATTAAGGAATTCAGCAACCCCAGATCTACATCTAGGAGATGGAACTGATGCAAAGAGAGTAGCATCATCTGCATATGCAACAAACTTGTTTTCTAGACCAAATCATATATCGTGTGTATATGATATGAAAAGTGATGGGCCAAGAACACTACCCTGAGGAACACTAGATATCACATTCCTATACTCACTAGGGTGCCCATCAGCAACAACTCTTTGCAATCTATTTCTTAAAAACTTTAAAATGATGCTAAGAAACAACTTACCTACTCCCAACTGTTTGAGTTTGAAAACAAAGGCCTCATGATTAACACGGTCAAAGGCAGCATTGAAATTACGGCCAATCATACAAGCTTCCTGACCACAATCAAGGGATTTCTGTATAAATTGCAAGCTAAGGAACAGATGATTACCTTCAGCAAACCTATTAAGACGTTTTGCCAAAAGACATTCAAAAACTTTAGATAATATGGGAATTATAGAAATTGGGCAGTTATCAATCGAACTTGAACTACTACAAACACATTTATATAGTGGAGTAACATTACCAATTCTCCAACAAGTGCTAAAAGCTCCTCCTCTTGCTAATTGCGCAAAATAACAGATGGCTTTGGAGCTAAGAAATCTGCAGTTTTCATAAAAAACAAAGGCAAAATACCCTTTAGGTCTACACCTCCATGTGCATCAAGGTCCATCAACAGAGTTTTGATTTCATGAGATCGAAAAGCTAAACTAGTTTGTTAAGCCTCAAGAAAACAGGAATGAGGAAGTTCAAGTTTATAATTATTCTGCTTACTGTCTAACACTTCAGCCAAAAGGGTTGCCTTTTCCTTTAGACATAGCCATCGGGATTAAGTAAAGGAGGAACTGTTGCATCTACACCAAAGAGTGCAAAATTAAGAGTAGTCCACCACTTATGCTCCTTGGTTGTACCAGAAAGGGTTTCTTTTATGGTTAAATTGTATTGCTTTTCAGCTGAAGCATAAACTCTCTGAGCAAAAGCCCTAGGCTGAGTATAGATATTCCAGGTCAAATCTGATCTATTACCCTTCCAAAGATGATAGGCCTCCTGCTTCTCCAAATAAGAACGTCTACAATCATCATTGAACCATCGTTTGTCCTTCACTTGGTACCTTAGCACACGAGAAAGGATACACCTATCAATTATGTTGACTAGACTCTCATTCAAAGGGACAACAGGATCACCACTACTGTACAATTGTGACCAATTCAAGCCCAAAAGATCATGCAAAATCCCATTCCAGTCTGCTTGAGATTTCATATAAATCTTACATGAGTATGAAACATCAGGGACAGGATGCTCAGTCTTCACTACTAATGAAATCAAGGCATAATCAGATGTCCCATTTGGAAAACCAGCCTTACTTGTTATAACTCCATGGGAGTCCGTGTATACGAGGTCCAAGCAGTTACCAGACCTGTGAGTAGCTTCACTTGTGATTTGCTCACAGCCTGATTCAGAGGTAAAGTCTAAAGCTCTTAAGCCATGGTGATCGGTAGGAAAAACAAAATTTAACCAATCCCTATGGTGAGCATTGAAATCACCAACAAAGACAAAAGAGGAATTTCTATCATCTTCTTGAATCTTAGCCATGATGGTAAGAAGATAGTCAAAGATAGAATTATCCATGTCTGGATTCCCGTATATCAAACACAAATAGAAGTTTTTATGCCTGCCACAAACTCTTATTACCTAAATTTCATGACATCCACATTCATAGTAAGACTTATGAGAAGCAGGGTGCTCAGTCCTAATATACACCGCCTTTCTCCTGGCCCTAAGGGATGGCATCGCGTTTCAACATTATTGGTTTCTTAAAACCAGTTTTAAGGAACTCAGATGAGTGTCTCATATTAAAAACCAAGGTTTCTGAACACAAATGAATATCATACAGTCTGGACACAACTGTAAGGTCTTGAATATTTGCATGAAGACCACGAATATTGCAATACACTAGACAACATTAACGAAATCTAGTACGTACTGGTCCCGGATTTCGCTCAGTGTCTCCAGACAGTATAAGAATTAATAGTAATAAAAAAAGATTCATCATATTTAAGAACTAAATTAACAAGAATGATAACAAGAATAATATGTGCAGAAATATAAATAAAGTGATTGATCAAACCCATAGACTATACAAAAAAGGCAGAAAAACTGGTCAACATGGAGGAGCCGATGCACCATGCAAGGCTAAATACCCTCCAGGATAGCCATTTCAACTGAAGGGAGGACAGTAAGGATGGTCTTGAGAAGAAAAAGAATCAGCTAAGGAATAGACAACCTCATGATAAACCATCAGGCATCCATGGCCCTTGTATTAAGCCTACCCAACGTACCATTTAAAAAAAAAAACAAGAGAAAGAACAAACATAGTATAGAATAGTGTGCCCGAGTGTACCCTCAAGCAAGAGAACTCTAACCAGAGACGGTGGAATACCATGGTACAGAGGCTATGGTACTACCCAAGAATAGATAATAATTGTTTAATTTTGTTGTGTCCTTCTCCTAGAAGAGCTGCTTACCTTAGCTAAAGAATCTCTTCTAACCAAACCAAGCAGAGAGTAGCCCCTGAACAATTACCACACAGTAATTAGCCCCTAGAGCGAAGAAGAAATGTTTGGTAAATTCAGTGTTGTCAAGTATATGAGGAAAGACGAGAATGTATCAAGACTAGGCCAGAGTATGTGGTGTATGTGTATGCAAAGAAAAAATGAGCTGTAACCAGAGATTTGGATTTGGATATCATGTTAAAAATCATGTGCAACAAGGAAACAAAGTGTTCCAGCCTTTAGCGGCTTTATTTCAGCAACAGAGATTGCTCCACTCCGACGTACTACCATAGATCCAGAGTAAATTACAGAATATAATGTCAAAGAATTACGTAAGTGGTTTGAACAAGCTATAAAAGAGGTAGACCAATTCTATACTGTAATCCCATTTGACTTAGGGGTATGTATGAAAGGTCTGCCATTGATGATGGGACAATCCTGGTGAATATAAAACCCACATTGTATTAGATGGTGCTTTCTATACCATTATGAATTATTTGAACATGATCGGTCATAAAATGGCTGGATCTGGATATGCTGAAATGCTTATTGAAGCTGGTCTTGTTACATCAGGATGTGTTGGAAAAGTTCTCAGTGCAAGAGGTACAGCAAAAGACTTCTGCTTCAGAGCTTCATAGACACACAACAGGAAACTGACCACTGATAACATGGTGAATGGCACAGAGGATAAAAGTTTATTAGAGTACCTGGACAAATGCATCGAATTTCAAGAAAAACCGAGAAATGGTTTAGTGCGGATATCCTTTTTAGATGATACTCGATAGGTTTTCCTCGTTATATATGCATTCATAACTAATAGTCTACCTTTGTTTCACAAGACAATGGGTGGCATGGCAGATTTTTTTTTTTTTTTTTTTTTTTTTTGTCAGAATTATGCTAGCTACCTTTTTTGGCTGTTTTTTTTTTTTTTTTTTTTTTTTGTTATCCATTAAAGAACCATATCCAGTTGCAAGTGACCTTTTAAGGAAGGGATCTATATATGTTGCAAGGCCCCTTATTCCTGGGAATTTGAGTGCTGTTGACAAAATATGGAGAAGACCTTTATGAGAAATTTCTCAAATCTAGATGAGGTACTGGAGGTGCAGGACTCTCAAGCATACTCATAATCACGGTGCCTATCAAAAAAATATAAGAACTGCATCAGAATGTATTAAGTATTATGAAGCCACTCTCGAGATGGCTGGAATGATTGGGAATGAGGAAAGCATAAAAAATTGAAAGCACAGAGAACTATGGGAATCTAAAATCAAACGAAGTGAAGTTGTCATGCAAAGAACACCGGATACTATTCAGGCATGGTTCAATCCATTTAACATGACTGACAAAGAAAATCTCTATAATATTGCTTCATGTGCATATGTTCCTCCTGACACTAAAATTTTGTCCAACAGGCTGAGAAAATGAGCAAGGGAGCCAAAATTGCTCTCATGCAAGCAAGACCAATGAAATACAAACATCGTAATCACATCAGTTTCTTTGACAAAATTCTTATATTAAAACTCAGGACAATGGAAAAGATAAACAAGTAAGTAAAGCTGACCACATCACAAGACAATGTAATGATATATCAAGAACAAGTTGATATTGCTTCCCAGAATCTGATTAAGTCTCAACAACTATCCACACCATTTACCCTCGAGAAACTCATAGCATATTCTATTACTGCCATCCCCCATGCCATTGGGACCCCAGATGGATTTCTCTTCAAAGGCAAGAAAGCAGCTCTTGTGAATTATTTATCAGAAATGAGGAACCGTGCCAATTTCCAAATGATGAAATTCTTTGTATCATAGACGGCAATGCATTTCTTCATTCGTCAAAAGATATTCCACCTACATTTAAAGACACTTGCCTTAAATTGTTTGATCAACTTTGTTTCAAAAACAATGTCCTCTTTTCAAATGCCATGTACTTACAACAATAACCAAAGAGTCATAAATGACGATGACGTGGATCAAGTAGAAAGCTCACTCTAGCAGAGATAAACATGAGGGCACCTCTACATTTTCAGTTATTTTCTAAGAATAACGACGATGAAGCTCAATTGTTCAGAATTATATTAAGCATTTGGAAAAGTGGTGATGCTGCAAGTAGACTGACGTGTAAGAGCATAGTCATCCTAGTTGACGGGAAGGCTTACAGACAGACATCTCATAATGGTTCAGTAACAGAAAATATCTGCTATCGAGTCATCTCAGAAGGAAACAGACCGTAGAACTGTTATGTACTTACTTCATGCTAAGGATAATAAAATTTCCCATATGCAGTGGTGCAGAGTCTAGACAGCGATTTGTTTTTAAAAATTCTATATTATGTATCCAACCTAAAGCCAATGAAAGTATCATCTGACACAGGGAGTAGTGCAAAGAGGAGGCTCATCAATATGACCAATCTTGCTGATGGCTTTGGTGAAGGATTTTGCACAGCTCTCCTTGGAATATATTTATACACGCGAAAATTGCGCTTTTCGAGGTAAAGGAGTGGTAGCACCATTTAAGAAGTTACAGCAAATGCTTAAATACCACAAGGTATTCAATAGACTTTGTTAAAGCTGCGACGGTGATGCAGAAATGGTAAAGGAACTGGAATGTTTCACTTGTGTCATGTATGGCTACCCAAGGTAAGTAAGAACATTGAGTGTTTTGCTTTGCCTCACTGTCTGAATACATTACTTGTATGAATAATTCTGAATCATTCATATTTCACTTAAAACATTATGTTGCCAAGGATACTCTCAAACTTAATCATTTCTATATGAAATCTAGTAACTATGTCATAGAGAGTTAATCATTCAATCTTTCGCCAAAGTCAAAGATGTGAACAATTTACAAGCAGTAATGCTTCAAGAAATGGTTGGCGATAGTAATGAAGAGATAAGAAATGCTACAAGGTTGACTGTTCAAGACTTCCTACATACAGGATGTCCCTAATACCGCACATAAAACGTGCAGACTACAGAGCAGGTCAATTTTAACGGGCACATGAAAGAATGCATAATTTACCAACATTGAATGATCATGGTTGGGCAAGGGATCCAGAAACTAGCAGTTTGAGTCTATTTGGCCACAACTTCAGGCAAAATAGGCTCTGAAGGATCTGTTTTTCCCAAAGAGGCTTCTTGACATTGTTCCAGAAATAATAGAGGATGAGCAATCGGAGGGCAGGCATGAAGTGGAGGATGAATATGATTAGTCTTCAAATGATTCATAATATGACATAAATTCAGATGCTTAGTTTTTATTTCTTTCTAAAATGTGTTTCTTTGAATTCCTTAGTAAAATTAGTTCATGAAGCTTCTCTTTTGGTGACTTAAAATACTATTTTATCTATTCAAATGTGGTATCATTTTTTGTGAATATGATACTAAATGTCAAAAAGGTTTGATGATTCTCAACTATTTTGTTACAAAATTATTCAAAATCAAATTTCTTAAGCCCCTGTAAATTGAAAACTATTATGTATTATACTTTTGCTCATAAATGTTGATAACAACGAGTAGTAACTACGACAACTAGTTTTTGAAGGCCACTCCACTTAGAAAGGCAAGTTTTGTTCTTTTTTATTATTAATAGCCTATGCCGGAACATAGAATGATTTCAAGTATTACGGTACGATAGAATAACTGCCGAGATGATATTGGCCGCAAATAAAGTGACTCCCAGAGTACTTACGAGATTATTTTGTTGAATGCGGCATTAAGAGGCAAAACCTGATGAATAGGAGTTAGGAGTGTTGGTGAAAATGGCAAAAAAGGAGACCTGACTAATTACAATAATTACAGGGGCATAACACTTACGTCAGTTGTTATGAAAATATATAATAGGCTTATTCTAAAGAGACTGTAGAGAAAGATTGATGAAAGGCTGAGAGATGAACAAGCAGGATTTAGAAAAGATAGAAGTTGCAGTGACCAAATTTTCATTTTAAGACATGTACAGCAATACATAGAATATAGAAATCCACTTTTGAAGGCATTTGTGGACTATGAAAAAGACATTGATAGTGTCCATCGGCCAATTTCATGAAGAGTCCTGCGTTATTATGGAATTCTTAGATATGTAAATTTGATTAAGTCTGTTCATGAGTATAACAAGTACAAAGTTAATGTTAATGGAGTCTTATCAAATGGATTTCCAGTGAACAGTGGAGTACTTCAAGGGAATGTGTTGTCACATATGTTTATCCTCCTCGTGGGTTTTGTAATGCATAGAACAGTCGCAGATGGTGGAGAAGGATTGGACTGGATTGGTGACAGGAATTTAGCAGACCTAGAGTATGCTGATGATGCTGTCCTTCTTAGTAGAACATCAAAGGATACAATGCTTGCTTAGCAGAATGCATGAAATATCACACGAGGTTTGGCTGAAGATAAATAGAAGAAAGACAGAGATGATGAGAACGGACTATGCAATGGAAGATGAAATATCATTGGAAGGAGAAAGGATTACTGAGATAGAATAATTTAAGTATTTAGGAACTATGATCTCTAATGCAGGGTTTTTAGAATTTGATTGTATTTAAAGATTGAAAAAAGCAAATCAGATGATGGCTAGGTTAAGTAAAATTTGGAAATCGAATCGCCTGAAATTACATATAAAAATCAAGTAATATATCAGTTTAGTGAAATGGGTGTTACTCTGTGGACATGAGTCATGGTATGACAATGAAACAATCTCCAACAGATTTAGTAGATTTGAGAACAAATCCATCAGAAGGTTATTGGGAGTAAATGGAAGGACAGGATTAGAAATGAAACTATAAGAGATTACTCGAGTACCATATGTGGATAAGAACATGATAAGGGGTAGATGGAGATGGTTTGGGCATGCTCTTCGCACTTCCGAAGAGATATTAGTTCACCAAACGTTCAGCTTGGCTCCACAAGGCACTAGAAGAGTTGGAAAACCCAGATCCACATGGCTGAGGAATATGAAGTCTGAAGTAGGAGATGATCAATGGAGAAGTATTGAATAAAAAGCTCAAGATAGACGAGTGGTTAGATCTAACCGAGGCCCTTTGCGTCAATAGACGTAGGAGGAGATGATGATGATTATTTGAATATTTACATTTATTTATGGAGTATTCTATTTACTCTTATTATTGGTTATCTAAATACATAAATATTCATATTCAATTTCTTAATAACTCCTGTGTACATAGAATCTCATTTTGTATCAGATTATTGTTCTAGTGTTGATACGGGTGCATATTTGAGTCTGCGGCTAATTTTTCACAGCTGCTTTTTAGACACGGAAAATCAAATGAATGCCCACTTTATTTCAGTGTTAACATGTCAAACTTGTTACAAGACACCCTAAAGCATAAAAAAAAGAAAAAAAAAAACTTATCAAATCCTGGGGCGCCCATATTAGGCTCATACTCGAGACCTATACAGTAGCTTAACCAACACAATTAATTTAGATTAGCCTTGCATAAGGTACGGCTTAAACAAAAGTAGCTTAGTGGAGGGCCGCTTACAGTCATCGTCTTCTCGATGTACATTACTAATGTCATCCAGTAACAAAAGGACTTAAGATAACTGCGTGACAGTTATCCCTTACAATCTAATCAATCATAGCCTACGCGATCACTTGCACTTACCGACAGAACGCCCAAATATCGAAAGCTGATACCAAAACAAGCGCTTAGATAAATAGCTTCCCAATACAGGAAGGATGCACATCAAAGAAGAAGCACCTAACTTCAATTAATGTCAAAAGCAAATAATGAAAATTTTCATTCTAAACCTATGCCAAAGGGCCACAAAACGTGAACAAGTACTACAATTTCTTCGTAATTTAATGTTCAAACTATTTAAAAAATAAAAATCTAACACTTCCCTTTTTGTCAGGGGTTCCAACGCGTAGGTCACTTCGAAACTATCTGATTTTGCAAAGTTGCCTTCGTGGAAAACATTGTTTGAAAATTTCGAAACCAACATATAGTCAATATAGATTTCAGTTATGCCCATTTTCATTATGGCAGGCACCTTGCCAGCTTTTGTACTTATTAGCCAAAGGGTTTCTGCTTGTAAAGTTGAAGTGTCAACTGTCAAGCACCACTCACCAGTCTAAGACGAGAGTGGCAGAGTGTTCAACTACCTGTTCAGTAAACCCGTGTTTCACCTGCACAAAGTCATTTGCCTAGTGACAGGCAATGTTAGCAAGAGCTTCAGAGAAAGGCGAGTGTTTTGAATTTGAAGAAATGAAAGATTAATATGGTAATTACTAGATAAAAAGAATGTTAGAAATAGATTTCAAGATAATTTATCACATACGATTGTATGTATGTAGGGTATGTATGTCTTAGTCAATCCCCTTTCTTGTTGCGATAGTTAGATAATTTTCTGACATAAAAGAGATGAAGATATACATTCATAACGTTGCATTGTATTGATAGTTAATTTCATCTTTCTCTCTAAAAAAACTCTTTTAAAACAACCCCTATGTTTTTGTTTCTTCCATAGCAAAGTAATAAAGGTTCGGTAAGCTTGTTCTGTACAGTGTTTTATGGAGTTTTTCTTTACAATGTTCCAATTTGACTTTTATCGTCTTGCTTAAAATAGTTATATACCTGAGTGAAAATGCTTCTTCTAGATTAAAGTTATTTTTCTCTTATTTTCTATTTCATTGTTCTCATTCTTTTGAACTTACGTGGTGTTGTCTTTTATTCTCCCTGGTTAATTTTCATATTTTTCCAATTACTTTAAAGCCTCAGTTTCAGAAGCTAATGAACTTATACTTTTTTCAATAATCAACACTTTCTTCTACGAATATTCTCAACTTTTGACTCCTAAATAGCTGTATTTTTTAAAAATATACATTAGTTTCGGTACAGTACGTGCAATCTATCTTGACTTAAGCATCTCAGGCAGGGTATGAAGCCATAACACGCCGGGAATCAATTAAAAGAACTATAAGAAGAAAGCTTAATGAAATGGCGCGTTTTTAACGGAATTAAGAGAGTGCAGAGAGGAGGAGATAAATAGTATAAGCTTTTAATAGCTGATCATTCCCCACAACAAACAATGAAAAAAATATTTACAGGAAGAGGAAAGGGTAAATATGTGATATTTTAATTTCTAGCCAAATACTTGAACCGTAAATTTTTCCTACTCGCTATCTTGTCTTTTATACATTTACAACCATGATTATTGGGTTAAACCACACCTTTATGATATTCTGGACCCCCTTATGTAATGATAATTATGTGGGGTCACAATGGGAACCCGGCGTTTTTTTTTGGGGGGGGGGGGGGTAGGAAAATGGCGCAAAAACGAGTGATATTGCGGCAATAATAATGGTAAGAAATGCAAAAAAAACACAAGATTACCAGTTGTAAATATACATGGTCGGTTTTTGCTCGGCCGTGGCTCGCTACGCTTGCAAAATTAACATTTCATCACTGCTCCTTTGTTATGGCAAGCGGTACATGGTGTGCTGAGCATACAAGCCACGTAGGTCATTGTTTTGGCGATATATATATATATATATATATATATATATATATATATATATATATATATATATATATATATATATATATATATATATATATATATATATTCTGTTTTACTTTTTTGATTACCAAGATAGATGAAATTACACTCAATTTCGAAATAGAATGTACTTCCCTCTTGGAGACGTCTTTAAGTGATGATAGTTATAGTGGAACTGAAGGGGAAGGTGGAAAATTATTGTTGTAGAACAAAATCAGTGAACTTCTGCGTAAATATTTGGTTATCCATGTGATGATTATGTCCTGCAAAAACAGAATAGCTGGCTAAAGAAAATGCAAGCAGCGCATGGGTAGTAACTACTAATTAGTCTTCCAAAAGTATACAATGAACTTAGAGTGAGAAATATACTTCATATTCTAATCGACCGATATACAAGTTATTATTCCCCATCCCCCATTAAACATATAATGAAAAATGCCTAAATGGCCAGCAGTCATCCATTTCTTATAGCGAATTCCAATTTCGCTAGTAGTTACAGTATCATATATTAACTGAGAGTAATATCAAATCGCGTATGACGCAAGAGATCCACTAAATTACCTTGGAGGCATATCTCACACTTCCAATTTGATTTAAATGGCAGATTAATACGTTAGTGTTTCGATTCAATTTATATTCATATCAAGTCACTTACTGGGGACAAAATGAAAATGATACTAGAGTAAGTGAAATTTCTAACAATAAATTTATATTATATTGCCAATCTATCCTATGATCCTATTATATGATTTTCTATTTGTTCAGAATTGTAGCTGTAGTGCTATTGTATTTTTTTGACGTCTGCCGCACACATTTTGTTCATGAGTTTATATAATTTCTTTTCTCCCATATTTATATTCATAATAAGTCATCTAATCTCCTAATGGTTGAATGGCCAAATTTACTCCAAATAACTTAAAGATAAATAACAATGAATAAAGATGCAATTACTAGAATGGTCTGTAGCGTGGACACGACCTTTAAACAAGTCAGTTACTTGTAACCACATTGTTTCATAATAATACGCCAAAAAGGCCAATACCAAAAACATAATTTTAACAATACGCCAAATAGTTTGCAGTCTTACAAATCTTACGCCAAAATGTCTACGCCAAAAATTACTAGCCCTGTTAGATTTTCCCTACTATTAGAACTTAAAATCTTATAATTGAAATTGTGTTTCTCGTGAGAATTAGTACTAACACAGTAGTGTGCTCAATTGCTATTGCTTATGATAGAACGTTACCAAAATCCTATGTACACTTCAGTCTTTAATTTAATGATCATTAATAATGGAATGGGTTAGTTCCAACATATTATAAATGAATTAACAATAGAATCTTTAGTGTATTTATCCGAGAAAAAAAATTTCAAAGAGATGTACAAAATTTTATCATACGTTCCTCCTTTTATCATGTCTTATAAAAATGTATTCTAGTTCAATACTAGCAAAAGAAGAAAGAAGAAAGTTGGTATGTCCCACACCGTAACAATCTTCTTCCAATACTCAATTCAGCTAAGTTTCTCAATGCAAACGGTTTCTCTTTCAAATTTTTATATCTGACTGTGAGAAATGTTGTGCTGCTGTCTGACTCTGGAATATTACTTTGGCCGTGGTGATATGATTTTTACAAGTGATACAGTTTGAATTAGATTAAAAAAAAAAATTAAAAAAAATTGAAACTTACTGCTGAAGTAAGTTTCCTGTGCTTAAAAATTCCCATGTTTAACAATAGCCTCCCGTTCTTACTCTTGAAATTAATATTGTGTGACTAATTCTGATCCAACCAAGACAATCAACTCTCCATCCAGATAATCATCCTTTATGGATATTAACCAACGTGCTTTGCTGGAGAACCAATGCCTTTCTGACTTCAAAATATATCCCTTAAAAGCCCCCACCAAGAAATAGAAAAAAAAAAGATATAAGAGATGCAATTACTATAATTGAAATATTAACGACCCTGCATAAAGACTTAAAGTGACTTGACAGCCAGAGATCAATTCTCGCGTAATTTGACATGGCTTCGTGAATTTAAGAGCCCATAAAATTGAGGTTTACACCATAAAAAGTATGTAGTCTGGCTGATACTGATCAGTTGTGATCAGTGCTGAACACGCAAAGAAGGTAAAACTTTTATCATGTAAAGAGGCCAGGAATAACGACTTTTGGGGTGTTGAATGAAATGAAAGAACACTATTTTAGAAGAGTACCCTCCAGTTTTCCAAGGAATTTACCACTATTGGAAGTAAGATTTTTGCTCATCCTTTCTAAGCCCATGTTAATTCAACCCCAACTGTTAGTCAACTCCAACTAGTAATTTAACTTCAATACGTAAGTCAACTCCAACTCGGAAGACAACTACAACGAGTAGGTCAACTCAAGTGAGCAAGTCAACCACAATGACAAGTCATCTCCAACTGTTAAGTGAATTCCGACGGAAGTCAATTTCAGCCGATAAGTCAACTTCAATTAGTAAGTCAACTCTAACAGGTAATTCAATTCCATGAGTAAAGTCAACTACAAAAGGCAAGTCAATTGCAATGTACGAGTCAGCTCCTACGGGTGATTCAACTCAACTGTTAAGTCAACTCCAACGCTTATATAAGTCAACTCTAATAGATAGGCCTATTCAAATGGGTAAGACAACTCCAACAGTTAAGTCAACTCCAATAAATAAGTCTACTTCTTTGATTAAGTCAGCTCCAATGGTCAAGTCAATGCTAACAGTAAAGTTATAGTTTTTACTAATTTGTAAACATAAATTTTCTATTGGTCTCATATTCACCAATTTCCGCAGTTTTGCCTTCTTTTCCAGAATGACAAGGGAATCCAATGTTCTTGGTGACTTTCCTTCCATTTGCCTGTTTTTGAGCTGGCAGGGTTGTTTGTAGTCTACTCAGTAGGGTGTGCCCAAGAAGAGTTTAAACACCACAGGAAATCTCATGTGTTTGTATCTAGCATTTATAATAGCAGAGTTGTAAAATATGAACAGACCTTTATTGGCCAGTAAAATTAGAAAGGGGAATTGAATTGAAAGTGACAGTGAAATAGAGAACACTCTGGGGAAGATTTTGTATTAAGACGTCTATGAAGAAAAGGTTGGAAAACACAGGTGACAATCTGAATACAGTACTATACTTGCATAAAGTATTATGAAGTGCTTGAATATTGTAAAAAAAAAAAAAAAAAAAAAAAAAAAAAAAAAAAAAAAAAAAACAATAAAAACAATGTTGTAGTGTTCTGATTTTTTTAGATTTATGTTGCTGTACAGTATTTAGGAGGAGATGATGATGATGATGTTGATGACAGTATTTTCCAGGGAAATAACACTTCCTACAAGATATGAAAACCATCCTGTGGTGTTGTCTAATAGATAGAATTGTATTATGATACATGTTAGCCTTGGTAGGTTTACGTTCGTGTTTGTTGTAATTGGTCACGATTTTTAGTTTTGTGCTTTTGGAGCGGCGTTGTGATATTAATTAGTTTAGGTGGTGGTTTCTGCTTTCATTTTAACTATATAAAATACATTTTCATTATAGTATAGATAAGTATTTTATAAAAAAAAAATGCTATAATAGACAGATTAAGGTCAATGTATGTGATCGTATGTGTAGATAGTAGATAAAGTAAAGTATAAACAGAACTTTGCTTGAATCTGACCCATAGTAACCCAAAATACCACGACAAAATCAACTCCAACGGTTAAGTCTAAATCAACAGTTAAATCAACTTCAACATTCAAGTTAGCTTCGTCAGCTAAGTCAGCAAACTGCGACTAAAGAGAAAAACGTTGGTAGCTTTTTATTTCAATTTCATAAAATCTACAATATAAAAAATACATAAGACAAATATTTTTATCAGACATTTCACTTTAATTAATGGTCACAAATCCTATAAATAGTCAAGAGGTCATTGCAATCTTTACTTACAGAATGTATCCTCCTCCTAAAAGAGCCAAGTTGTTTTGAGAACACTATTTTTGGTGCTATCAGCTATCTGCATGATTAATGTAGATAACATAAAACAGTGAGGAGAAAGAAAGCTATTATAGAAAACCTAATTAGTTCAGTCATGTTCCCACGAGGATAGGAATAGGCAAGGAAGGTTAGGTACAAACATACCCATATATTCAACATGGTTACATTCTTTCTGGTTTTTTGCAAATAACTATGTGTCCAAAATATTGTTTAAATAAATTTCTGTATATTCATAAGAATTTTACATATCTTAAATTAACTGTACATCATTAAAATAAATCGGTAACTTATAGCATAAGTTATTTGTGTGAGTTCTTAAGAGCAACGTTACATTTTCAAACATAAAATCTGACTATCATAAAACCATTAAAGTACCAATCAGATCACCTTCCGTGGAATCTGACCCGCACGCGTGCTTTTGCATATATTCGGCCAAATATGCCTCAGGAAAAAAGTCTTTCTCATCTTTTCTGTGAGAGCAAAAGGGGACTCGAAAGCACCCAACAGATACTGAGCTTTCCATCACTTCCATCTGGGCTAGTCCCTACAGATCTGCATTAGTAAGTTCTGCGCGTATTTCCACTTCATTATTCTAAATGTAAATGCAAACGATGTAATGTAACCTAGTAATGGAAACTGAAAACTTAGCAAAAATAAATCACATATCTTCCTCTATTGCTACAGACTTAAAACTTGCTGAGTGGTCTCAGGTCTCTACACAGTCATATTTCCCGTATCTCCTTTTAGAGAGAACAACAGCGATAAGAGCACCGATTAGTACTATGAACACCACAATCACTGCTATTGCCCAAATAGGGATGGCCAATAAAGGATCCTCTGCCGACTCTGGGGCTGAAGAGAGAGAAGGAGTGGCGTCGTGAGACAGCTCTCTTGCTCCTGGGTCCCAGCTGACAGTGCTCAGGATTTCGGTTTCATTACTCCAGTTTCCTTCGGGGTTCTCCTCATCTGTTTCTTCGCTGGAGATTGTCTCTCCCTCAGACGTTGGGGAGTGAATCTCATTCTCCAGTGGAGGTGAATAGGGAGTGAAACCTGACGCTGGATAACTGATTTCTTCCTCAGTGGCTGGGAAATAGGCGTCGTCGTCAGAAGCCGTTGTGAAAGTCATGAATTCCAAAAGTTCCGGATTGTGGATGATGGCGAAATTGGATACTGGACTGAATTTTGTGGAAGAGAAGGAAAACATTTTTTAATCCCGTTTCTTACTTAACACAACTGATTCATCCGCAACTTATTGCCTAATCAGAACACTTATATTATCATACAGTAAATGTGACATTGTCAATAACCAGTACTGACTAACCTACCTCGTCAAACCAGCTTTATCAACTGCTCTAAGGGCAAAGAAATAGGTAGCGCCGGAGGTCAACTCCATTTCCACAATAGTTGTGACTTCAATTTTTGCTCCTGATTCGACGAGGAGTTCTGGCATGTTCGGGTCCAAGATGAGGCTGGAATCATCTGAATTCTGACCAAAATTAACTTCTGTCAACTCATGGGCATCAGTACTCATACGGATAAGATAACCAGATGCTGAGGGAGAAAAATGACATACAAGCCTATTAGTAATCCATATAAGTGAGTGAAATTTTAAGATTCTCTCTCTCTCTCTCTCTCTCTCTCTCTCTCTCTCTCTCTCTCTCTCTCTCTCTCTCTCTCTCTGATATATATACATATAGGCTACACACACACATTCCACTCCCAAGAGAGATTAGTTTACCACACGGTCAGCAGGGCTCTACAAGGGACTAGAAGACTTGGAAGACCCAGGCCTACATGGTTGAGGACTATGAAGTGGGAAGTAGGAGATGATGAATGGAGAAGTATTGAATTAAAAGCTCAAAATAGAGACGACTGGCGAAATCTAACCGAGGGCCTTTGCGTCAAAAGGCGTAGGAGAAGAGGATATATATATACATATACATACAAACATACATACATATATATATATATATATATATATATATATATATATATATATATATATATATATATATGTATATATATACGTATATATATATACATATATATATGTATATACAGTATATATATATATATATATATATATATATATATATATATATATATATATATATATATATATATATATATATATATATATGAAAATCAAATTACTTCTTGTTCACTCCTATTGACCAATTTAGCACATTAAACATTTATACAAAGTCAAACTTTACATATAGAGGTAAAGTTAATCGAACTTATTTCGTAACATGACTCTTATTTCTAACGTGTTTAAGCAAGAGTCAGAACTAATGCTAGTACATACATGCGCTTTGAGAAGTACCCAACTCTGAAGTGTGATCTTGAAATGTAAATAAAGTTAATGTTCTGATTATTCTAGAATAAAAACAGAAAAGATAAAGGACTCCTCCGTGTGCCTTTTATTTTTACAATAAAGTAAGCTGTTTGGTATAGAACAGCCTTTCACGAGCAAGCTACCGGGGGCGGCCCGGGGAATAATTACATTGCTTACTAACAATTAAGAAAAAATCTTAGATGTATTTTGTGATGCCAGATAGAGAGAGAGAGAGAGAGAGAGAGAGAGAGAGAGAGAGAGAGAGAGAGAGAGAGAGAGAGAGAGAGAGAGTTCATACCCATGGAGGGGGAAATCTGGCTGGTTGAAATGAGTGCAGGGGAAAGGACATAAAAAAATGCTTAGGAACCAATGGTTATAGAAGATGATTCTTTTAGAGTAAGATTTTTTGGTATATGTTGACTTGATGTAAAATTGGTTTGTTTTGAAAGTGACCCAAGACAAAATTGTTGTGAAAGGGGCCCTTCTACACTCTGTTTGGAAAGGGGACCTAAGGTACATATAGTAATGTTGTAAAGTAGCCCCAGTCAAGAATGCTGTGAAAGTAGCCCTAAGACAAAGATGTTGTGAAAGTGGGCCTAACACGAAAAGTTTATGAAAGTGATCCTTAGACAAAAATTTGTGAAAGTAGTCCTAAGACACTTATGGCCTTAAGACATTATGTTGTGAAAAGGCCTCTAGGACACATAATGTGAAAGTATTCCTAAGACAAATATGTTGCAAAAGTTGCCCAAAAGACAAAATTGTTGATATAATCCCCATAAGAAAAAATACTGTGAAAGTTGTCATAAGACAAAAATGGGAGAGTGGCCCTAAGACACTATATTATGAAAAGAACCTTAGGACACGAAATGTTGTAAAAGTGGCCTTAAGACACATAATGTTGTGCAAGTAGTACTAAGACAAAAATGTGTTGAAATTCATTGTTATTCTATGGAGGGCGTAATACAAGAAGCCAGAGGAATTACGAGAGTTGTAGATACAAAGTGATGGGGTAAGAAAAGTGGTTATGAGTCGAACGAAAATTGATTTATATATTTGCAAAACATCCCTTGAAGAAAATCTATCATTTGAAAATATATGTAAAAAGATTAATTGAAAAGTGATAGTTTCTGGTAAATTGAAACCTGGAAGTAATAATAAGTTGATCCGAAGGGATTTTGGATTGAAGGTATCCTGACGATGTTAATAATAGAGAAAAGATGTGTCTCAGAATAACTGAACAAACTATTTGGAATAACTGAACAAACTATTTGGAAGGCAAGAGGAATGCCTAGGAGTACTAAAAGCTGGAATACAATAACTTTTTGTATAACATACAAGGAACGGACACTGAAAGAAATAATAGGGGCAAGGTAAAAGCACTAAAAAGGATACCTAGAAAGGTGTATCAGTGTTTTGAGATGTTTTGTTCATGTAGAGAGAATGCACGTTATTGGAAAGAGCCTGAAATTTTGAAAAGCTAAGGGCAAGGAGAAAAAGAACTTGAGATATATTGGGGATTTAGTAGTTAAGAAATAATTTGGCAGCAATTATAGTCTTATTTTTTCTCTCTAGAACCAGTCCATGCTAAGGGACACAGCTTCTTATTGAAGATAATATATAGATGTATAATCTCATTGTGATAAAGGTGAATTGCACGCCAATGAATATATATTTAGTTATACCTATTCCAGCATCTAGATCATCACCAGTGGCTGTCCAAGAGAGAGAAATATTATGACTAGATAAATGGGACGACGATGGATCTATCAGGGACACTCTGAGGTCTCTCACTCCGCTGGGGGGCATCACATCTTGTGGTGGTGATGGTGGTAAATTTTTATTTCCAGCCACTGCTGGCACCTTTTCTGGAGTAGATACCTCAGCCACCTGAAAAAAAAAAATAATAATAAATTGTCTTTCATTTCCTGTTATGTAAAGAACACTAGAACACTTAAATTATGCAATTTATTAGTAGTATGTTGGCCAGGGTACCAGCCACTCCTTGAGATACTACCGCTAGAGAGTTATGAGGTTTTTTGACTGGTTACGGTTCATTTTCCCTTTGCTTACACACACACAAATATCGGCTGGCCTATTCTTTACATATTCTCCTCTGTACTCATACACCTGACAACACTGAGATTACCAAACTATTCTTCTTCATCCAAAGGGTTACTGCACTGTACTTGTTCAGTGGCCACTTTTCTCTTGGTAAGGGTAGAAGTGACTCTTTAGCTAAGGTAAGCAGCTCTTTTAGGAGAAGGACACTCCAAAATCAAACCATTGTTCTCTAGTCTTGGGTAGTACCATAGCCTCTGTACCATAGTATTCCACTGTCTTAGGTTAGAGTTCGCTTGCTTGAGGGTACATTCGGGTACACTATTATATCTTATTTCACTTACTCTTGCTTTATTAAAGTTTTCATAGTTTATATAAGAGATATTTATTTTAATGTTGTTGCTCCTCTTAAAATATTTTATTTTTCCCTGATTCCTTTCCTCACTAGGCTATTTCCTTGTTGGAACCACTGGGCTTATAGCATCCTGCTTTTCCATAATAATAATAATAGTAATAATAGTAATAATAATAATACCATAAGTCTCTCTTCATAGTTTCCATATTACGCATCTATTTCAATTTGTTACTGACCTTAAAATATTGAATATTTTTGTTCACTGCTTAGCATGTAAATTTCATTTATTTCCTTATTTCCTTTTCTCGCTTGACTATTTTTCCTGTTGGAACCCTAAAGCTTGTAGCAACCTGCCTTTCCAGCTAGGGTTGTAGCTAAGCTAATAATAATAATAATAATAATAATAATAATAACATTGAAATTACGTGTCCTTCAGTGTCCAAAATCAGCGAAAGTACTACGAAATCTATTTGAGAAAAATCTTTTTTAAGATTGAATTCACAAAGACAAACCTTTCACAACCTTAAGAGAAATATTCACACCTGTTCACCCTCACCTTAATGGACCCAGCCACAGCAACCCGATTGAAGGAACCAGTATTGACGGCAGTGTCACGGTCTATTGGTATCACGCTCCCGCAGCAATAATCTGGTCTCTCTGTCAGTGAAAATGGTTATTAATCGCTAAGAAACCTAGAAAGTCTATAGGCTATAAATGGATATTAACTTTATATCATTCCCGCCTATGACAGGATTCTTGAAACATTGGTATTACGATCAGCAGCCAATACAAAAGAAAAGTGAATATATATATATATATATATATATATATATATATATATATATATATATATATATATATATATATATGTATATATATATATATATATATATATATATATATATATATATATATATATATACTGTATATATATATATACAAATATATATATATATATATATATATATATATATATATATATTTATATATATATATAAATATATATACATATATATATATATATATATATATATATATATATATATATATACTGTATATATATACATATTACATTATTTATATATATATATATATATATATATATATATATATATATATATATATATATATATATATATATATTAATTCTGTTGGTCATCCTTTGCGTTTATTCAAAATTAAATAAAACCTATTTCATCATACATCATGCTTCTACTTTCGTTTATTTATTAGCAAAGCTATACCCTTTTCTGGCGAATTTTCTATTCCTATGTTTGTCTCTTTGCCCTTAATATTCATCATTTTACTTACTTATTCAATTTACTTATTCATTTTTAAATATATTCTTAGTGATTTTCTTATAATACTGGTTTGTTCATCAGCTTGTAACCACATTTCTTACACACCTAATACTTTGTAAACATAGTTACCTTGGATACTTTTTTATTTCATTTTTCTATTTGTGTGTTAGGAGAATTACATAAAACCCTATATCTCAATTTCTGCGAAAAAAAAATTAATAATATGACTGAAACAAAAAATTACACCTAAATACGATTTTCCTTTTAGATTCAAAAAACAAAAAAAGCTTTTTTGCGCGGGTGCTTGTTTCAATTGACATATGCGTATAGTAGTACATTGAATTTTAAACCTATTTCTTTCTTCGCTATTAGTTGAAAAACGATCAAATTTTTTTAAACTTTTTAAGAAAATGTTTCATTTTCACTCATTCATTTTCGTCATTTCTATTAAGTTATAGTTATTACATGATGTTTCATAGTTAATTATTGTTTTACAATGATACTTTCGTATCAATTATTGCTTTGAAATCATATTCCCTTATTATCTATTACTATAAGATATTCTGAATTGTTTCCTTGAATTATTTCAATTCAATTTACAGCTTTGAACTCGTTAATTTTACCTATCACTTTAGCATCCATATACATATCTATCTTTTATATTTATAATTATATTTAATCACTTTGAATCTTATTCAAAACTTATTCTATTCAACACCAGTTGGTTTGAAATAATATTCTGGTTTTGCCCAACTCTTTTACACCCTTTCATTTATACTTATTGTTTCTAGGACAGTTTCTTTTGTCAACAAATTGCTTTGTAATTCAGTTTACACTTCTAAAAAGTCAGAATCCATCAGGGCTTTCAATAGTTTCTATTTTTTACAAATTCTTTAAAATTCACTTTCTAATTCTGAAAAAAAGAAATCAGATTTCATTTTCCTTCAATCACGACTTCCAAGACATATTCTACTTTCAACATGATTTGAAATTCAGTTTCAACTTCTGATAGATTGTCTTTCCTTTCCCTCTAAAATCTCTGAAATCCTGCTTTTAAATCCAAGAAGTGTTTACTCAATGCGAGAAATACCTAAATCCTCATAAAAAGCGGGAGATCTTCGTCTGCGTCTCTGGCCTGTAGCAGTGAGGAACCCTTTGTTTATCACGGCCTGGCCGCCATCTGTAACCTGTGGGGACAGGAAAATAAAGCTGGAAACTGTTTCTTCATCTTAACCTTTCATTTCTTAAGTGTTAAGATATAAGTGCAAAGCTGGTAGTCATTAGATCATTAGCTGCATGGAAAAGATAAACTAACTCATGATGATAGTCGTTCTCTCTCTTGGAAACCCGTCTGAATAAAATTGGCATCCACACATCAGGAACAAATACTTATGTTTGAACAGAGTAACAATGATGGCATAATGATTTACCGTTGTTAACATTCTTAAAGCACCGTCAAAGATGAAAGTCCAAACACCTTACAAGAGGGGACGTCACAACGATTCATAAGAATTATCCAAAGTATAACAACTATATAACAAAACTGAAATACACTAACTATAGAAAAAAAAAACCATAGAAGATGGCTAAAGGTATTTATTCCAGGACTGCCCCATACTTTACACATATTGTGGGGTAAATCCCGGAACAAATCGGACAAAATCACAATGGGTCGCATGTCTAAGGTCTGACCAAAAATTGAAAATACAATTTCTATTCAAAGCAGGCAGAAACTAACGAACATGGGTATTGAGGCATTTTGAAGATGATCTTTTTGAAATAGAAAAAGTGGTATCCAGTGTTCATCGATCAAAGCGTGAGATAACAGACATCTGTGATACAACAAACACAGTATCCACATCAAAACACGGAACCATCAGAAGAGAGCTGATGATGCTACAACAACATAGAGTGTGAAGCGTAAAATATTGTCCATTACAGAAGTACTACCGAGTCAACAATTAACAAAGGAAGGGATGATCAGAGCACCAGAATCAGATGTTACCTTTAATATCGTAATTGCTTGTTTATGTTATCTATGGTGAATGTCAATAAATATCTCAAAGAATCAAAAACATTTATGCTTACTTTTATTCATGTTTAGTTTGAAATAACTTTACTGTTTAGCATAATTCCAATTGCAGATTAATTCTTTCATAAATCGTAAAATGAAGGATTCGGGAATCTATACGCAAAATAACAAGAATATTTAAAGAGGTCTAATAAACAAACGTGAATTTAAACACACCACAACTTGCATCTTTATTCACTAATGATCTCTAATGCTTCATTAGCATATATAGGCATAGGAGGAGATGATGATGTTCTATAGAGTAAAACACGTTCCTCACTCTGTAGGCTTTTCATCTTCGTATTGACCTGAACCATAAACCTTCGCAGTAAACTAAACCACTTCATTTTTGTCATCAACACTATCACCGTCGACCATATCTTACCTGTGCCTTCACGCTGTATCGTCCAGTGCCGTAGTATTTGGTCATATAGCGTGAGTACACTCCATCACCAGCTTGTGTGTCGGCGCCTTGGCCGTTGTCCAGCAGGAAATACAACTCCGGTGGGTCAAAATCATTCGGTGGTGTCACTAATGCGCTGCAAAAGAACACAAACAGTCAGTCAGTGGATTGAAGATATTCACTTCTGCATTTGTTAATTTTTCTCTAATTTTCTAATTACTTATCAGCGATCTTTATTAATAAGATATTCTAGAATTATGCAACCTTGCAAGTAAGCATTTTGATTTTCTTCATTATTCTTTTACTACTGTCAACATTTTTCTCTTCTTAGGAATGTTGATTCTAAAAGGTAAATGCACTCCTGTCTGCGATGGTACTCAGCGCTGAAGCAACAACCAGGTCGAACTTGCCGTTGCTGTTTGTAATAGAGGATGACATACATGGGAATTTTTACCCTAACCTGACATTAGCGTTGACCACTGGATTATTTCCTTGCTTGACTTCCGCATAAATGATGATTCGCTCTGTTTTGGCGCTGACATCCCGTGCACCACTGCTCACCTGAAATTGAAGTCATTACCCACAATTAAGCCTAGATCTATTTTGAAAAACGTAATTACACTATACTACTTCTACATTCATTTTGGCTCTCAAAATACATCTATCTAAAGTATCTAAAGCACTCTTGATTATCTGTAAACTAGAAATGATACTGTTAATACAAGATCACACTGTCAAAAAATAGTCTTACCCAAGCTTTGGTGGTGATGGGTTCCACCTTTGGGTCTCTGGTTTGAGCTGTAACTTTTACCCTGACGAAGTCTTCCTCGGAACCTGTGACTCCAACCTTCCACTGCCATTCGCCCTCCTTCACCAGGCAAAAGTACCGAAAGAGAGCAATAAACAATGATCTATATATACATACAATGTCTCAAGGTTATTTCACATTCTACAAAGGAATCTAAAACTACCCAAGTTAACAAAGTTAAATAATACAACAATCAACAATATAATATAAAATTAATGAGCGAAGCTTATCTACAGTTGAAATGAATATGAGCTGGGCCCCACTCACACAAGTATTCTTTCAAAATGCAAAGTTTTCATACCTACCTCAGCCATGGGTACTGTGATTGACCAAGCGAAAGTAAACGGATCAAATTCAGCTCCTCCCACCAAGGACCCATCTGGCCTGATCAGATGGGGAGACTGCGTCACGTGTGCCTGATCATTCGTATCTAGACGGAGCTTAAGGTTTCGCCCAATGCTGAAGTCTACGTTGAAAGATCCACTTGCAAAGGCATCACTGCCTTTGTAGACACTCTCATGAATCTGTATTAGTGGAGGAGAAATTCGTTAGGCAATTTGCTAGTAACAGAGAAAATTCTCTTATGCTATGGTACAAAAATATGTAGAACTGGATCATATATGTGAATTGAACTGATTTTCCTCTTATAATGATTCACTTTCTATTTTTTTATGACTCACCACAACGCTAGAATTAAATTTTGGTGGAGGAGGCTGGTAGGTTAGGGCACCCTCAAAGGCATCCTCCAGCATAAGGCCTTCGTCAACATCATTCACCGTGAATGTTTTGCCGCCAGTCAACTGTGCTATACGCTCCAGTTTTGGGTCGGCCTCAGAGCTGCAAAACAAAGATTATTAGGCTCAAACGGAATATATATACTTGTCGGGAAGTCAGAGGGCTGTGTTCATCTGCCACCATTTGGTGGTGTACATACATAAACACACAAACACACAGACATTATATATATACATATATATATAATATATATATGTATGTATATATATATATATATATATATATATATATATATATATATATATATATGTGTGTGTGTGTGTGTGTGTGTGTGTGTGTGTGTATGTATGTATAATGGTGCTTATCAATAGATATTTTTTTGCAATCAATTACTTGAAAATTCAAACACTATGGGAGAACGGACACCTACTCCCTTCCGTTCAAGTTTCAAAACAGGGGCCTCATCTTTAACACAGCCAAGAGCAGGACTGCAATAAAGACCAATCGTACGAACTTTTTAACCACAATCAAGTGATGTCTGAATAGAATTAGAAATAGTAAGAAGAGCAACAAATCCTAGAAGGTCTTAGCGAGAGCCAATATGCAAACTAAGGAATAGATGATTACTTACGGCATATTCATTAAAAAAAAAAAATTCTAAAACGTTGAAAACTTTAGTTAACATGAAAATTAATAGTGTACCCCGGCTGTCAAAAAATGACGGCTAAATATTTAGGTGAATATTGATTTACACACGCACGTACACACAAAGATTGTGGTTTCTGAATGTACCTCTCTTGGTGACCCTCTCACCAAGGTATGACTACAACTAACTCTCTCCTTTCTCGAGGGACGGGGAGAGACCGGGAACTCATCCGTCTGGCAAGGCAGCTAAGCGTGACCAGAAAAAATACACACACACATATATATATATATATATATATATATATATATATATATATATATATATATATATATATATATATATATATACTGTATATATGAAGCCAGACGCATCTCTTTATACATATAGGGGAGATAGAAAAACAGGCGGTAATCAGCAAGCACAAACAACATCCAGGTATATATGGATAACACAAGAGTGGTAAGAATTACTGTAAATTATAAAGAGTAATTACAGAAATTGACAGTGATGGTGTAACGATGACCTTAGATATGTTGTTACTAAATGGTACTCTATATCTCTTATAGAAACAGAGTGAGAATAAATCTTCAACATTTATTACATGAAAAAAATTAATAGTTCTGTATATACAATAATATTACGATTTCTGGCGAACACAATTGAATATTCAAATCAGACGTTCGTATTGCTGCAGACATTATTTTCTAATGAAAATCGTGTCTATGAGTATTTGAAATTTTTTTCTGAAAAAGATATAAATTTATCAACTTCGTAAAACCAACACAATACAAGGAATCATAAAAAAGTACTTATCCTATCAAAATCTTTTTCTTAGGTTAAATTTTACAGAAAATATTCTTATTCATCCACCACTTACCCAAATGCAACTGTGACCACTCGGACCCCGGATTCCAGCACGTTCTTCATGATATGCTCTATTCTGGGATTCTCGTTTTCTTCGCCGTCCGTGATCAAAAGAATGACCGGGTTTGTCACGTTGTACAGAATCTGAGGGAATATCACCAATGAACAATGGTCACAAAGAAGTTTAAAATCTGAGAGAATATCACTAATGAACAAAGGGCACAAAAGAGTTCAGATGACGACAAAAACAAAGCGTATGATTATTATGAACAGTCAGTGACATGTTATCCTTATCTTACCTACGAAATCTGGAATCCAACATGGTAAATGAATATAATACAATTTCAGGAAACAGACCAAATTGGATAACGCTAACAAATTAGAACATGGCAAAAATCATATTCCTTAACAATAAGAAAGAAATCAATAAAGGCTGACATAGAAAATAAGAAAGATTTACGATCGCCTGATGTGGTGCTGTGCGCATTGTGTGTCATCGTACAAAACATGTGTGAGTTGTTGTTCTTGAAATTCGATTATTTGTTCACCTCTGTCCATCATTCCTCTCCACTATGTTTTGTTTCCTTTTTTTCTTTCGCTTTTGGTTTGATGTGAAGACTGAATAAGGTATCCATCATGGCACTCTCCAGAAAGATTTTATAATTGATAAATCAATATCAGCTTAACATTTATCTGTTTTTATAAATCAATGAACGTTGTTTATCTGGAGAATTTTAATTATCAGCTCATGTCATTAGTTTTATATCATTGACTCTATTTAAAGTTTATGAAATGCAGTTAACCAAATACATTGAAATGCTTCAAACCCGTATGTATAGAAAGTTGCCAACAAAAGTCAAAACTAGGCATAAAATCTTGAATCTTGAAACAATTAAGACGATTTTTGGCAGGTTAAAACATCGCAAACTAAAACTACAGTTAGTTAACCACAGAAGGAATTAGGGAGAACTTGAATTCAACCAATGTTCAGAGAGAAGATTCCCCCGAGAACAATTACTGGATGACCGAAGCTTTAGCCCCTGATGGAATTCACTCATGTCAAGTTTACTTCAACATTCTGGGAGTTACATAGAATTCTTCTTCTGTTGAACAACGCCTTTACCTTCAACAATATTTTCTGTGAACTTCAATTAACCAATATTGACCCAAATTTTCTGTAAATTTCAGTTGACCAATATTTTCTGTAAACTTCAGTTGACCATTATTCCTTGCAAACTTCAATTGACAAATATTCTCGGTAAACTTGGGTTCTAAATGCCACCCTTTTCAAATATTGCACTAGGAACTTTGTTTAAATTTTTATCGTAATATAAACATACTGTAATCTGGTAAAAGAGCATCTTCTGATTATTCATCGCTTTTGCTATGATTTGAAAATTGTTACATACTTCCCTTTTCTTCCATTGCCTTTTTATTGTTATGAGTCTGAACTATCTTTTACCCTGCACTTACTTTATTTGTTGCATCCAATTCTATGAATATTGATATGCGATATACAGACTACTTTTT
>NC_090740.1:75146781-75156781 GCF_036898095.1 Palaemon carinicauda | reverse complement strand
CTGAAAGAATAATTTTGTATACTTTCATTTTGATCCACAGGCCTTTCAAAAGAGCGTTACCTTTTTAACTTTTATCCAGCATCTTAAAGCACAGGGTCGTTGCCAAGACTGTGATTTTATAACTGTGGATCTATTGAAAGAAAATTTGTGTACTGAAAATGGCCGGTCACAAAGAGAAGGTAAGTCTTTGAGAGATATCATACCTCCACTAAATACTACTTGAATAAGGAGAGGATAAGATGTAGCCTTCTACCAAAAGCAAGTATGAGATGAGTAAAATTAGCAAACTTGTCCAAATAATCCTTGTTTCAGACAATTTTAATTGACTAAGGCCATTCAACAACAAATGATAAGAATTTCCATACAATCGATAATAAGACATCCTTAAATCATGAAGAAACATTATATTTGATTTAACATTGCTGAGGCCAGGCAATGTAGATTAAAATAGGAGAACGGCACTCACTGGAGTGCACTTGGTAAAGCAAAAATAATAATTGAACGGTTTCCTTCTCTTGGGGCACTGCCTGAATTCAACTTATTTGTCGTTAGATCATATATGAGCCTCCAAATAGAATTGGAAATACTTGAAGCAAACACAGAATCTTTATTCCTATTCAGATTATTATCTAACTGTAAAGGTTTGTTGATGGTATTTGGCCAGAAATCAAGAAAATTAAACGAAAACCTTTATAATGCTCTAACACAGAGGTGGGGAACCCTTTTTTTTTTTTTTTTTTTTTTTTTTTGGATGAAGGCCATCTTGCAATTCCTCAATGCTCCTTAAGGCCGCATAGAATTTTGTTGGTTATTTTATCCTCCAAGTAATTCATTAGTAATCTAAAGAAAGAGTGACAGGTTTATAAAGATTTAAAGCATTACAATTTAAAATATTTGAATTGAGTACTTTTTATACAAGTAATCAGTAAATGCATTATATTGAAAATAAATTTTAAAATATTTCATTCAAGTTTGGGTAGTTTTCATACTACCGTAAGTAAATGAATAATATCAAAAGCATGTTATTTTCAAATGACTTTAGTTAAGCAAGTAGGTTCTTTGTATTGAAGTGATAAATAAAATAATATCAATCTTTTGGCAAAGATAGCTTATAAATATCGACAATATAACCTTTTCAAATATTTTATATTGGCAAGTAGGTACTTTTTAAACAATCACATCTCATAAAAATGCAACATCCCAGTATGTTTAAACACACTTGGCTGTTTTAATTATTTGCTTTTTTAAGATGTTCAATAAATCTCTATTTTTAGCCATCATAGATGGAACACCATCAGTGCATAACTTATTATAATAAGGAAGTAAAATTTAGTCCTCCTTTGTGACATTGATTATTGAAGTTGTTAAAATGTCTTTTCCTCTTGTCCTTGCTGTTTTTCATACAATCAAAACTCATCAATGAAAGCACTAATAAAATATTCTTATGCCAAATATCTAGAACCTGTTGACTCATCTAAAACTAACATAGATCTCAGTGGGGAGATGGACAAAACAGGGACTCTCTCGTCCATCATACGTTAAATCACTCATTCACTGCAACTAGCAGTTTTTCCTTATCAGCTACAACAGCTGTTGCAGCTGACAAGGAAACTGCTAATTGTATTCACTTAAGATTCATTGAATTCAATGAAAAATTTCTTCCATTCTTAGGGAGGTACATCATTGAACACAACTTTCCCATTGTCTGAGTATACATATTTGTATGTGTGTACATACAGTAGAATGATTTCAAACACAAAATATCCAGTGTCAAAGCAGAAATATACTACACATACTGTACATATATCAAAGGCCGTAAAAGGCCGCACTTGATGGTCCAGAAGGCCATATGCGGCCTTAAGGCCGCTGGTTCCCCATCGAAGTCTAGACTGATTGGCTTCTTTTCAGGTACAGAAACTATCTAGTGTGTGTCTGAAAGTTGATATTTCAAAAAATGATCTGAAATTTGTCAACGAAATTTTTTTTAAACTCACTTCAATACAGAAAATTCATCATCCTCTCCTACGCCTAATGACGCAAAGGGCATCGGTTAGATTTCGCCATTCGTCTCTATTTTCTCCATTCATCATCTCTTACTTCACGCTTCATAGTTTTCAGTCATGTAGGCCTGGGTCTTCCAACTCTTCTAGTGCCTTGTGGAGCCCAGTTAAACATTTGATAAACTAATCTCCCTTGGGAAGTGCGAAGAGCATGCCCAAACCATCTCCATCTACCCCTCATCATGATCTCATCCATATACGGCACTCAAGTAATCTCTCTTATAGTTTCATTTCTAATTCTGTTCTGCCATTTAACTCCCAATATTCTTATGAGGGCTTTGTTCTCAAATCAACTAAATCTGTTGGAGAATGTTTCATTGACATACCATGACTCATGTCCATACAGTAACACAGATCTCACTAAACTTATATATATAGCCTGATTTTTATATGTAATTTCAGACGATTTGATTTCCAAATTTTACTTAACCAAGCCATTTGCTTTTTTAAATCTTTCGCTAAACCCCAATCCTAAACACCCTGTATCGGAGATCATAGTTCCTAAATACTTAAATGCTTCTACCTCATTAATCCTTTCTCCTTCCAACGATATTTCATCTTCCATTGCATATTTCGTTCTCACCATCTCTATCTTTAGACACGATAAATTCAGTTAGAAACATGTTTCCCTTGTGTTATGGACTTATATAATGCAAAAATGTGTCTTGTTTACAACTTTCGTCTCAATGTTACTTTATTCCGTGATTAGAATCCACTTGCAACACGAGAAGAGATGAAGCGCATCCAACCTGCAATCGTCCTAATTTCTACAAGCAAAGACACAATAATAGAAATCCACACTTACAGCAGTAGCACTCCTTACCAGATCTGTTCTTTGGCAATGTTTTTTTTTTTTTTTTTTTTTTTTTTTTTTTTTTTTTTTTTTTTTTTTTTTTTTTTACTTACGCTCCATCCTTAAAATCTGGATGATCATTCATTACACTCCACACAGACCGTCCTCCACAGAAGAGATTCTGCTTTGTTGGGGCCACAGAGTTGTGAGGATGGTCGCTCTGCTGGTCGTCACAAAAATCCACAACCTTTTTGGAGGCATATATAAATCTTTATATCATACTTCTCTCCTTTATGATAAAGTAAAAGATTAAAGTGTTGAAAAAAATATTGAAAAACTAATTATGAATAGATAAAATGTTACTAAAAACAAGAAAATATATGAAAGATTATACATTTAGATGCAGACTTTTTTTAAACTATTCTTTACCTTATCACTGAATATCAAAGGATAAGACATTAATGAAGAAGATGCAATTTGGTCCCTGTATGGAAGGAACCGGCAGTTTTGGTCAGGTTCGCCTTGATCATTTAGCCCACACCCACTACGACCTCGCTTGTCTCTGGTAAAAGAAAAGCAGTTTAATCTAAGAGAACTTGCTGTATGAAAAAGGATGTAAGAATAAAACCCAAAGTCTCCTGTGAAAACATTACATCAAAACAATGAAAGTGGGATTTCTTTTCTCTAATTTTACCACAGAGGCCAAGAGCCATCTTACATTTGGCGTCCCTCGACTAGTTTGTCAGCGCAGTACGTGGGGTGGATTGTACCGCTTCCGAAGTGTCCACCGTTGTCTCGATCATCAAGAATGTAGAAGAGAGGGAAGCTTTCGTCTCCCGGATAACCCAGCTCGTCAAAGACTCCCCACCTCAGCTTAGCCCATTCCATCAAGAGGGCCTTCCCTGTTTATGCCAAACGATAGAAGGCAAAAAGATTACCTTTTGAAACGAGGACATCTTGGTGTTTCATATACACCAGACCTTGAAGCGATATCCCCTCCCAGGGCTAGCTTACCTCTAGGGCCCCACCAGGCTGCCTGCGCCACATCGGTGAGATAATCGGGAGTTAGATGAATGTACTTTCCAGGGACACCACATCCGCCTGGTTGGTGAGTGTAGGGCTGGTTCTTGTACACGCTATTCATGTGATCAACACGGATGGCGCTGTCCTAAGCAAGTGTAAAATTCGTATGTAATGCACCAGCTAGTGGAGTTAAGTAACAGGTTCATCATGTTTTCTTAATGACTTTGAACACAAAGAACTAATTCAGTCCCCACTTGAAAAAGAAAACTGTGGAACGCTCTTTATTAAAATATCTATAAGTATTTCAAATAATCTAAATGAAAATCGTTCTTTTGATGAAATGAAACATGGCATTGAAAATGTAGATTGTGGTCCAACTTCATTCACACTTCAAATAATGCAGTATCAAACAGGTCTAAATTCTGATAAATTGGTTTTTAAAATTGATTAGATTTTTTACTCTCCCCTGAGAGTTTCTCTGCATATCTGTCTTTAAATGTAAACTTTGGCATCAACAAAGAAATATAAACACAAATAAACATTGTGTTGGAGTTATATAAACAAATTCAGATTAGGAATGAATACTGAACATGTAATGATAATTCGAATAGGTGAAAGAAATTAGTAAGAATAATAGCTTGATCATAATATCAGCTAGAGTTGTTTAAATAGTAGATGTCGTAGTAGCAACTCCAAAATTACCATCGCAACACTGCTTTCGAGAAGACAACTTACGTAACCGCAAACATATAATTATGCAAATCGAAAGTTAGATTATCTGACCAATGAAATATATAATGTGCATTTATCTGTCTATAGACAAGAAATAACATCTTATTGGGAAGATGTTAAACTTACTTCATAGTCCTCACTGAGAGCAGTGTTGTTGACGGGCGTGTCCGTCCAAGACTTTGGAATAAGAATTTTCACATGACGGAAATATGCCCTGAAGTGGGTCGCTCGGAATAATCTTCTCGAGGCCTCTTGGATCATTTCCTGTGAAAAATAAAAGAGAAAAGGATTGAAGACGAATATTTTTCTCTGATTTATGTTTACAGAAACTTCACAAAGGATATTGTGCAACTCTGAAGATGATGTCACAGGTTTATTTCTTCAAATATATTGATAATCTAGCGATATGTTTCGATGTCCGCCTGGACCATAATTCTCTTAACAAGTAAAGATTAATAAAAATTGCATCTTCGTCAAATAGAGTAGACATAAATTATCTTGCCACAATATTCGGAAAACATATAACGTCTGTGAAACCATACTTCATTTCACTAGGGTCTCCAAATCGATCACTAGCCCGTATCAGAAGAGCCAAGTTTAGCCAAGATTAACAATCAACATTAAAATGGATGAGGTCTTTCTCTCTCATCTTAGGAAGAAGAGCGAGGAAGAAAGAGAAAAGAAATAAAGTTGAGGATAGAGACAGAGTTCCAGGAAATACGAAAGAAGAAAGAATGTTGTAAAGGGCAACATAATTTTGAAGAAAAAACAAGAGAAGAAAAAGGCAATTGAAACAGTCAAAACAGAGTAAATAAAAGGTTAGAAATAACCATAAAAGTGGGCGTATGTCTTCTGATGCTCACCGTAATGGCTTGTATGATGGGAGGGCCCAAAGTCTCATCAATCTCTTGGGAGATGGCCACCACCACGCCCTCATACCCGTTGTCTACGAGCTGAACCCGGGAGGCGCCCACCGTCACCACCGTTACGCCCATCGCCCAAAGCAGCAGGTAAGGATAAGCCCACGTCTTCATCTTGGAGCTGGAAAGAGAGAAAGAAAATATGGTAAAATATTCTGTCGCGTCAGGAGATTATGCCAATAATCCTATGGGATTTAAATACAGCTGAGACATAATAATCAGACTCCTTTGGTTGAACAAGTCGTCAGATGACAGGTGAGATGAATTACAAAGATGTTTTATTATTCGAGACTAAAAGGAATCAAATTTTTTTCATTTCAAATGATTGATCAAAACTTGCATTGGTATCAAAGTAATAAAGTCTCCCTGTGCTGAAAATTTATAAAATCTTTCTTGACAATCAAACTAATTGGGTATTCAATCTTATCAAATCTCCTTTCACTATTAGGGTAATCAGGTCTTCCTTACCTATCAAATCAATCTAGTTTTCCTTAATCATTTATTATATTAATACCGTATTTGGTTACAAAACAATTCATATTAATCAAGTTTTGTTTAAAAAAAAGTAGTCCTTGATTGTCAAAATAATCCTCTTTCCTTGGATATCAAACTAACCAGATCTTCTTTATTTTTTAAGCCGATCTTGTCTTCTCAGGTTATTAAACTAATCAAATCTTCCTTAAATACTAAGCTTATTATTTATTCTTTGGTTAATACTTTAATCAAACCTCTCTTGGCTATAAAAACTAGTTTATGACTGTTGAACTAATGAGACAATTTTTCTTTCCCATTAAACTAAACGAGTCTTCCCCGTGCTGTTTAACTTATCAATCATCCTTGTCTGATAAACTTATTAATCATCCTTGGCTATCAAACTTATCAATCATACTTGACTATCAAACTTAGCAATCATCTTTAGCTATCAAACTTATCAATCATTCTTGGCTATCAAACTAATTAATCCTTCTTGGGTATCAAATTCATCAATCTTCCTTGGCTATCGAGCTTATCAATCTTCCTTGGCTATGATACTTATCAGTCATCATTGACTATCACACTTATCAATCATCCTTAGCCATCAAACTCATCAATCATCCTTGGCTATCAAACTATTCAATCATCCTTGGCTATCAAAATTACCAATCCTCCTTGGCTATGATACTTATCAATCAGCATTGGCTATCACACTTATCAATCATCCTTGGCTATCAAACTTATTTAACATTTTATTTTTGTCATTCAAACTTATCAATTTTACTTGGCTATTAAACTTATCAATTTTCTTTTGCGATCAAACTTAACAATCCTCCTTTGTCTTAAAACTAGTGAAGTTTTTCATGATTATTAAAAAATTAAATCTTCCTTCATCATGAATCTATTCATATCTTACTTGGCTATCAAAATAATTACGTGTTACTTACTAAACAAGTTGATATAGTCTTCCTTGACTCGTATACCAATCAAGCTTTCCTTGAATACTACGATAATCAGATATCTATTGACTATGAATGAATTATGTCTTTATTGTTTGTTTAAGGTAATTAAGTTTTCCTTGAATATCAAACAAATGAGGTCTTATCACCAGCTAGACATATAAAGCCTTCATTGACTTTCAACCAAATCAGACAAATAGTTTTTTTTTTTTTTTTTTTTCATCTATTAAGTCATCTTTATCTGCTTCATTGGCTGTTTTTGTTTGGTTAATAAATCACATTATCCTGGACTACGACTTTGTGAGGGCCATATGCGTTACTTGCCATTGAATTGTGCAACAAAACGCTGTTGCAATCAACGGAATTAACTAACAATCATTAAACAAGAGACATACTGTATCAAATCGAATTACTGCACATGAAATTTGTAAATGAAGCCGAGAAAATTTAAGTTATCAGAGGTCGAAGAAGCCAGTTATGTTTACATTGTTGGGCACCTAGATAGATAGATAGATAGATATATTGATAGATAGATAGATAAATAGATAGATAGAAATAAAAAAAAAAAGGTTAATTGTTTGGAAGAGGCTAAATATGGTATACCTCTGCCCCGTATATATATATATATATATATATATATGTATACATATATATATTTACATATATATACACACACACATATATATGCGTATATGTACATATATATGTATATATATACATATATATATGTATGTATGTATATATGTATCTATATATATATATATATTTATATATATATATATATATATATATAATCTACACACACATGCATATATATATACATACATATATATTTGCATATATATATATATATATATATGTATATATATATATATATATATGTATATAGATATATATATACATATATATACATACATATATATATGCATATATATACATATACAGTATATATATATATATATATATATATGTACATATATATATAAATACATATATATATATATATATATATGTGTGTGTGTGTGTGTGTGTGTATGTATATATAATCTAACGGCTAATATGGCAGCAATAAGACTTGGAATTATATCTCCTTTTCTTTTACACAAAATAAACGATTCACGAAATGCTAGGCAGAATGAATTATAATAAAAATTAATAATCATATAAAAACCTGTGACTGACTGTGGTCTTTTACAAATATAATTTTGATTAAAAACGCTTGTAACAAATGGTAAGAAAAACTCTATGAGTGGTCGGACTTATTACTCAAAGGTAAAGACTAGGAAAAAAAAAAAAAGACTAATAGGGGAGGGAAAGGAGTTTGCAATAGACAGTTAGAAAATGTGGCGGTACTATATATTCTTTGTCTTGCTTTAATTCTAAGTTAATATAATTTCAGAAAAATAAAACACCATCAGGTATTTCCTATATTATTTTACTTTCCTTCAGGTTTTTCCATTGGCAACCTTGACAGAAAATGACATCTGATTTTGAATGCTCCTTCGCTGACTAATTTTTGCAAATTGCTTCGTCACACTTCGTATGGCCAGAGAGAGAGAGAGAGAGAGAGAGAGAGAGAGAGAGTTGCTTAATTGGGTAAATTACTTTATTATAAGTTAACTTATATAGCAAGATGCTTGGAATGATACTTGATTGTTTGGGATAAATGAAGGATATCTATACCCATTTTGATATTTTTCATTAAGAATATTCTTATGCACATATTACATAAGAATTCAAAGTATTAAAAGAATTTATCTCAGGTAAGATTCTCACTGCGAGCCATATGGTCAGACAGGTAGTCAATCAAACCACATCCTTATTGGTCAACATGAATCAGTTTTTCCTCTTTGTGGGGAAGTGCCAGAAATAAATGACCTTTCAGCATTCTAAGTATTTATGGGGTGAGGTTACTGACACCACGCCCCGCCCCAGGGATGTTCAAAGGCATATACAGTCGTTTTTTTCCGCGAGATCACCCATTCAGCTACTGGCTAGACTGAACGTTGTTCAACTCCAGCGTTAAAAACAATGCATAGATTTTATTCCGAAACCTGTGTTGTTATTGTTTACATTTTACTCTAGTTTCTCCCTCGCCCTTCAATCAGGAAGCCCTTCATTTCTCTCCTTGTCAATCTCCTAGATAGTCAAGTTCTCATTATCATAAGACCTGTAGTGCCATCTTCTTTATAAAAAATAAACACAAAAAGAAAAGGGAGAGAGAGAGAGAGATCTTCTAACGCCCACGGGGGTTTGTGCCACTAATCAACTCCGATTTTTTTCTTAGGGAAGAGAGAAGGAGACAAAAAGGACTGGTAGCGATTTTAGGATGTACGTGGATTAAAAGGGTACACACTTGCAAACACTGCATCCGACAACTGCATCGCCTGTCTGTCATCTGATCTCAATTTCTTTAACACGTTGCCAACTAAGTGCCGATTAAGTGGGTATCTTTCTGCTTTTCGTTGCTATATAATGCTTATAATATAAGAATTGCAAATTTGAAGACGTTTTTAGTAAAATCATTATCTCGCCATTGTTTTCGTCTTCCATTTTCTCTAATCTTTATGATGGCAAACGTCTCCTCTTTGTATCGAGTTACGTGTTTCATTTGTGTGTTTCATTCTTACATTCAATATACTGAAACTTTGACGCCTGAGTCCAAGAGAGTAAATGAATCTAAGAGATTATATGGCTCAATTACAATAACAACAGGAAGAGAGACTGAACTTGGATCTAACAAACATCGCTTAACTTGCCATGTCCTAAGAAACCAACTGTTTATTCTGGTCTTCTTACTTATTTCTCGTGAAACCTGAACACATTTTGAAACCGACGGAGTCACTCAAACTTGTAAAATACAAAGCGATTAAACAAACATTGCATTCTTTGCTTATACCATCTGTGTTGTAGGTTATCAGAATAAAGAAAGTGCCGACGAATAAACAAAGAACCATAGATAACAATGACAGAGGACAAAACACTGGCGAGATTTAATCGTGTGAAGAAGGAAGAGGCCCAGAAAGACTGGCTGAACCA
>NC_090740.1:75116781-75141781 GCF_036898095.1 Palaemon carinicauda | reverse complement strand
TCCTATGATATGCAATAAGCTATACAACAAAATTTTCCCCTGAAAATTAATTTTTATTGAGAAACCCATTAAAACTGAGAATTTGAATAAAACGAATAAATGAAAATATTTTATAACACGTATGATACCACTAGGAATCCTTCTGTTACCATTGGCGTCAACCTATTAACCAGTTTCTAAAACCATAGATAACGTCCATGAAAACCATTATGACCAATGACTTGCCTCAGAGCAATATTCTGAGCAAAGAGAACTAAAACAAATGCTATTTCTCTTGGCACCATAGAATTCCCAACACTGGCATGGACAAGAGTTCTTATTAGAATCTAAGAGATTAACTACTAAACTTTGTAAGGTTGTTCCAAATTAATCTGTCGTAACTCAACATAAACTGGTGGAGACAGATTTTAGGTTTAAAAGCCCAGCCAGGAATATGAGAATCAAAACTTGGAAGTTGGAGGGGGAGAAGGCAAGAGAGTTCAGGAGTAAAGTGGAAAGAGCCACTAAAGCCTGATGAGATATGATATGTTAGTTATAACAGTGTTTCCTACTCCATCATAAGGCTCAATACTAAAAAGTATTCTAGAAATTTTATTAAAGCTATAACCAGATTGTGAATTGGTGGAACTTCAGAAGTTCAAACTTCCGGCAAATGGTATTTTTTTTTTTTTTAACAGTCTGACATAAGTCTCTCTTCACGGTTTATATATAGCATATCTAGTTTAACGTTGCAACTAATTTTAGGATATTTTATTTTCTTTATTTATTATATCTATTCTATAGTTTATATATTTCCTATTTTCTTTCCTGACTGGGCTATTTTTCCTTATTAGAGGCCTTGGGCTTATAGGTTTTCCAACTTGGGTTGTAAGGACATGAATTCATATTCAAATCCAAGAGATTAATTACTATACTTAGACAACACAGCATCGAGCTCCTGAGGTTGAATGCATAAATAGAAAACGAGATTTAGTTTTCTTCTTTACGAGGTGCCAGTTAGGTTATAACTGAGGGGCGAGGTGAATGCAACTAAACTTTATTAAACAGCTATTGAGCTTAGATAGCAAGAATATCACAAAAATTCAAACAATATTAATCATGAGTTATAAAGTTTATGCAGGTTAGCTTATTAACAGTGCGGAGAAGAGCCAGTGATAAGATAACAAGCAGAACCATTACACTGTACGAGCATGTATAAAACCCATGCGGAACATGGCTCCCCCTTAAAAATTACATACATGCGAAATAGGGTGCCCTGCTCTTGAGAGGCATACTGTAGGTGTTTCATCTGGCAGGACATATGCAGGTTTTAGGAAATCAATCTAGACCCAGTCTTCTTGGCCATGCATATCAATTAAGAATGCTTTCGGCATACGACAGATCACAAGAAAAGGGCTATGTATATGGGCGTTAGCGGTGACTTGCTAGTGCCATTGCGCATTAAAAGGTGCATTAGCAGCATGGACGAACGTTAGAGGGGCTTGCTAGTGTTGTTGCACAGGAAAACGTGCGTTGTCGAGTGCATATCTGTTGGTATGTATTGCTTAGCTTGTGTCTTGTAAGTCTGGCGGCATGGTGTATATTTTCCCACAACGTGATGTAGGTGGCGGAGACTGTCGGAGGAGGTTGCAGACTGAAAAAAATTGGCAGGAACGAACATCAGGCCGCCATACACAATTTCAGCTGGCAAGATATTCAGGGCATCTTTAGGAGTGGTCCTTAGTCCAAGGAAGATCCAAGGAAGCTTGTTAAACCAGTTGGATTCCTTGCAGCAGGACCTCAAAAAGCTTCTTTGAGGGTAAAAATAAAACTTTCAACCATTCCGTTGGCAGCAGGGTTGTAGGCGGTTGTCTGATGTAGGGTGATTCCCAGGAATTTGAGAAGTGAAAGTGGTACCCCTGCGAGAAGTAATAAGCTCAGGGATACCAAATCTTGCTATCCATCCGAAGATTAAGGCAGATGTACAAGAGGTGGAGCGGTCGATGATGGTAAACAGGTATCGATGTCCTTGTCATGTGGGTAGTGGCCCAACTGCATCGACCTGAATATGGTCAAAACAACGGTGAGGGTGAGAAAAAGTGCCCACTCCTGATGTACTTTTGTTGATGTACTTTTCAAGCTTGGCATGAAGTACAAGCATGGACCCAATCATTAGCATCCTTAGTAATACCATGCCAAATGAACTTCGTTTTCAGTAGCTGTGCAGTAGATCAGCGCAAGGGATGTGAAAGGCCATGAATGAAGTGAAAAACCTGCTGGCAAGAAACAGTGATAATAGTTTATCACGCCCAAGAATTGTTGCAGTGCTTTGACAGTCGAGGGCGTGGGGAAGTTTTGAGCGGCTGGTACCTTCTCAGGAAGGGGCTGGACTCCTTCAGGAGTTATTTAGTGTCCTAAGAATGATACTTCATTGGAGCCAAAGGTACACTTGCTGTACCAGATTTCTGTTTTAGGCAGTCGAGCACAATGCCTGGAAGACGGAAGTGTTCCTCATTGGGGGAAGAGAACACAAGTATGTTGTCCACGTAGCATATAAAGAAAGGAGCGTCTCCTAAGATCCCATCCATGAGGTGTTGAAAAGTGGCCCCGGCATTACGAAGGACAAAATAGGAGTAATTGAAGGTGTAAATACCAAAAGACCTGGTGATGGCAGTCATGGGGATGTCTGCTAGGTTAATGGACACCTGATAATCGCCCCTTCAGAAGGTTAAGCATGGAGAAAACCTTCCTTTTGGGAAAGTAGGAGGTCACGTCGCCAATGTTTGGTAGGGGGTAGCAATCCGGTTCTGTCTACATGTTCAGGCGCCTGGAAACCCCACATGTACACAGAGAGCCACCTTTCTTCAGGACGATGTGTAAGGGTGATGACCATGAGCTCAACGCCTTTTGGCAAAGGCCCATTTCTTCCATTTAGGTGAAGGTTTGTCTAGAAGCTGCCAACCGATCCGGTGCCAGACAACTGAATCTAGGGAACACAGGGACACACATCGTCTTGATATGATAATGAATACAGTCTTTGGCGGGAAATGTGGGTGTTTGACGAAATTCTAGACGGAAAGCTTCCCAGTACGACGTGAGGAGGTGAGCATAGGAAAGTGTCTGCGCTGATTTGGAGAGCGAGGTCGGATGGGGTGGGTTGGAGAGGTGTCGAGGAGTACGAATCCGATATCAACTGGGAAGTGAAAATGTAATAGGAAATACACACCGAGGATTGGCAGTGTGATGTCAGCAATGAGAAACTTCCAATTATATTTGGTGCTTCCAAACAATGATGTGAGGGTTTCATAACCATTGGTGCATATCGCAGATCCGTTGGCAGACTACATTGTGTCCTGAAAAGTGGCCTTGGCAGAAGAGAATGGAAAGCAGCCATGTCTACCAAAAATCACATGTCAGTACCTGTATCATATAAAGAGAAAAGATTAGAGACAGGGGAGGCCAGCACCACAAGCGATGGCATACTTACAAGTTTTTTTTGGCCACTGACAACCATTTGCACATTTCTTTGCAGCAGCCCCGAATCTGGAGTGATAGTAACATAATTGTGGCCGATGAGCATCAGCAAGTGGCTGGGAAGGTTGTTGACTGAGGCATTAGCGAGGGGTGTTATATGTGGGTGGTGGGTGACTTTGTACCTGCCCAGCCCATCACGGGGTAAGCGTCTGTGTCCTACCGCATTCACATCAGCTTCGGTCAATGTTGAATAGTTGTTCACTTCATCAGGAGTGGAGGCGTTGATGGAGATTTTGAAGATAGTTAAGTGGCTGCCCATAAGGATATCGACTTTGGTCCTCAGGTCCTTCATCTCCAAAATATCGACATTGGGGATGGCAGCGCTTACAGGTTCGGGTATGCGCCGTACGCAAAGGGCACGAAGTAGATTCACCTCATGAGGAGGGCCATCTGCTGCAGGTTGTAGGCGAGCGATACTGGTCATTTCCCTAGGAGCGAGCGAAGCTTTTTGGTCCCCCAATGGTTGTTGAGAGAGCTGAAAAAGTTTGGCTATATAGCGGTTGGCGATGGTGAGAACTGCTCCAGAAGGTATGTTTTGAGGGCATCGTACGCTATTAGGATGTTCCCTTAGTTGCAAAGCCAATCTGATATTTCTTGGAAAGTGTCTTCAAGGATCGCTGCAAGATCAGTCTGCTTTGGTGCTTGAGCGAGTCACACCCTTAATGCGAAACTAGACCTTAGTGCACTGAAACCAGGCAAATACCTCTGTACTGGCGAAGGGCGATAGTTTCTGGTGTGTAGCATTGGCAATACAATCAGTGTCAGAGGGCGGCTTCATCAAACAGTAAGGCACAGCAGTGAGGGGGAAGGCAGGAGAGAGATGAAAACTACGGTGGTCACCAATGAGCGAGGAGCCAGTTAGGTGATAACTGAGAGGCGAGGTGAATCCAACTAAACTTTATCAAACAGACATCGAATTCAAATTCCAGGACTAACGAACAAAAACGTCACAAAAATTCAAACAAATTAGGCATGAGCTATCAAGTTTATACAGATTGGTTATTAACAGTGCAAGAAAGCGATAGTGATAAGATAACAAGCAAAAGCGTTACAGTATACGAGCATGTCTGAAACACGTGCAGTATACTTTCTTTTAAATTCATAAGCAGAAAATAAAATAAGTAAAAAGTAAAATGTTCGAATAAACTCACACAGGGGGAAAGCTACATAATATCTCAATCATTTGCTACATTAATACATATCTCCCGAAACAATCTGGAAATAGTTCATTAACATTATTTTCTAGTAGCCCTCAAAATATACTCCCAAGCATTAGTTTTAATTGCATAAATTCATCATTTATAAGGATAATATATTAAATCTATTCAATAAAAATCACGTCAAGTTTACTTTTTCATATTAATGAACATATGCAAATAGAAATTATTCATCAAATAAACCATTTTGCTTTTCTCTCTCCAAATGTATATACAGCTGTTTGATCTAAATTGAGGCAAAAACATGTTTGTAAACGATGCAATGTGTACTTTTCTAAACAAATGTTAAAAAATTAAAGAAAATCCAAAGAAGAGGATATACAGTCACTTAATCTAAATTGATGTACGAACATGTTTGTAAACAATGCAAAGTGTACTATTTTAAACAAATGATAAACAAGTAAAAGAAATACTAAGGAAGAGGAGTGTTGCTTCCTACCAGCATCCACAGATCAGTCACATAAAGCTTTGCAAACAATTTTTTTGCCTGATTAGAAAAAGACAACAAAGACACACAAAAGCAGATTGCCCACGCCATGACACCAAGAAGAGTCTGAACCAAATTACGAATTGGCAACTAAACAAGATAAAAGCACCATAAACACTTGTCATATTCATATCTTCAAATAACTTAAATGCAACAGGAGGTGAATAAAACAAAGAGAAATCAAACCACCATTTAAATAAACAAAGATTAGAATCGTAGTGGCAGATATCTGTGTCTGGATGGATTGTCCAGTGGGGATAACTCAAATGTACTCAGATTAAAACCAATCAAATTGGGTATCTGAAATAACACATACGATGCTCATTCATGAAAATGTAAGAATTTTAACGTACAGTTTTCTTGGTGAGTATTTGTAGTTATACATACTCTGCTCATTCTTATCTTTTAAGATTGAAAATGTACGAATTTTAACAAACTGTTTACCAGTATCTGTCTGGTATGGATCTTAGAACAAAAATAAATGTTCATTGTCTCTTGTAAAGGCTGTATTATAATTTGAATAGAATGAATAAATCTAGATTATATCTGTCGGTGGCAGAGGCTACCTAAACAATGCAGGTTATCAAATGAAAATCCAAAGTAAATCATGCCTGGCTATTGAGAGTCATCTTGATTTTATTTTTATTTGGCCCAAAGAGTGCACAAACCTATTTGGATTCCGTTTGAACGATAATTGTAGGTTAAGAAAATCTGTAAAACTTGCCTTCATATGTTTAGGATTCACGTTGATATGTCATAATGACAGCCATAAACCCCCATCCATTCGACATGACCTCAAATAATGTATTCCCGCTCACATCCAACCAAATAGGATGTATATCTAAGAAGCTACTGAACTTTATGAAGAAAAGACTATGTCTTGGAGGTTAAGTGAAGGATTTTCATGTTAGTTTTAGGCCTACCTGGCAGTTGACAAAATCATTTCCCATCTTGGCTCTAAATGTGGGACGGATAAACACTGGGAGAGGAAAACACAACGCCGGAATGTTTGTTGTTACACTGAAATTTTCTTTATATGGAGAGTACTTTTACTTTCAAACTCACATGGACTTAAAGCTTATTTTTTATCACAGACATTATCAAGGACTCTTTTTTTTTTCTTATTTACCTAAAGGTTTTATTTGAATAACCAACTTGAAACGCACGTGCAGATATCTGAATACTGTTTTTGCAACTATGGACTAATAAATATTCGTCGACCACTTTGTGATGCTTCGTAATAGAAAATCAACGTTCATGAATTATGATTAAATATTGAAACTAATGGTCATCATGAAGCTTTTCATTAAAATTCAGTAAATGTTTGTTACGCTATTCAGCATAGTCCACCTTTCAAATAAAAAAATAAAAATCAGCATAAAATTGTTAATGGATTTTAAACTTATTCATTGAATACTCGTCATATATATAATGATGTTTAGAAACTACCCCTTCAGGAGGTGGAAGAAAATCATCTCCGGAATTATTAAAATTTTTCGCATTTTGATAATTATTAATTTTCTTCAGATTACCTTTAATACTTTTTATGATATTTTATGGGAAGAATCTAAAGACGTTTGGTTGCCATATTTGTAAAATAAAATACTTTCGTTATGTCTAAACTTGAACTCTGATGAACAAATAGATAAATAAATAAATATACATACATATATATATATATATATATATATATATATATATATATATATATATATATATATATATATATGTGTGTGTGTGTGTGTGTGTGTGTGTGTGTGTGTGTGTGTGTATTATCTTCCATATACTAGCAAACGTAAAAAGATTAAACGAGAAGAAACTCAACCTTAGGATACATGAGTGTCACACGCAAACGTATTATTATGAATGAATCTGAGACAAGTTGGCTGATCACAGACAGTATTTTGCACGAAATAAATGTAGTATATACGCCAAGGAATCCTCTTAAACATTTCGACCTATGCGTTTGAACTGTATATAACATTATGAAATCAAGATATGTTTTAGTATCTATGACCTATGTCCTTTATCTTTAGGTTCCTGTAGGATTTACTTTAATCTTTGTTTAGGAGCGAAGACTTTAGCACTTTCCTAGCTGCAAATAACGTTGAAATGATTAATGTTCTAAGAGTGTTCATTTTCTTTTGTTTTGTTCCATAGAATAAAATACATTAATATCTCACAGTAAATTCACGCTTCTGAAAATTCTGTGCTTTAGACAACTTTATAGAAGGTGATTAAAAGTAATTAAAATCTCAACCGAAACTTCTTCATCCTGTGTTGTGCTTGTGACCACCTACACAAGCACCCACACATGCAGTCATGTAGTCCCACAAAAAACTTGAAGAAACAGAAACATATTTGCACAGAAGAAAATGTTCCTCTAAGGATCCTCTCGAAAGGAAAGGGTAATCCATTGAACAATGTAGATTGCTTAAAACAAGTTCTTATCTTGAGAAAAATAAATCAATTGAGTAAATGTGAAAAAGCGTAAACAATCAACATTCTGAGTGGCAACACGCCTGCCTTCAACACTTGTTTTTCTCTTTGGAAAGGCCAACCATCAGTCATGGCTTATGGAGGTAAATATATTCTAAATGCTACACCCATCTTGCTAATTACTCATTCATTCGTGAAAATGCTTCTATTCTATTGAGAGTGTCTTTTCATTATTATAAATTTGCTTAGATTGAAAATGTAAATCAACCTGATTTATATAAAAGGAAATATTTACTAACAATACGAACTAGGGAGAATACCAGGTATGATTTCAGATAATAACAAAAGTAATATTGCCAAGTAATGTAGAGACGATAAGCTTTCGGATCTCAGTTTAAAGGTCACTCATGAGTTGCAGATGTGCTGCTGATATGTAGATAATTGTAACAACTGATGTTGTTGGACCTTTGCCTAACAGATTCATCCTCAATACATAGGTTGATGAAAAAAAAGCTGCAATTACTGATAAATTTTTTTTTTCTTGCATCACCTCATGGATGTCATTATGAAGGAATGGGTATCTTATCGTATATACTGCAAGTATACACACGCATATATATATATATATATATATATATATATATATATATATATATATATATGTGTGTGTGTGTGTGTGTGTGTGTGTATATACACATATGTATATATATATATGTGTGTATATATACATATATATATATATATATATATATATATATATATATGTATATATATATATATATATATATATATATATATACTGTTTATATATATATATATATATATATATATATATATATATATATATATATATATATATATATATATGTGTGTGTGTGTGTGTGTGTGTGTGTGAATAGTTGAATATATAGACACACACACACACATATATATATATATATATATATATATATATATATATATATATATATATATATATATATATATATATATATATATATATACATATATATATATATATATATATATATGTATATATATATATATGTATATATATATATATATATATATATATATATATATATATATATATATAAATGAAGATTTGGACATAACAGAGGATATACCCGCATCCCTGGCTCACATGTATGGTGAGGCTACAGATACAAATAGAAACTATCGAGATTGAACGGGTCTTTAACGCCGGTCGAACAGATAGCTTCGCAGGGGCGTTTCCAATAGGCTACCACAACATTATTCTTCAATATAAATCAAATCAGAATATAAATGAACTAGCAATAACCAAAGCTATTCTCAAAGTGACAAATCTCTTTCTTTTTTCATCTCGTCTTCCGTAAGTGGGACCGGGAATGTAAACAATGATTCAGCATTCTCATACACATCCGTGGTTGAAAAACAATTTATAATAGAACAGGTAAAATAGAGAGAGAGAGAGAGAGAGAGAGAGAGAGAGAGAGAGAGAGAGAGAGAGAGAGAGAGAGAGAGAGAGAGAGAGACAGAGCGAGAGAGAGAGAGAGAGAGAGAGATAATATGATCCTAAACAGCATTTACTGAACCTTTTTTTCTTTGAAACGTTGTTGAAAGACCAAAATATGTAACATAGAGACTGCGGTGGTTTCGTTGGTACCAAGACTCATTGGAAAAAATATATATTGGGAAGAATTTTATTTATCTATATGTTTATTGGTATTGGGTATGGACAGATATTTCTTTTCTTCTTACATGAGTAGTGTATGACTTCGTCCAAACATGATTATTCCCTTTTCAAGTTTCAGATTTATTTTGCAAACCCCTTATCTTTCTTATCTTTCGCTCTTCAAAATGACGCTTCTGAACTTGTCTGAGTTTTGACAAAGCAAAGGTTTGATAACCTCGGGTTGGACGAAATCATACACTACCTATATTAGAAGAAAAGAAATATATCTGTCCCTACACAACATCAGTAAACATACAGTTGAATTAAATTCTTTCCTATATAAAGTTTTATTTTGCAATGAATATCAGCGCCAACAAAAACAGTTTCTATATTGACCTTTTAATACCATTTCAAAGAAATTATTTCATTAAATGGTATTAAGGATTCTCTCTCTCTCTCTCTCTCTCTCTCTCTCTCTCTCTCTCTCTCTCTCTCTCTCTCTCTCTCTCTCTCTCTCTCTCTCTCTCTCTCTCACTTTTTAATCAGTTGTAAGCAATAGGAGCAACGTTCGTTTTTCAAAAAAGTATAAAGAGGATATTTCTGGCGGGTTCTCTGAAATCTTGACTGCTTCTGTCAACCAGATCAATGATTATGCAAAAACGCCAGACAAGGATGGACATTACTCCGTGAAAATCTATCCCATCAAAATGAGAGAATCTGCGCGAGGTAATCATGCTCATCCCTTGGTAGTGAACCATTCATGAAATATACACTTGGCAATACTCTAACCTTCTTTTGAAGTCGACAAAAACCTGATGAGAAGCAAGGCTATATCCTATTAAGAAAATCGGGAGTGTCTACGGTGTGACAAGCGGTATCTCTCGGCGTTTCGTTCTTTCAATCGCTACTCTGTACTTTGTATGTGCTGCCGTATTAAAGTGGGGGAACTATAAAGGAATATGGCATCTTGTTATTATTCTCAGTCACGAGAAGCCTCTTAGGGGCTGAGCCACAAATCACATCCTCAAACAAAGCGTTGGAATTATTAACGTCAGAATGATTCAGCATCGTCTCTATTTGTAGAAATCTCTATATACTCTCTTTATTCCCTCAAGGTTAAAACATTTAATTTGATTCGGCTAGGTCAGGTTAATAAGTTCTTAGGAAGGGGACAATACACCTATAAGAGTTTACTCAATTAGTCTTACACCGAAAGGTTTTATATTCTAAATTCTTTGCCTTTGTCTTTGCATACACATTTTAATATCTATGATTGATATAATCTTCCTAAGCAGATACACTATAGTTGAACAGTTGGCAGATCAAATCTGGTGCATTTTTATTCTTTTATGGCGAAAACATTTACATGATTCTCATTGCAAAGTTTATCGTCTATTTCATTCCGTCTCGGTTTATTAGTTTCCTATATAAAATTATTTCTCTTATGAAGTTTATGCTTTACTTTTCAATTAAATTTTCAGTGCTTTCCATGTTAAGGCTTTTGCACTATTCTGCTTTCCAAATTAGGATTACGGTGATAATAACAATTCCAAAGAGAACTCCGTGGGAGTTGATTCTTCTATGGCCTTTCTAAGACAAATATCAACATAGTTATGGACGGGACACCTGCTGCAGTTGGCTACGGTGTAAAGAACCAACAAGAGCTGCCATCTCTCTCGGCTGTCACTGACACGAACTAACAGCTGATAGGATAAATGTCAACGAACATCAAAGCCTGACAGCAATGTAGGTCAATCTAAATTAGAACAAGAAGATATATTCAACTTTTTAATGCGAGTTTTGTTGAAAAAAAAAAAAATATTAACGAATGGCCATGAAAACGTTGGAGTTAATAAAAAAGGATATTTTAAGTGACTGTACATTAAGACATAAAGACTGCCATTCCTAAAATGATCTGCAATAAAATCCAGAAAAAAACACCGAATATCGCCATAGAATATTAGGAGTACCTGAATACACTGAAAATTAGCTACATGGGTTGTAAGATTTCTTAGATTCTTCCAAGGAGGTTTTAGGATATTGTAGATTCTTCCAAGGGACTTGTAGGATTTCTTAGATTCTTCCAAGGGGACCTTAGGATATTGTAGATTCTTCCAAGGGACTTGGAGGATTTCTTAGATTCTTCCAAGGGGATTTCAGGATATTTTAGATTCTTCGAAGGGGAATATAGGATTTCTTATATTCTTCCAAGAGGATTGTAGAACTATGTCCTACAGATGAATAAAAATATACAAATAATAAAAGAATAAATCCACAGTTATGAATTTGTTAAAATGTATAGAAAAAAATTTAGATTACTTTTTTTTGTACATTCATGATATTATAAGTAACCAACACCTACATTTTTTTCTGAAAACAGAAGAAATGATCGTATTGCTAAGCTACTCGACTGTGTATTTCCAGCTAAGGTCAATCGATGAAATTATTTTCATGCTTTCTTTAATTTCTTAGTAATATGGGTGATGTACAGTAAATGTGCCTCGGCGATTAAATGAATAATTCTCAAACAGTAATGAAAGAAAGAACCTATGTTAGGCGACAGTCTGATTCAGTAGTCCAAGGATCTTTACCTAGATGTCTTGGATACTTTTTTCTGATAAGTAACCAAATTTTAGGTTAGGTTAGGGCGTACAATAGCAGAGCCTACATTTGGCCATGCACGATATCTCATAGGCAGCAGTAATTTCATTTCTAGCCTAATGTACTGAATTCCAGAGTTTTTTGCCGAAAATACATTTAGTATATATAGAAAACCAAGTAAAGCAAATCATTACAATGTTTATGATAAGAAATTCTGATATCAATGAGCGGTGCTACTATTTCTGTCAATGATACAAAATGTCTTGTCATTTATGGTCCTTTTTAATGAGGTCAATTTAAACATTTTGTTTTAGATAAGGGCACGCTCTCACACTTAGCATAAAGCTCATAAGTTCTAAATGTCACACATTTTAAAAGGAAAGGTGTTTTTCCTTTTATATGTCATCGTTATAAAGTAGGTTTATTTTTATCATGGTTCATTGTTTACTTTATTTTCTATCTCTCATAATTTAGCTAATGTCGAGGAATTTTACATTAAGGAAATGCTTCGTAAATATTTAGAATATTGTCAAACAATATTGAAGAAGTTCCTAAAATAATTGTTTATGGGTAAATGAAGATTTCTCATCACAAAATGCGAAAGAAAACTTGAACGTTTTTTAACATGAAAGATTTGAAAATGTTAATCTTAGCAGAAATATATCTGTCTTTGTTAAAGACATCCTTCCTAACGAAAGCACTTTAAAAACAAAAGGTAAAAGTTCTGTTCATAGATTGCTATTTAAGAACAAAGGGGAGAAAGTTCTGCGTTAAGATTAATTTCTATGAACAAAGGGAGATAATTCAATGCCTAGATTTCTTTCTAAAAACAAATAGGAAAAAAATTGTCGATATTACTTCTAAGAACAAAGGGGAGATAATTTTGTGTCGACATTGATTACTTTCTAAGAACAAAGAGAAAAACGTTCTGCGTCAAGATTACTTTCTAAGGACAAATGGGAGAATATTATGTATCGAGATTACATTCTAAGATTATGAGGACGGTTAGTAACAATACAAATAACTTGAATCCGCAAAAGTAACTTGTTCCAGCCTTTGATAATGATACTTTTTAAGTTCCAGGTTTTTTAATATCTTTTGGATTTCCAGGTCTTTTAATATCTTTTGGAAAGTTTGAACTCGTATTAGACAGAGGGCCAGAAAGAAAGATTCGTTTTGGAACTGGTGAATCCATCTGAGCTTATCCAGATACTACCCATTTCTTCATATCATGGAAACGATTAAACAAGATTGCACATTGTCTTTAAAAAAGAGATTTTGAGGAAAGAAACCTGATTTTATAAAATCTATAATTCTTCTTTTTCGTAATCCTCAGTATATTTTTTTTCTTTTTTTTTTTAGATCTTTTCTTAAAAGCCCTCAATCAAGTAGTCAGGCTACCAGGACTTTATATAACCACTTCCGGTTGTGACTATTAGGAATGTCAAGAAAATACCAAAGAATTTTTTAAAGTTCCTAAGAGAGGCAAACAAGAAATCTTTATGTTAAATTACAAAATCATCAGAATAATCTGCCTATAAAATGTCTATAAAAAGTCTCTTTCATGGTAGGGAAAGAGGATGAATGAGATTTCAAATGTTTATTAGAGCTAATATGAAAATGTGCATAGCTGGAAACAGCTCAGCCATCACTGAAATAAGACATTCAGGTTGAAAAGTTTCACATTCCAAAGTGCAGTTCAGATGTTTTTTCTTAGCCTAAGATGGGAAGATTTAATACAAAAAATGGATTAAAAGTCTCAGGCAAGTTTTTCGAAGAAGCATTGTTACAGAAAGTGAAATGACGAGTGATCAAACATCATTATATAGTAACTATTCAGTTCAAACATGATTGATATTCAGTCACTATTCATAGTTCTTTAGACTAATCTGTTCCTAGTCATTCTCTTTTATAATTCTAATTCTAAAAACTATTAAAGTAAAACTTTAAGCTGTCTCGTAATTGATATTTCTAATCTAAATGTTCAAATCTGTTAATAAGTAAAATTTTTCCTTCTAATACCAGAAATTTAATGGAGCATTCACGTCTGAGAATCATATATTTACTATCCAGAAAGGAACCTAATTACATATTTCCATTCACAAATGTTACCAATTTTTTATTCCTTTAACTTTCGAATATGTGTTTATAAAGCACTTCCTTTATTTTCCCTTTTGAAGCTACCTTCATTCTCTGAGATATTTATGCCCATGAAAGCATTTTTATATTCTAAAGTTAAAGCATTTTCATGAATTAACTTTTTCTTAAACCACTAGGCAGAAACAAGCGATATCTACCTTCTACCAACCCGAAGAAGAATCACGTAGTATCAACACTACAAGAAAAGATGGCACTTACTCATGTCCATCTTTGTTTACTAGGTACCCTTAGTTAATTGTATATTTTGAAACAAAAAATCCTTTTTTAGTTCAAAATATCCAACTAACCAAGGAATCACTTATTACGGCCATATATCATTCTACATATGATTAAAGAAAATAACAGAAAATTTTCAATTATGGACGTAAAAAATATGAAGAACTTTATAAATAGAAAAAGAACCTCAATATTTCATGCGGTTGATACTCGGCATCAATAGGCAAGATCACATAATAAAATTCGAGAGATCACATTATTGAGTGCGTAGATTAAAACTTGATGATGGATCAGGGGCGTTTTAGATTATAGCCTTCGTGAACGGTCAGACATCAATCACACAATAAAGCTATAGATTTTTTTGGGGGGAAGTGAAATTTATCATTATATATATATATATATATATATATATATATATATATATATATATATATATATATATATATATATATATATATATATTTGTACAGAAAAGTGCATTTAGTGTTGAAGTAGGCTCGTCAAGGAGACATTGTCATTACACATTCTGGAGTATAAGATGCTCGAAAGATGTCACAGGGTAGAAATATCCTAACCTGCAACAGCTGTCTTGTAATGATAAGGGTTACATGGCTGTTGCATGTCATAATTTTACGACGGCGTCTTTGTATTAGTAAAATAATGCCACAATGTTTTGAAAGCCGACTTGATTTAGTACCGAGGTTCTTAACGTTAAGAAAACTTCCCCACTTGTTATTCGGATTTTGCAAGGAATTATATGTTTTGATAATTCCGCGTCTGCACTTCAATCCGCATTCCCCTGTAATTGGAATAAGTTTGCATCTATGTGGGTAATTATTTCAGATTATGATTCCTTGCATAAACATAGGAAATTCTCTTAGTATGCTTTCCCTGACAATTAATTGTGGTTTCAAGAGAGAGAGAGCCTGGGTATGTAGGAAATGTTCTCGGAAAAGAAAAACAAAACGAACTTTGGCCCATTTCAAGAAAGAAATTGCAGGAACACAGCTTTTCCTTCTTTTCCCTTTCAAGCAATTTCATTCTTTCAATATTGTTGTTCTCAATTTTTCACTGTTCATTCTGGGCTTCAAGTCTTAAATTAACAAGTTCAACATTAATTTTTATACTTATAGCTTCAGAACATGAAAATTTCCTGGTTGTTAATTTCTCGGGCTTCAATGTTTTTAAAAAGGCTTCACCTAATTTAAAGATATTTTCAACTTCTTTAACAGATCTCATTTTAATAAAAGTATATTACTTACTCTCCAAAACAGGTTAAAAAGACTTGAGCTATACGCGTATTTCAATAGTGATAAATGAAACATGAATGAATAGATAACTTGAGAGGTTACAAGAAATAAAATCATATTTTTGTACTGTCGCTAAATAACTATTCAGGATTAAGACCATTTGACAACACAGCATTTCTCTTATAAGTCATGAATTAATAGTAGTGGTTTCAACATTGAATGACCGGAAACAGTACTTGAGCAGAAAAATAGATGAAGCAAAACAATTTACCCGTTTGTATTTGACACGACACAGAATTTTAGATGCAACGTATGAATCAAGACAGAAAATCTGGGGTAATGAATGTTAAGAAACGTTTCAACATCGAAATGAATTTATTAAAAAATCGTTCTTTCAACTCTTTTCATATAACTAAAAGTAAATACTTACATAACATTGGTCCTGTGAAAAGTACTTTAACTTTAACGAAAGATTTGAAAACAAACTATTTTGGCGAATACGTGGAAATTAAAGGAAAACAATCTGTACAGTGACGAGATGATAGAAGTGAATGGCGCAATTCTTTTTGAATCATTCAATGTGCTGCTGATGAACATCTGGTATAGGCTCATGTGAAAGCTTCTACGAAAGAGATTCGTCCACGATTCAGCTTTTAGAGTATGAATAGGGTAGCGACTGTTTATTCATATTTATCCATCTTAGTTTTAGCAGAAACAGGCTGATAGTGAATGAATATGATTTATTATACATATCATTTTGTTTGTATGGAAGAATACTACAGTACAGAATTTATGCAGCAATTGCATTAATGTCATACAGCCTACTGTTTGTCAGTACTTTTTTTCAATATTATTAGGATTTTATAATTACCTCACCATCCGGATTCAAAACAATAATTTTCATTAATAAATGTTTTTTCTTAATCATATCATCACCAAAAAACTCAAAATCTTTGAAGGTTTTTGCCGGAGAAAAAAAAAAATGGAAATTTAGAAAGACAAGTACCAAGAATGCTACCGGAAACAGACATAAGATAATGCTTGGACAAATTGAGTGAACGTTCACAGCTCAAAATATCGTAATCCCCTGCGAGGCTGAGATAGCGACTGAATGTCAGAGGTTAAGCTGGCAGATTACGAGGCGATTTTCAAAAGACAAACAGATATACACAACGCTATTAAGTGAACTTTATAGCAATCGAGTAACTGTTACTGCATTGAATTTTGCTTTTCTGTAGATGGTGATGTCATTTCTGGTATTTAACTTTGAAAACATTTAACTTACAGAGAATTACTCAAAATGGAAGTGTGAATGATGTTTTTTTTTCAAAATCCAAGAGGAAAAAGTAAGTAATTTTGTAATACAACATAGAAAACAAAAATCAAATGAACGTTCGTTTCCTCAACATATCATATCTGGACACTTTAAAATAAGCCCTTAAAGACAAAATAATAAGCGTTAGGTACATCAGGCTCCAACTACAATCCGTTACTATTGGTGTTATATCCAAGAATTGTTGCTAAAGCAAAGATTTTATTGACGCCAATTATTTTCAAACACCAACTCCACTACGTAACATCATGATTAGTTTCTTGCTCCGTCACTAGAGGGTCCTGACGAGACGTATTGGGCACGATGGCGAATGTTTCTTTATTATTCTTTCACTAGTATAAGCGACCCGCCAAAAATGACTGCTAAATACTTGGATAGATATGCACAAAGACGCACACACAACCCCCTTTCACCAGGATATGACAACTCTCTCTCTCTTCCTCCTACCCAAGGGACAGGGAGGGTTGTGCGTGACCGAAAAAAGAAGAAGCATATACCTATCACATAGAGAGATGGATCTGTTATAACAACAGAAGATGAAGAAAGGCAACGTTAGATGGAACACTTTAGTGAGGTCATGAATAGGAGATATGAATGGAATAATTTGGTTGATATACCTGAAGCTGATGAAGGCATTGATATACCCATGAACTAATTTAGTGTATTTGAAGTTGAAGCCATCATTATAAACGAAAGAGATGGAGAGCCTATGGATACGATGGAATAACTGCTGAGATGATGAAGTGACTGCCAGATTATTTTGTAGAATGTGGCGTGAAGAAGCAAAACTTGATAAATGTGAGCTAGGTGGAAAGGGCAAAAAAGATCTGATTGCAACAATTACAGAGGCATCACACTTACGTCAGTTGTCATGAAAATATATACTGTAGTATGCTCCTTCTAAAAAGACCAAAGAGAAAGATTGATAAAAAGCTGAGAGATGAACAAGCAGACTTTAGAAAAGGTGTAAGTTGTACTGACCAAATTTTCATTCTAAGACATGTGGTTCAGTAACGTGTAGAATATAGATATCCACTTTTGATGGCATTTGATAGGGTGCTGTACATCGGCCAATTTTGTGGAGAGTTCTACGTTATTATGAAATTCCTCTTCATAGGAAGTAGGTGGTAAGTAGTAGGTTGGCCAAGGCACCAGCAAACCGTTGAGATACTACCACTAGAAAGTTATGGAGTCCTTTGAATTGCCAAACAGTATCACATTGGATCCTTCTCTCTGGTTACGATTCATTTTCTCTTTGCCTTCACATACAACGATTAGTCTGGCCTATTCTTTACACATTCTCCTCTGTCCTCATACACCTGACAATACTGAGATTACGAGACTCTTCAGTTATGGTAAGCAGCTCTTCTACAAGAAGGACACTCCAAAATCAAACCGTTGCTCTTAATCTTGTGTAGTGCCATAGCCTCTGTACCATGGTCTTCCACTATCTTGGGTTAGATTTCTCTTGATTGAAGGTACACTAAGGCACACTATTTTATCTTATTTCTCTTCCTCTTATGTTGTTCAAGTTTTTGTCGTTTATATAGGAAATACTTATTTCAATGTTGTTACTGTTCTTAAAATATCTTATTTTTCCTTGTTTCCTTTCCTTACTGGGCTACTTTCCCTGTTGGAGCCCCTGGGCTTATAGCATCTTGCTTTTCCAACTAGGGTTGTAGCCTGACAGGTAATAATAATAATAATAATAATAATAATAATAATAATATGTAAATTTGATTGTCTGTTCATGAGCTTAGCAAGTGCAAAATTAATGTTAGTGGAGTACTATCAAATGAATTTCCAGTGGACAGTAGAGCACTTCAAGGGAATGTGTTGTCACCTATGTTCTTTATCTTCTTCATGGATTTTGTAATGCATAGAACAGTTGGGGATGGTGGTGAAGGATTGGGCTGGATTGGTAACAGGAAATTAGTGGACCTAGATTGGCTGATAACGCTGTCCTTATTAGCAGAGCACCACAGGAATGACAAAGCTTGCTTACCAGAATGCATGATGTAACACTTGAGATTGGGCTCAAGATAAATAGATGAACGACAGAGATGATGGGAATGGAATATGCAATGAAAGATGAAATATCATTGGAAGGAAAAAGAATTAAAGTGGAATCATTTGAATATTTAGGAACTATGCTCTCTAATACAGGATCTTTAGAATTTGAGTTTAGTTGCAGATTGAAAAAAACAATAAAGACAATGGCTAGGTTAAGGAAATACAGTGGAACCTCTACATACGAATTTAATCCGTTCCAGAACCAACTTCGGATATAGAAATTGTTTGGATGTCGAAACGAATTTTCCCATAAGAATACATTGAAATAGGATTAATCCGTGGTTGAGCCCAAAAACCTATGATAACTTCTTAATAAACCACTACACATAATTTTCCCATGAGAATAATGAACACTAAATTAGATAATAGACATGTAAATAAGAAGAATAGACATGTAAATAAGAAGAATAGACATGTAAATAAGAAGAATTAGCAAAAAATGATAAATAAGAAACAGGTTTTTAGCGTCACTTTACCTTAGAAACTCCAGCGCAGGTGTTGTTCGTCTTCGCTACGCAGAGAGGAGAGAGGAGACGGACGGACGGCGAGGAGGTAGAGAGGTTAACTACGATAAACGTAACACTACCGTAACTTATTCTAACTTACACTAAGTGAACTTTAACATAACTTAGCTTATTTATTTTTTTTTTTATATTTTATATTTTTTTTTACATTTTCTTTTTTTCTTTTTGATGATTACGTAATTTTAATCACTATCACTTACATTTAAAATTGACTGAATTTCTTTTGCTTCACTCTTTTCCGTTTTCTGTGTTTCACTTTCTACCTCTTCACTCTTTGCCGTTTTCTTCGGTTCACTTACATCCTCTTCATCGCGAGTTCGCTTCGCAGTTTTTTTAAAGAAAGCATCGATAGATAATTGCTTCGTACGGCTTTTCAGAATGTTTTGAAAGTGCGTTAGGCAAACATCATCGAATTGAGAAACTACACGACAAACCTGCAATTTCTTTGGATGGTATTTGTCGATGAAGTCGACCACGTCTTGATATTTTCCTAACACCTCTTTTATTTGCGCTGAACCTAACACATGTTCTACCTCCTCGCTCTCTTCCTCGTCATCACTCATGTGCTCCGACATAGCATGGAGTTCCTTGAGCTCATCCGTCGTCAGTTCGTCGTGATGTTCGGCGACGAGTTCCGTAACGTCATCTGCGTTGACCTCCAGACCCATGGACTTGCCAAGGGAGACGATTTCCTCTACGGCTTCCGCTGCACCGACCACGGGATCAGGTTCGGGGTCAAAACCCTCGAAATCTCGGGGAGAAACTGCATCAGGCCACAGCTTCTTCCATGTAGAATTGAGGGTCCGTCGAGTTAATCCCACCCAAGCCTGATCAATGATCTTTAAGCAGTGCACGATATTGAAGTGGCCCCTCCAAAATTCACGCAAAGTTAAGTTGGTGCTTTGCGTGACATTAAAGCACTGCTTGAATAAGTGCTTGGTGTACAGCTTCTTAAAATTAGAGATGACTTGCTGGTCCATGGGCTGGAGGATAGAGGTGGTATTTGGTGAAAGATACAGCACCTTTATGAACTTGAATTCATCGAAGATATCATCTTCAAGTCTGGGGGGGGGGGTGAGCGGGTGCATTGTCAAGGCATAGCAGGCACTTTAAAGGCAATTTCTGCTCATGAAGATACTTCTTCACAGAAGGACCGAAAACTTGGTTTACCCATTGCACAAAGAATTGCCTAGTGACCCAGGCCTTCAGGTTGGATCGCCAGAAAACATGAAGCTGATCCTTATCGACGTTGTGTGCTTTAAAGGCCCTAGGGTTCTCCGAATGGTAAACAAGCAAGGGCTTGACTTTAAAGTCCCCGCTAGCGTTGGCACATAGAGCAAGAGTCAACCGATCCTTCATTGGCTTATGCCCAGGCAATTTCTTCTCTTCAGCAGTGATGTAGGTTCGACTCGGCATCTTCTTCCAAAACAGCCCGGTTTCATCACAATTGAACACCTGCTGCTCTACGTAGCCTTCTTCCTTTACGATATTTTCGAATTTCTTAACCAAGTCAGCTGCAGCCTTTGTGTCCGCACTAGCAGCCTCTCCGTGGCAAACAACTGAATGAATCCCGGACCGTTTCTTAAATTTCTCGAACCAGCCACGAGATGCCTTGAAATCATCTGAGGAAGGCTCGGTTGAACTCTCCCCAGCATCACCCCCAGAGCTCTCCTCCTTCAAGTCCGTAAAGATGGCGTGCGCCTTCTCGCAGATAACGGTTTTGGTGATGGTGTCGCCAACGATCTCTCTGTCCTTAATCCACACTAGTAGAAGTCGTTCCATCTCTTCTATGATAGGGGTACGGCGTTTGGAAATTATAGTGATCCCCTTAGAAGGTTTCACTGCTTTAATAGCTTCCTTCTGTTTAAGGATTGTCGAGATCGTCGACATATTACAGCCATACTGTTTAGCAAGTTCACTCACGCGGATGCCACGCTCATGTTTTTCAATAATTTCCTGCTTAATTTCTATAGAAAGCATTTCCTTCTTCCTTTTCTCACCACTACCACTACCACTGCCAAAACTAAGCCTTTTTGGACCCATGATTTACGTAAATTATCGTTAATGGATGCACGTAAAAAATCACGATTAAATCACAGTTAATATTAGAACACACAGAGCACAACCGCAAGAAGCCGACGAGAACAGAGGACTGACCCAAGCCGCGCTAATTGAGCGTCCCTCCGAGGTCGATGTGCTGCCTTCTATCGGCGGAAATAAAAAACACTTCAGGCGCTATGAGCACCGACTACGCGTACGAGTATTGTTTACTTCGGGTGTCGAAAAAAACATTCGGGTGTAGAGTCGAAACGTGTTCGAATTGTACTTCGCGTGTCGAAAAATTCGGATACAATCGGTACGACGAAAATTGCTACTTTGTGTGTCGAAATAAAAATTCGGGTGTAGAGTCAAAAATTTGCTCGAATTTTACTTCGGATGTTGGAAAATTCGGATGTAGATACGTTCGGATGTAGAGGTTCCACTGTATTGGAAATCAAATTGCATGATATTACCTACAAAATCAGGCTATATATCAGTTTAGTGAAATTGATTAAAATGTATGGACAAGAGTCATGGTATGACAGTGAAACAATATCCAACAGATTTTGTAGATTTGAGAACAGAGCCCTCAGAAGAATATTGGAAGTTAAATGGCAGGACAGGCTTAGAAATTAAACTAAAAGATAGCTTACTCGAGTGCCATATGTGGAGGAGATCATGGTGAGGGGCAGATGGCGATGGTTTGGGCATGCTCTTCGCACTCCCCAAAAGAGATTAGTTCACCAAACTTCAACAGGGCTCCACAAGGCACTAGAAGAGTTGGAAGACCCAGGCCTACATGGCTGAGGACTATAAAGCGTGATGATGATATATATACAGCATATATATATATATATATATATATATATATATATATATATATATATATATATATATATATATATGTATATATAAATAACATAAATATATATATGTATGTAAATATATATATATATATATATATATATATATATATATATATATATATATATATATATATATATATGTGTGTGTGTGTGTGTATATACATATATATATATATATATATATATATATATATATATATATATATATATGTGTGTGTGTGTGTGTGTGTATATATACAGTATATCCAGAAACTTGCCCGGTATCATATAGGGGATATCTTCACTTTGAGAACTTGAATCATCTGAGCCTTAACGTGAACATAGGTTAAATTCCATACTATGTCGAGTGTAGACATTTCAAAATAGCTAACTTGTGAATACGATATCAAGGGTGTCATTAAGGGCTTTGCTCAATGCAAGAGCCCCTCTTTAAGTCTTTGTAAACTAATAAACATCAAGAAATTCTCGGAAACGTCATCGCTATTCTAATTTCGTACCCTTAATCTCAAAGTAGCTCTGTCATCTCTTGGCTAAAATGATTTTCATCACGGTTTTAAATTAAACTTCGAAGCTAAGCTGCTATAATTTGATTATATTTGATGACCATTGCTGAGTCGAAAGTATAGGTAGATAACTGAAACTACTGATTGGAAAAACTAAACAGTGAAAAAAGAAAAAGTCGACCATCAACTAATGAGCTTTTCGAATGTAACACCATCAGGCTAAGGTCAAATGACTTAGATAACTGCGCCACTTAGAGACGATACTTCTTTGGAGGGGTCGTACATATTTTCATCGATAGATATCTAAAAGCTCAACAAATAAATTATTTCATTTAAAATATAGAAAATCTCTACAAAAACTGTCAGTGAAAAAGTGTTCCCTTTAAAGCAGAGTGTAATTCAAGCGATACTGTAACTAGCAGAATGGAAGAAAATTACCAGTCTGGTATTAAGCCCATCAAAGCAGGCGCTGCACAGATTCAACTGCAGTGTACCCGAGTACCTTATCAATTTATTTGATTTAAAGCAGAGAAATGGGGCTGACAACGATCTTTTCAAGGTGATAGAAACCCGAATGATTATGAGTGACCGTAATCGAATACTGTCTTTTCAAGTCTTTCTTTCCCTTGTCTAGTTTACAAAGCCGGATACAAAGCAGAGGTCGTAAACACAGCTTTTTTTACAGTAATAGTCTGCATTTGCAGATTAATAGGGTTCATTTCGTGTGTTGTGTTTTAGAGGTGCTACATTTGTAGCTGACAATAAGACCATGTCCAAGTCTCCTATTATAAGTCGGGGCATTTGTTGTCTTAGAGGTTGCTGACTGTATGCGTCCTTATTGTTTGTACGGGTATATGTTATAATGATGCTTTTTTTTATCTGTATCGCTGCTTTCAATGTTAAAAATAACTTTTTTTTATCGTTATTTGCAGTTTCATACTGGTCCGGTTGCTTACAGTAATCAGCTACATTTTGCGTAAAGCATGGTATTATTTACTATTTAAGTATGACAGCATGACACTGCTTTTCTAAGAGAGAAAAAAATATTCCTTCCGTAAACTATATTGGATTTTTTTAACTATTCCACAACATTCCTTTTCTACTATGGTCTGAAAGGTTGCATTTGATAGCTTCAGCAAAAATTAAAATGCATGTTAAACTGCAATATCATAAAAGTATCGATGTTATTACCTACCAGTTTAACCTACAAAGCAATTTAACCACATTTTTTAAATGTGTACTCAATTCATAAACTACTTACAGAATAATACAAGACTGGACCGAGGTTCAAAGCAATTATAGATATTATGAATGAAACTGTACCGTAAATGTATTCTGCCTTCATAAATTACTTACATGCGACATTTGTTACTGACTTTATTCGCCTCCCTTCAGTGTAAGTGACAATTCTGAATTTTATTTAGATGTCAAGACCAGGAGAGAGAACGCAAGGACTCCATATAAGGATTTGAAACATCTCATAAAAGTTGACTTTTGAGATGGACAGACAGACAAGGATGGGAGGAATATACTGCGAGGGATGAAACAAAAAAAAAAAAAAAAACTGAACATAGACTTTCATTTGACGGTAACGAGAGACGAAAGTCCCGGTTTTATCGGACACTAGCAATCTAGTTCTCGTCTGGTAATCCGGTCTTGGAGCATTTGTCTAGTTAATGAAATTGCTTACATTTCATGGGGAAACTACGAAATCAAATTTCAACTGGAAATTAAAAATAGTCTGAGTGATACCCAACAAGTATCTGTATTATCCAAAATGTTTGGCCAAATGGAGATTAGAGTTGCCATCAACCAAACAGTCCGAAAAAAAATCGGTGATAATGAATAACTATTGAAAAGTTTAAGCAGTTAAGACAAACAGTTTGTGAGCTATCGGCTATCAAAAACTTCTCTGAATCAACCATTCATCTGAAAGATTCTAAATAAAAATGGCCAACCCTGGCTATCAGAGATTAAATAAGATTATTTTGCTAATCCCGTGAGCTGGTTTTTGAAGCTTAAATTTCTGGCGACGGTTAGTCGTGATTTCTTCCCAACTGAAAAAGCCGCGATCGGAAAACATCAAAATGAACTCAGAGAGAGAGAGAGAGAGAGAGAGAG
>NC_090740.1:75101781-75111781 GCF_036898095.1 Palaemon carinicauda | reverse complement strand
TATTTTGGCGCACAGACACGCAGTGGGGTATTGGACGTGGGTGTAAAAGGTAGTGTAAATGTGACAGGGTATGAGTGAGTGACAACCTGCTGTACATTCATCCCTCCTTCGTCCCACATGCTTTGAAAGATGGCAGGGGTCTGTTGGCCACGGTCACCGAAGCAATAGAAGCAATAATATGTCCAGAATCAATAAACAAGCAACGAGTACTAGAGATTCCACAGGATGCATTCTCATACCACCGAAGGTTGAAAAATATTTATCTATCATTTATAATGCAGTTCCCTCTCTCTCTCTCTCTCTCTCTCTCTCTCTCTCTCTCTCTCTCTCTCTCTCTCTCTCTCTTCTCTCTCTCTCTCTCTCTCTCTCTCTCTCTTTTTTTTTGAAAAAAGATCACCGTATATCACTACTATCTATTTTTTCCTGAAATAAATTGTTATAAATTTGTCTGCCAATTCATCATGAAAATCAAAAGAGAATAAACAGCATCCCACACCCATAGAATTCCCCCAAAAACTTTCTTCCGAGAAGCAAAACAGTTGTCATATTTGGTTCATGTGGGATGCGCCCTTTGCCCTTAAGAGGCCAGAAGCAGCATCAGAATAAGCAGCTGCAGCTGTCATGGTGTTCCCAGTAATTCAACCCCTCCCCCCACCTCCTTCCTCCTCCTTTCCTTTACTATTGAATCATAATCATCTCAGTCAGCAGACCCTTGCAACCTCTAGACCCTGCAAGCACAGCACACTACTGGCGCAGCTCCGCCTTTCAATTGCTCGGTAATAAATACCGTATTCCCGGAAGGTTGTCCAGGCAGCTTTTGAACTAAGAGGAGAGACCAGGATTCATAAGTATTCAGTGAAGGAGAGTGTTCTTTCTTTTTGTCTTTTTTTTTCTAGTGGTGTTACTTTGTCCATGACTAACGTTCTGTTTTATCTATCCACTACTCTAGGACATAAGGTGCGTCACTGGGATATTATGTGTAGTTTGTTGCTGAATTGGAATGGTGCACAATTCTAGATTTTTGGGGATGACATTATTTTAGAGGGAAATAAAAAGGTTAATGAAAGACTACGAATATATGGTTAATCAAATTTTGCAGAAATAGAGTTCATACTTTAGTTTTCTTAATAAAATAAATTACAGTCCACCTCCGTAATCATTGAAGATAGTGATGCTGAATTGGCAATAAACAGAGTATGGTATATGAAGTAAGGAATGTCAAATAATAAAAAAAAGAAATCGTATTAAAGAAAATGCTGCTTCATTTATTACTATGAAAATATCGAGAGCAGAAAGAACTAAGATCGAAGAGCTTGTGTTGAGGCTAATGAAATTGTTGATACGTTTGCATATAATGCCCCAGAGATTGACCATAATACATTTGATCAGCGCCCAAGCCTCTTCACCACCCAAGCTAGACCCTGGGAGGGCCAGGCAATGGCTGCTGAGGACTCAGCAGGTAGGCCTATAGATGCCCCACAAACCCTCCATCCCTACATCGGAAGGATGGTGAGGTCGCAGAAGCCCAGTCCAGCAGATCGTTAAGGAGGGACGTTTCCATAGGCTACCATACCCTAAAAATGAAGGTTAACTGGCAAGTGAATTAGAGCAGACTTGCAGGAAATAAATGTAAAAAAGGTGCATTCTTCAATGGTGTTCATTCACACTAATATGACCCTGAGGCATTTCATAGTAACCTGAGCGGGTAGAATTCTTGACTCGCCACAAGAAATATCCTATCACACTTTATCAAAACATGAGATCCATCTTGAGAGTTATTAAGGTAGTCAAAGGGTGCCGCATCTGACTCGGGACCAATATCCTTCTGGAATATTAATTCCCATCTATTCATAAAAACTGCGTCATGAATGAAGTCCATTTGATAGAAATAGATTTATTGCTAAAGTTATTCATGGTAGGCAGAATTAGTCGTGGTAATAACAGCTATGGGAGTAAAGGTAAGAGAAAACTATAAAACGAAATATACAAATGAATTAATGGTGATACAACGTAGTCTTGGTAATGTGATAGTTAACATGGAGATCAGGAATCACAATTAGGTTCAGTAACCATTTCACTTCCTCTTGTTTTGTTAAAGTTTTCATAGTTTATGTAGGAAATATTCATTTGAATGTTACAGTTCTTAAAATATTTTATTTTTCCTTGTTTCCTTTCCTCACAGGGCTATTTTCCCTGTTGGGGCCCCTGGGCTTATAGCATCTTGCTTTTCCAACTAAGGTTGTAGCTTAGCGAGGAATAATAATAATAATAATAATAATAATAATAATAATAATAATAATAATCAGGGTACAGCGTTCCGGTTTTGCATCAAATATTAATCATTTTTAATTACCTTCCAATAGAACTAAATTAACCAGCAACAAAAAAATGTTTGTAAACCAAAATTTATTTTCGACGTCATTAATGCTTCAATAATGAAAAATTTGTGGCAGCTTTTTGTTTTGCAATGCAATTGAACATACGGTTATAATTGAAATAAAATAAGTACTAGCAACAATGGTGAATATAGCAACGATTTTACTTCCGCTTATTGATCTATGTGACACTGGAACCGGGGCTCGAAACAAGTTGTTTTATGAAGGATAGACGAAGGGCAGTGCAGCTGTTCATCTTGAAAAGACAGACATTTCCTTATTATGAACGCGAGTAGGTTGTCTTCACACTTGTTCGGACTTTATCTTTCAACTTTGTTTCTTAAAAGGTAAATTGTAAACTTACGGTTTTCACAGATTATTTTTCATGTGCCAATGTCTAAATCTATCAAAAATCTCAGATTCGGAGCCACAAAACGGAAGGTTAAGCAATATTTTTGTATAAAATATTTTGACTAATGAGTCATAAATAAATACGTCACGACAGCTTCCAGCCACAGACCATAGCATTCTCCATCAGAATTGAATGAAATAAAAACCGATTATCTTGAGTTTTGATTTTGAATCAAAGCTTCAGTGTGATCTTCTAGTACTATGGGCAGAAAAAAAAATGCATTCAGCATCGATCCACATATTTTATTCAAGCTGCCTGACTCTATCAATAGTTACGAGGTGTCTCTTTTAGCAGTAATCAATCAACCTTATGACTTCTTACATAATCCCAAACTCAAAATCTTCAAATATGGCGTGTTTGACCATAATATATTCTACCCATTAAGAGATTTTTCAGCCTTTAGATACTTCTGTAAATCATGTTCGTAGTTACTTATACGTACATGTTTTGAATGTAAAGTATTTACAAGAAAAAAAAAAAGTATAACGAAATTACGATTTTTCATAAATTACAATTCATTAGGTACTTAAACGATTTCACGACTAACGATCCCCCCCCCCCTCTCTCTCTCTCTCTCTCTCTCTCTCTCTCTCTCTCTCTCTCTCTCTCTCTCTCTCTCTCTCTCATTTTAGTGCTGTATACAAAGTTGTCCACTAATCAACAAATTCGGCTGGTAAATGTACGTTATCTTCATCACAGCACTACTACTTAACCTCAGTGACATTTTCACATAAATCATATATTTAGAGACAGGAGTTTACTCACTTGGAGGTAATCTTAAAGTTATCAAAACCCACAAAATCTTGAGAGGGACACTGAGATTATTTCAGAGACACCCAAGAGGAGATGCCCACACTGTTGGGAGATCACTTGAGTCCCAGACGTCCAACTGTGCAACAGATTACCATCCCAGAGTGGATGGGGTCAAAAGAGGCTGTAAATTCGAGGTTTGGCGTCAGTGTCAAAAGTTCCTTCCGAAATAAGCAAAAAATAAATAAATAAATAAAAGGGTTTTGAGATTTACTGCTTAATAAATAACATTTTTATAGAAGAAAACTATTTATAAGCCTTGGATGGAATGTTCATACACAGAGGGGTTGAGTTCTAAATTAAGATCTGTCAAATATCCGAATAGAAATGTTAAATTTCATGATGTTTAGAGCTGAAAATCTAACATTAGATTAAAATGTCTTGTTTAAAAATACAACCGAGATGATAAGCACGGGTTTCCAAAATACAAGTGTATTCTCTACATACAATATCAATTATTAATGAAACTAATACAAAATATGTTAGTTGAATTATTATACAGGAATAGATGGGAAAAAAATTATGTACCAATTGGTTTTGATTTTCACGTAAACAATTGGAATAATTCCAGCAAGTTTCATAAATAAATAAATGATAATAATAATAATAATAATAATAATAATAATAATAATAATAATAATAATAATAATAATAATAATAATAATAATAATAACTGTACTAAACTCTAATCATTTGCGTCCTAAGTTCAAGACTACTTATTGAAACGTAATATCCATTATATCGATTCTTCATTTCATCTTTTGCGGTTTAAATTGAAGATTTCTTTCACTGAGAAACAAAACTCTATAACGTATAGAGCAGGTGTTTCATATGTACTCAAATATGTATTATACAAGCGAACGTTATTTGATCACATCAGTAATTTGCACTTTTTTCTTGTCTGACGTTAAGTGATATATTTTGTCGAGAATCTTCTAAAAAAAAAAAAGATTAACCGACGAATTTTCAATCGTCCTCATAATTTACCTCAGGCACAAACAAACAAATTATATATATATATATATATATATATATACTATATATATATATATATATATATATATATATATATACATATATATATATATATATAAAATATAAATATACATATACATATACATACATATATATATATATATATATATATATATATATATATATATATTTATATATAAAATGTAAATATATATATATACATATACATATACATATACATATATATATATATATATATATATATATATATATATATATATAAATATACATATACATATATATATATATATATATATATTATATATATATATATATATATATATATATATATAATATAAATATACATATATATATATATATATGTGTGTGTGTGTGTGTGTGTGTGAGTGTGTGTATGTGTGTGTGTGTATAGTAGCTTTACAATAAATGTTGTTATTCTTCGAATACGTGTATATCTCCAGCTTGCAGTCTTAGATCTCTTTTTTTTCCTCGGTACTGTCATCAGTACAGATTACATGAGTAAAAACAATGCAGGTTACATACCTACAACAACCAACGATCAGAATTAGGGAATGCCTAAAATGAGATACCCGCTGAATGCACCAATGGCTGGTCTGAATGGGAGACACGTAGAGTTGTGGATGGGAGAGTTGTGGAGACTTGGAGGAATAATACCTTTATTCCTCCAAGGGTGGAGGACTCCAAAGACGCGTGGTCTTCTGAAGGGAGGGAGATGTAACGATGAGTTAGAAGATCCTTTGCCGTAGGCAGTCTGAATAATTCCCGAAAGTGTAAATAGATTGATTGATTTTTTTTTGTTCGGAAGAACCTATACGCTGTACAGGCATCTTTAGTTCCTATATATTACAAAACCTCTTTGTTTGCTCTTCTAATACACTAAAAACCTTGTAATTTAGATTCAGAACCTCAAAGGGCGAGTTTTTAAATATATCACGAAAACTTTTGAAAAGGGGACAGATAAAATGTAAAATGCAGAAAGAAATGTGATTGATGAAAGAAATAATGTTGTAAAGAAACTTTAGTTCTGTCGCAGTGTGCCAATTAAGGAACGTTGTAAACAAGGTCTAAATATGTAAGACCTTGTTTGTAAAGCAATTTCTTGCGACTGACCGACATTGGTGACCTTGATGCAACAGTTTTCAGATCAGAATTGGCTTTTTAATTTCACCATTCAATGTAGGTTTTAAAAGTCATTATCAGGCAAAGGATATTTTGTCGTTAACAGATTCATTTCAATATCCCTTTTATCATTGAATGAAAAACATATCGTTCTGGCAGAAACGCATCAGTGCAGAAATTAAACAAATTGATGGAAAAATGCTTATTTCTTTATTATATGTCAATTACATAAACTGTTATAATAAACTCTATACCGTTCTCTAGTTGATTTCGTTGTTATTGTTCTGGTTAAAATTAATTCCTCTACATCAATAGTCGACACCAGTTAGGCATCCAATTAGATAACAAGCGTTAATAATTGGTAAAGCAGAGCACCATTTTATCATTATTCCATCGACTTTGAGGAAGATCGACATTTGATATACCAGAGCAATGGAAGAGTGAAGAACTTGAAAGCCAGACTGAATTGAGGTCTCTTCATCGACAATTTGGGGAATGGACGCAGGTGCGACCAATCTCCACAGTTAGCCCATTGAAACGGTTATAGAAATGAAAGGTATACGAGAACTGTTATTGAAATCATAACAATGTATCGAAACGACACAACTGAACCCTTATGTCAATTTTACTGATGGTGTCATTATCATCCTTTTCGTGGCTCAAACTATATGAAATACATTGGACATGTAGCGGATCTTTAAATGAATAGAATTTTCTACGGCTGATCATCTCAGTAAAATACAGCAAATAATCTCTACATCACCATCATCAATAACTTAATTATTCCTTCTACCTGCTATATGAATATTCACTCCCGCATATCATGGCTCGCATTAAAATCGTCAAATACCGATACCCTGTGGATGTGGTACTTGAAGCCAAATGCCTTAAACTTAATGGTCAAGATTAGAAGTAGCACTAATGCTCACCCAATTGTACGCTAGATAAAGCAACAAAGCAAGCAGTGTTAGGCAATAACCAGCGGAAATGACCAATCAGAACACCTGATGTTTATCATAACGTGTAATGTCTGTTATCATTGGAGACTGTCAGGGAGGAGTTATGCAAACACCTACTGCTCATTCTTTCTACCGAGCACGATGAGCAACGAGAAACATGACAACAAAAAGAACGACTATTTTTCTATGAAAAAGTACATAACTACTCTAAGGGGAAAGAGGAAAATTGACAACCATTTCAACCAGAAAAGGAATTGAGAAAAATGCCAGTATAATAAACATAAGATAAAGCTGCACAAATTCGTTGTAATCATTTTGTTTTCTCCCTATTTCCTCTGGTGTCATTTTCTCCACGAATGATAAAAACCGTAAGTCGAGTTTATCTAAATTGCGAGATAAAGAGCGCAGGAAATGTCAAGTATGATTAAGCAATATTCATACATTTCGAGAGATGACACAAGTATGGTTACGCAAATCTTCACATAAATTAAAAAGACGGATATCTCTCTCTCTCTCTCTCTCTCTGTCTCTCTCTCTCTCTCTCTCTCTCTCTCTCTCTCTCTCTCTCTCTCTCTCTCTCTCTCTCTCTCAAGGATAGATCACTTTACAGCGACTTTTTATAAACGAACGTACAAGAGCTCGACTTTAATTGACTAGAACCGATAGAATCTTAGAGGATTCACAATATTGTATCGCTGTTCCATTTTGTTCATTAAGAGCAGCTGCAAAGACTAATTAATATAATACGCTAATGAGTTGAATAAGATTAATAGATGAAAGATGAGGCGATATCTTTTTTACCCAAGGGTGGCTCATAATATCTGTGTGAAATCGATTAATTCAATAACTAAATTTGGAAGTTAAAACGCAATAGATTCATGAGCAAACGCATAACTTGGATTTGGATTCTGACCTTTATGGCATTAGACAACTGTCAAATTTTTATATAAGAATAAGAATTGGCGTTTCCTTTCTTGGGAGGAATTTTGTAGTACCCGAAGAAGTCAAGAAATATGCCGGGAAATCTAAGAAGCTCTTGAAAAAGGAAAGGACCGAGTAATCAGGGGATCAAGATAGGTCCTCGAGGTCTTTGGCGTACCAGACCTGTTAGCAATTACTGAAAATTATGGTGTTTAGTTTCATAAGCAAATGAAAACATAAACTGAATAATATAAACGATATAGTTTATTGAAGAGGAAATAATTTTCAGATGAATCTTCATAAATAGAAGATAACGAGCAAAAAAATGAGAGGAAATCAATTACAGACTAATCTATGTCCTCCATATGCTATAGACGCCAAGACTAGGGCGGTTCCTTTCTATAGGGGCCCATTAGCAGTGTGATAAATAGGCCTTTGCCTCAATAGACCCTTATCTAACATTATTTCATTTCAGACTTATATGATGAGGTTATCTTTTACCGTCTAGTGGAAGGGAGTGGTACTACCCATGTGTTTATTTTTCTATTCCTTGACAAAAATGAATGACAGGCAGATGGAGAGACTTAGTACATTTGTCTATTCTACAATTAACAATATATGTAATATAATTTTAATTGTCCCCTGGGCATTTGTATGGACCAAGAGCTATCTTGTTAATCTTAGAATTCGGAAACTATATAAAATCGATGCATTAAAAAAGCTTTCCCAAAAGACACGAAAGAAAAACTATAGCCTTATGTGATCATTGTTTTTTTTTAGATACGTATTACACTTCTGGTTATGAATAAGAAATAGATTTTAAACATGGAAGAATAAACTTTATTTATAAATAATGATCCTGTGTCATTTGTAAACAAAGATTTTTCTTGATATAGAAGTTTTGTTTACTTCCTGTGTATTGTCTCTTTATTGGGAATTGATCATGTAATTGTTAAACATAGATATCAAATTCAAGCAACACTTTACTACTGTACATCTAGATTAAACAACAGAATCTAATAAATAATAGACTACCAAATTAGCAACGAATCAAACGATGCCAAGCGTAATAATCTCTTCTGCGATGGATTCTCTTGTGATTATTAAAGACCCGTCAGTTGATAACGAAGTTGTTTTTAACATGATCATCTTCTTTTAGTTCATTACCTTTCCGGAATGGTCTAACAAAAGTTTTACTCAAATGAAGTGGGCGTTTCTGAAAGGGACTTCAAAATCGGATATATAATCTTTTAAAATTATTTTTTTTATGATTATTTGCATTCACTTTCTGTAACTGGTATTTTGCTTCTTTTTTATGTAATTGCTCTCCATTAGATTCAACAATAAGTGATAGAATATCACGATCTTCCCCTATATTAAAACATTAGTATTAGATTCCAGGGAAAGGAATCGTCATTCCAAAACCTGATATGAACAGGTCTCCCAGATCCTGTATAGATTTTGGTCCTTTAAATTGTCAAAAACAGATGACGCAGCTGGCTGGTAACACTTGATGTAAAAAAAAAAAAAAAAAAAAAAAAAAAAAAAAAAAAAAAAAAAATCTATCACCCAGAACACGAAGCTGTAATTAACAATCATAGAATTTACGTCGGAGTTTTTTGTCTAGATTTAATCGTAACAATTTTCTTCACGAGGAAAGTGAGATGCAATCGTTCGTTACCAAGCAGAAACGAATGAGGGAAAGAATATTTTCCCTTCTACGGAAGATGCTCTTTACAAGATTCTAGGATAAGAACGACCGATTTGTCGCAAATAAATTATCTCTCTCTCTCTCCTCTCTCTCTCTCTCTCTCTCTCTCTCTCTCTCTCTCTCTCTCTCTCTCTCTCTCTCTCCATCGTATAACTTCCCTTCATAGGATCCACATATGCGGCCCAAAAGAACTATGTAAGCAAAAGTTAAACGTATGTGTGCATATGGGTCCAGAAGCCAATCTGCGTGTACCCACACATGCCCTCACTCCTAATGGCCCGATTCGCGATTAGAAAGAATCTATCGTGGCTCTGCCCAGCCACTGGGCACAGATAAAAGAAAACATCTCCATGCAAATTATAGGCAAGTAATGGACCCCCTCTGCCTGAATGAGAAGGAGACCCACGCCCCCATCTGGGCCGCCCACGCCCTCCCGTCATGCCCTTGCTCGCTCTGCTCAAAAGTCCCTGCTCTGTCAGTGCCATGGTGCCAACCACATCCAGTGTTTTGTGTTTGTGCGTGCGTTTGTATGTGCGAGCATGTGAGAGTAGGTGTGTTTGTTTGTGTTTCTTGCGCTACAGTCACCCTTCTGATGTTGTCTCTTCTATGGCTTGACAGTATTATGGTATTTACGAGACGTCTTCTTTTGTACGAGTCTTTATTCAGTGTTCATTCT
>NC_090740.1:75089281-75094281 GCF_036898095.1 Palaemon carinicauda | reverse complement strand
TCTACTTTCCTCTTGGTTAGGGTAGAAAAGAAGCTTTAGTTATGGTAAGCAGCTTTTCTAGGATGATACTCCAAAATTAATCCATTGTTCTCAGGTCTTGGGTAGTGTCATAGTCTCTGTACCGTGGCTTTCCACTGTCTAGGATTAGAGTTCTCTTGCTTGAGGGTACACTCGGACATGCTGTTCTATCTTATTTTTCTTCCTCTTTTTTTTTTTTTTTGAAGTTTTTTTAGTTTATATGTGAATAAACTAATTTAATATTGCTACTGTTCGTGAAATACTTCATTTTGATTGTTTATGCTTCTCTTGTAGTTTACTTGTTTCCTTGTTTTCTTTCCTCGCAGGGCCATTTTTCCATGTTGGCCCCCTTGTGCATATAGAATCTTGCTTTTCCAGCTAGAGTTATAGCCTAGCTTGTAATAATAATAATAATAATAATAATAATAATAATAATAATAATAATAATAATAATAATAATAATCTGATGTAAATGCAATTATGAATGAAGATAATAAGCGAAGTACAATAGGTAGGAATTAGACAAAGATTATAAAAGAAAATGAGTCATATTCTTTGTTCTCTAAACCTCATCTCTGCTTCCCAGAGGTCATGGTATTTCTAAAAAGGAAAACACCTATATTCCTCAATAGAATAAATAAATAATAACATATTTTGACAATCATCAAATAATGAAAATTTTAAATGACTTTTTTTGTAATCAGAGAACCTCTGTTTGCTTTTCTTTTTAAACGAATTTCATCTTGATTTTTTTTTTCATATTTTTCGTTTTATATAAATGGTCGAAACCAAGGTTTTTTTCGTAATGGAGTTAAAATAATATCAAAACTAAGAATGTTAAGAACATTTTTAATACGATACAAAACAAATAAGGCAGTTCTCCAGGATATGACAATTGAACAGGATTAACAATGAATTGTTACTTCATACAGATTTTTGAACATACAATAAAATTCTTCACACTCAGATCTCCATTTACAGAGTTCATTATTCCTTAATCTTTTTGTAGTTATTTCTTTTACAGCATTTATCTCTGTTCTCAATAATTCTCATTTTCTTGTCTCCGACTTATGTCAAATGATCTCTTGGGAAACATTCTTAACTCTGAAAGCCAAACATATGAGTTAACTGCTGATACTAATTCAACTTTAATTTGATACACTACACACTCAAAATTTCTTGTATTTTCTAAATTCAGTAAAGAATTTGCAAAAATTTACTGTAAGAGTCAGTTTTCTGGTTATTCTCGAAATACAGTATTGCTAACACGAAAACAAAAGAGCCAAATGGCAAAAAAAGTTATCGTGGGTACAACTACTTCCTTTTCCAACTAACACACTCACACGCAGTAACCTTGAACTAAATACTTATCATTACTGAAATGTAATACTGCAAGTACTCTCGAAAAAACATGTCAAGAATTTGACACAATAATTAAACAGGACTTTACTTTTTTTTCTTTCATCACAGTCAACAGGAAGGAGATGACAAGATAATGTTATAATATATTAACTTCAATTGAATTGATTTTAGCAAATGTACGTGTGTAAGTGTAACTAAAAATTAGACAGTAACTTTGCTCCTGAGACCTCGAGACGTTGCTACTCATTACCATCCCAAAGATAACGTCATTGGTTGAATACTTTTCCATCAAGTCTTTAAATGCTTCCACGAAGCTAATGTGGCTAGTGTTATTCTGTCGTTAATGGTCGCTTTCGCACGATATGACAAAAAAAATCTATTTATTTATCTATTTATTTTCGGTCGTGACGCATACTTCATTATGGTATGTCACAGACGCCAAGCGAGCGTTATGGGTCGCTATCTAACATCAACGTTGGTTTCCTTATGATACTTTTTAAAGATCAGGTTCCTTTAAAGGTTACTCATCAATGGCAGAGGCAATGTCACAGAAACTTACCATATACACAGATGATGAGCGCTCAAGCCCTCTCTCCATCAAGCTATGTCTTGGGAGGGCCAGGCAATGGGTGTTGACGATTACAATAGGTAGACACTACTAAATACTATCGACCTTAAGCGTGTACTGAAGCCCCATCCAACAGATTACCAGGCAGGGACTTTCCACAACTCTTGCGCCAAATTTCCTTTCGGACTTCATATGAGCAGTTTTTTAATATTTTATCTCTAGCTCAGCTACTCCGACCTAAAACAGATGATGTTTTCAAATTTGTGCGAGCCAAACTTCAAAGGTCAACATAAATGTAAACATCTATTCATCAAAGCTAAAATGGGACGAGAATGTTATAAATAGTAGGAATTAAATGTTTCAAGCTTCAGCCGAAGAGATGATGCATGGAGGGAGGAACTTTGAAGCCTTAATGACCCGAAGGTTTCGTAACATTCAAAACTATGTCAAACTGACTCATTTATTGCAAGCGTTCGAACTATTTTAAAACTTTTTTTTTTCATTGCAATCTCGTGTAACATTTCAAAAAAACTCCCATAAAGCCAGAATTTTGCATTGCGCTAGTTATATTAAGTTATTTATGTACTTTAATAGGAATGAATGGCGAGCGATTGTGACGCAGTTCTAGTAGGCCCTGCCGCTTCCTCCTATCACCTTGGTGACCGCTGAGGTAGCAGCAGTAGGGGATTCAGCATATGAAGCTTCATTTGTGGTGATAAACGGGGAAGGGTGGGCTGTGTCACCCTAGCAGTACCTACCAAACTCTGCTAAATCCCTCGTCAGGCTGGGAGGAGCGAAGAGAAGAAAAGTCCCTCTTTGTTCTCATTTTTTCATGTTGGTTAACCCCCAAAATTAGAGGAAGTACCTTGGTGAATAGATAGATAGATTATATCGATGGGTGCAAGCCCGGAATTAGCTAAGGCAAAACTGTTAAGAATTTATCACATATATTTTAAGCACTCTCTTACAGCCACTCTGTTAATTTCCAGGATAGTATTGTTACGAAATCTATAATATATGATTTTATATATAGTGTGTCTATATATATATATATATATATATATATATATATATATATATATATATATATATATATATTCATATATGTATATATACATATATATATATATATATATATATATATATATATATATATATATATATATATATATATATATATATATATGGGTACACGCGTGTGTATTGATAAATACAGATTTATAACCTTTAATACTATATGAGTTGCAGAGGAGTCTGCATAATTATATTCTTAAAATTTGTTTGAAATGACACGAATCAAGACTTTGTTTGTCTCTTGACTGGTGCGGATGAACCTGGGAGGCAGATAACCAGGGAACTCCACGTTGTGACAGAGGATGAAGTTGACCACGATTTCTTATCAAGATTGTATTTTACATTCGACTTTTTTCGATGTGTTATTTGCATCATTATACTTCTGAGGTAGAGGTACAATAAGAATTGTTGGAGAAGGTGAATCAGGAGAGAAGTATTTGTCCTTGATATACAGAGGTATCTGATGGATATATTATCAAGCTAGTTGTCTAACCCTTTTTGGTATGACAGTCATATTCTGATCTCCTCAAGCATTCCTCCAACATATCTCATTACTGATCTCCTGGAATGTTATATTTGACCTTAGCTTTTTCCCCTGCGAGCATTTCTAAGGGTATCTAGGTAAAGAAAAGATAAAGATTCGTTCAGACAGCAATAACGAAAAGTCTATTATTAAGTAATCTTATTAGCCTTTTTGTGACTGCCATCTTTACACTAATGTTAGTTCAGTTTTGATATAGACCATTAAGATAATCCAATTAGGAAAAAACAAACAAGGCGTTTAGTTTAATAATAATAAGTTAGATTATTGATAAAAGAAAACAAGTTCGTCAAAATTAACTGATGTAACATTTTCGTTGTTTATTGCCTTACCTTTTCTTAGTTTAAGACTGCTATGGTCCTTTTTCAGTGTTTTAAGAAAATTCACCTGTGGAATTATACCTCAAGTAAATATCTGTACCTACGAATGACTCTCTCTCTCTCTCTCTCTCTCTCTCTCTCTCTCTCTCTCTCTCTCTCTCTCTCTCTCTCTCTCTCTCTCTGTGTATTTGTGCGTGCGTGTTTATTATGAACAGCTCAAGCATAACCAGTTTTGTATTTTTTCTCTTCTTGTTAAGGCAAACTCCTACGATGTTCACTTGTGGGCAAGACAACTTGAAATACGAGATTCCTCGGGAATAACAAAAGAGGGCGTTAGTAAGAACAAACATTGTACAATATTATCATACGTCTTTTTATAATTACTTTATAATACTAATACATATATAGATTCATACACATCTTCGCTGAATGGATACGTACAGTGCACACACATGCTTACATATGTACATACATACATAATTAGATAGAACTAAATTTATGAGAAACACGTACGTATGCATTTGGTTATTTGTGTCTTCTTGGTCACAAAATAGAGTCGTGACATGCTTCATATCTCATTTTTCCTTTCGTTATTCCTATTATTATTCTGTATAGTATTATAAAGAGAATATATTCTTCTGGTTAAAGTAAGTCTCCTTACACCAATAAAGATAAATATAAGAAAAATATTAAGATACCGAAATATTTTGTTGTAAGATGCTCATGTTGATTTATTCAGTTTTGTAAGGATTCATTTAATGAAATACATGCAAGCTATTGACGAGAATTCCTATAAAAAAAAAAAAAAAAAAATAAAGGATGATTACTTCGCTTTCCACGGTAATTCGTTCCTAAATCGCTTCTTATCCTGTAACTCTTGTTAGGGTAGTTGTACTTAATCATTTAGGATATATCGTTCTTGCTAAGGTACTTCAGAACATCACTTTTCATCTTCAGTTGCATGAGTAGGAGTGTCAATCAAGATGTTGACAACCATCTTCAATGCCCAAACAGGTAATTGAGATACTGCCTTTCTGATCCAGAATTATTTCGCAGCTGCTGTAGCTAAGGGCAAGCTACAATTACCCTTTCTTAGAAGCTGAAACAGGTACCTCAC
>NC_090740.1:75066781-75081781 GCF_036898095.1 Palaemon carinicauda | reverse complement strand
AAGAAAAGGATAATATTCGATGACACAGTCTTTGACAATGCTATAGTCATGACTCAAGCATCAGCAGAACTCTATCTATTGTGACCTGAACATTAAATGATATTCATATAGTTCAATACCTATAAATAGGAAAGCTATACACGTCATACTATTAGTCATACTGATTTTGTCTTGTATGAATAGAGGTAATTTTCCGAAATTTGAAAAATAAAGCATGCGATGAGTTGGTTTCATGTTTTCAAGGAATACATGGGCAATCCTAAACAAGCTTCATTTCCATTCCCTTGGCAATCCTCAACAAACTTCATTTCCCTTCCCTGGGCATTCTTCAACAAGCTTCATTTCCATTCCCTGGGCAATACTCAACAAACTTCACTTCCAGTCTCTAGGCAATCCTTAACAAGTTTCATTTCCAATCCCGGGACAATCTTCAACAAGTTTCATTTCTATTCATTCTCTGGGCAATCCTCAACAGACTTCATTTCCATTCCCTGGGAAATCCTCAACAAGCTTTATTTCCATTCGCTGCAATCCTCAACAAGCTTGATTTCAATTTCCTGGGCAATCCTCAACAAGCTTATATTTCATTCCCTGGGTAATCCTCAACAAGCTTCATTTCCATTCCCTTAGCAATCCTCAACAAGCTTCATTTCCATTCCCTTAGCAATCCTCAACAAGCTTCATTTCCATTCGCTGGGCAATCCTCAAAAAAGCTCAATTTCCATTTCCTGGGCAATCCTAACAAACTTAATCACCATTCCCTGGGAAATCCTCAACAAGCTCTATTTCCATTCCCTGGGCAATCCTCAAAAAACTCTATTTTCATTCGCTGGGCAATCCTCAACAAGCTTCATTTCCATTCCCTGGGATATCCTCAACAAGCTTCATTTCCATTCCCTGGGCAATCCTCAGAAAGCTTCATTTTAATTTTCTGGCCAATCCTAACCAACGTGATTCCCATTACCCAGGAAATCCTCAACAAGCTTGATTCCCATTCCCTGGGCTATCATCAAAAAGCTTCATTTCCATTTTCTGGCCAATCCTAAGCAACATGATTTTCATTACCTAGGAAATCCTTAACAAGCTCCATTTCCATTCGCTGGCAATCTTCAACAAACTTCATTTCCATTCTCTGGGCAGTCCTCAACCAGCTTTTTTTTCCATTCCCTGAGCAACCCTCAAAACACTTCTTATCCATTCTATGGGCATTCTTCAACAAGATTCATTTCCATTCCCTGGGTAATCCTCAACAAGCTTTATTTCCATTCCCTGTGCAACCCTCAAAAACTTCGTTTCCAATACATGGGCATTCCTCAACAAGATTCATTTCCATTACAAGGGCAATCCTCAACAAGTTTTTTTTTCCATTCCCTGGGCATCCTTAACAAACTTCATTTTCATTCACTGGACAATCATCAAAAAGCTTCATTTTCATTTCCTAGGCAATCCTTAACAAGCTTTATTTCCATTCCCTGCGCAATCCTCGACAACTTTTATTTCTATTCCCTGCGCAATCCTCGACAAGCTTTATGTCCATTCACTGGATAGTCCTCAACAAGCTTTATTTCCATTCCCTGCGCAATTCTCGACAAACTTTATTTCTATTCCCTGGGCAATTCTAAACTAGCTTTACATCCATTCCCTGGGTAATCTTCAACTAGCTTTGTTTCCATTCCAAGGCCATCCTCAATAAGCTTTATTTCTATTCCATGGGCAATCCTCAACAAGCTTTATTTCCATTCCCTGCGCAATCCTCAACAAGCTTTATTTCCATTCCCTGGGCAATCCTCGACATGCTTTATTTCCATTCCCTACGCAATTCTCAACAAGCTTTATTTCCATTCCATGGCCAATCCTCGACAAGCTTTATTTACATTCCCTGCGCAATTCTCGACAAGCTTTATTTCCATACCCCGCGCAATCCTCGTCAAGCTTTATTTCCCTTCCCTGTGCAATCCTCGACAAGCTTTATTTCCCTTCCCTGGGCAATCCTCAAAAAAGCTCGATTTCCATTCCCTGCGCAATCCTCGACAAACTTTATTTTCATTCCCTGGGCAACCTTAACAAGCTTTATTTCCATTCCTTGGGAATCCTCAACAAGCTTCATTTCTATTCCCTGTGCAATCCTCAACTAGCTTCATTTCCATTCCCTGGGCAAACCTCAACTAGCTTTATTTCCATTCCAAGGCCATCCTCAATAATCTTTATTTCCATTCCCTGGGCAATCCTCGACAAGCTTTATTTCCATTCCCTGCGCAATCCTCGACAATCTTTATTTCCATTCCCTGGGCAATCCTCAACAAGCTTCATTTCCACTCCGTGACCTTCCTCAACAAGCTTTATTTCCACTCCGTGACCTTCCTCAACAAGCTTTATTTCTATTCCCTGGGCAATGTTCGACAAGCTTAATTTCCTATCCCTGGGCAATCCTCAACAAGATTCATTTCCATTCCCTGGGTAATCCTCAACAAGCTTTATTTTCTTTCCCTGGGTAACCCTCAAAAAACTTCGTTTCCATTCTATCAGCATTTCTCAACAAGATTCATTTCCCTTCCCTGGGTAATCCTCAACAAGCTTCATTTCCCTCCCCTGAGCAATCCTCAACAACTTCATTTCCCTTCCCTGGGCAATCCTCAACAAGTTTTATTTCCATTCCAAGGCCATCCTCAATAAGCTTTATTTCCATTCCCTGGGCAATCCTCAACAAAGTTTATTTCCATTCCCTACGCAATCCTCAACAAGCTTTATATCCATTCCCTGGCCAATCCTCAACAAGCTTTATTTCTATTTCCTGGGCAATCCTCCACTAGCTTTATTTCTATTCCCGGCGCAATCCTCAACTAGCTTTATTTCCATTCCAAGGCCATCCTCAATAAGCTTTATTTCCATTCCTTGGCCATCCTCAACAAGCTTTATTTCCATTCCAAGGCCATCCTCAATAAGCTTTATTTCCTTTCCAAGGCCATCCTCAACAAGCTTTAATTCCATTCCCTGCGTAATCCTCAACAAGCTTTATTTTCATTCCTTGGGCAATCCTTAACAATCATTATTTCCATTCCGTGGCCATCCTCAACAAGCTTTATTTCCATTCCCTGGGTAATCTTCGACAAGCTTGATTTTCCATACCTAGGGCAATCCTCAACAAGCTTCATTTCCATTCCCTGGCAATCCTCAACTAGCTTCATTTCCATTCCCTGGGCAATCCTCAACAAGATTCATATCCATTCCCTGGGTAATCCTCACCAAGCTTTATTTTCATTCCCTGGGCAACCCTCAAAAAACTTCGTTTCCATTTCATTGGCATTCCTCAACAAGATTCATTTCCCTTCTCTGGGCAATCCTTAACAAGCTTCATTCCCATTCCCTGGGCAATCCTCAACGAATTTTATTTCCCTTCCCTGGGCAGTTCTCAACAAACTTCCCCATTCACTTGCCAATCCTCAAAGAACTTCATTTCCCTTCCTTGGGCAATCCTCAAAAAGCTTCATTTTCCTTCCCTGGCCAATCCTCAACGAACTTCATTTCCCATCCCTGGGAAATCCTCAACAAGCTTCATTTCTATGAGAACGCATAACTATTGATTGTATTGGCAATGTTAGTGCGTGCTGCTCTTTCCGTGATGCATCAATACCGTGAGGTCTTTCGATGCTCTTACTGTAACGCTGAGTAATAACCTACTGTATACTGAAAATCTGAAACATCTTTAGGCGCGAGATTATGAAGATACAATGCTTCAAGATAACACACCTTTAATATCATATTGCATCTCATTATGTAGTTATTATCTCTCAATTGATAACTGTTAAAGAATTAATGTATTCACTTACTTCATCTCTGCACTCATTTATTCGTCTTTTCATTTGTGAATTTACCTATTTCTGTAGAATCTTTACAAATTTTGAGTTTTACTTTGCTACGCTCCTATCATATGGACGTTATATTATTTGGAAAATTGTCTTAGCAACTTTCTCTCCTGCGTGTTTCAAAGAAACGTCTGCTGCTCAGGAATAATGATGATGGATGGCATTCCACTACAGCTAATAGAGATATTCCAAATAGAGACAATCTTCATGCTGTTTTAGCACCTTCCGGAGGATGCTCGCCATATCAGGCAAGACTGATACCGACAACTTTGGACGCGCAAACCAGACAAGCATGTGGGTGTGTTTACGGTACCGTCTGCCATGTTTATTTTAGTGAAGAAGAAATTAATGCGATTAAAAAATATCAAGTATAAAAGGGCCTTTACTTATCTTATAAAATTAGTTGTCATTTATAAGATCATTTTACTAATCTCTATTTTGTCTTGTTTTGAAAGTTCATTATGCTCATAAATTAGTTCCTTTTTCTCTTCAGTTTGACGGCTTTCACATTAAATTAAGAGGATTATTATTATTATTATTATTATTATTATTATTATTATTATTATTATTATTATTATTATTATTATTATTATTATTATTATACAAGAAAGGGAGAGATTACCCGGCCCCGTGTGTAGAAAATAAGAAAAAATATATCTTATCTGTTTCTTATTTTTTTTTAGAAAGATCTCTGAAATTTGTTCAGCAATTATTAGTCCTAGATAATAATGTAAGTTGTGTGTTAACAATTAAGAGACTTAACTTCCCGACATTTTGGTCGTATAAAAACTGTTGACCCTTTCAAGAATTTAAAGTAAATTTTCGACTTCGAGTTTTCTTCAAGGTTTATTTGTTAACCTTCGGCAGTTGTTTCCCACCCGCCAACAGCTCACCCCTCTCCTTACCACTGCTTGTGTGTGATAATGAAAACTATTCTAGGAACTTTTACAGTGATATTGTTTTTTAGATATCTAGCATGGAAAAATAAAAAGTGTACATTGCTGAACCACGGAGCAGTGGCGGACGGCAATGTTCTTTGCCTTTTGCAAGTTGCGGCCGTCTGTTATTCCCGGTTCTCTACAGCTCAGGTTGGCAAGAGGACTAAACATTGACGGCGAACTCTTCAGGCACATAAGACGTCTGGTTACTTTGAGGTTGGTCTCAATATTTTGTTGGCACACATCTATTGAGATATTAGAGTAATTTTCTCGACGTACTCATCACCAGTCCCATAAAATTAAATTTCGTAACTTATATATTTTTCACTACCATTATTGTATTTTTTAAAGATCTTTTTATGCATTATCTGAGTTTACATTCATGACGGCATATTCTTAGTAAGGTTTAAAACATTTGTTTGTTTACCTGAAATTTACTTTCTAAGATCTGTGGTCTGATTTTGTATTTATGTTGTTGCATCAATTAAATGGATCTCGTGGTATTTATGGTAGTTATATTTTTGATAGGTTGTGAAGATTCGGGACGAGGGGACATGGGTTCAGTGCCATGGACACCGCATCTGGGTGGCATCAGTATTTAATCAGTGACATTACTGAGACACTATATTATAATAATAAATGTTAAAATTTTGCTACTCTATTCATTGTCTCCTGGAGGTTTTATATTGCTCCTGTTTTGAATACCATGAGTTAAAGTTGACTTTTACACACCTAGCCAATCCTAATTGAGAAAACTTAAAGAACCACAAGAATAGAATCAGCTGATAAGGAAACTCGCACGAACTATGTCTTTGCCTCGGGATCTACAAACAAACATTTTACCATGCTTGTATTTTAGCACTTCCCTGGTCTTGTAACCGAAGAGACTTTTTATGTATCATCTTTTAGAGTCCCTCTTCGTGATTGCTCCTTCTGAACTTGTTTATTTTTCTTATGCCAATTTTTGTGCAGATGCAGTTGCTCGATAAACTTATCGTTGATCAGATGCATCTAGATGCGTTGTTCCTCCTGTCTGAGTCTCGTTGAGTCGAAATGAGTCTGTCCTGTTTATTTCGTTCTCGGTGATGTGCTAATGCTGGCTGACAACAGCCATCTCCCCGAGAGGTGAGAGATCTTATCATAATTAATGGTTCCGTAAAAGAGCAGAAATGGGTTGCAGGCAGCTGCTAGCGATTTCCGACAAGGCTTTCGAAGGGGCCCAAGTTGAAGGTGGAGAGAGAGAGAGAGAGAGAGAGAGAGAGAGAGAGAGAGAGAGAGAGAGAGAGAGAGAGAGAGAAAGAATTTCATATTCCATTTCGCATTAGTGGGAATATCACATATATTATTGTTCTTGAGTGTCAATTTGTTTTCAAGGACAACGCGATATTTTAAACGCGATGATAACTTCCCGGCGAACTTTTTCATTCCATACAAAAGTGTACTGTCCAGGTAATAAAGTCTTGTTATTATTTTAGTATTTTAGTATTTTCAGTGTAAAATCTCAAAGGTTTTGAAGACACCAAGATGGGTAGTTAATTTCGTAAGTTTATAAAATGGCGAACTATAAACCAAACTACAAAATTTTTGCATCTTAAAAATCTCACAAAATGAAAATATATCAATCACCTTTGGTCCTTCTCTTGCCAATTTAACTAAAATAAATTATTGACTTGATTACCTGTCGAAAACAAAAACGTGCACTAAAAGTCTGCCTACAATATAAACTAATAGAAATTACTTTGAAACTAGAGTTGAAAATCATTAAGTATTGTTAGAGTCCATTACCACATTTGTTTAAAGATTTAACGAGAATAATTCGGCTTTGGATTCAACTGCCTTTATTTAAGGTTCGTCGTTAAACAAGTTGCCGTTAATCAAGCGAAGCCATTTTCTTTATCCACTCTCTGACGTACAGAGAGAGAGAGAGAGAGAGAGAGAGAGAGAGAGAGAGAGAGAGAGAGAGAGAGAGAGAGAGAGAGAGAGGTAAAAACGTAAATTGAAATAGCCGATCCGTTCACGGTGCTAATCCAGGATGATGTCATCTACGAAGAGTGATATTTTGGTCCATCGTGGATGAACATCAACATATTTATATGAAAACGCAGCAATAAATCTTATCCTTAATTGGAAGAAATCCAGAAAGGGTCCAGTGTCTAGCATCCAAGATGCTCTACGTATGGCAATGGTAATTGTCAAGGTGATATGGTTAGTTGGGTCGTGAGTGAGAGATGTATGTAGCAACATGCTACGGTTTACTATTTAACAGATCTGATGGAACTTTTATATCTGCCTGTCAATCTCTCTTCATTTGATGTCCGTATGAGTTGCTGCTATAAAAGAGAAGTGGAAGTCTGGAGAAACCTCTCTCTCTCTCTCTCTCTCTCTCTCTCTCTCTCTCTCTCTCTCTCTCTCTCTCTCTCTCTCTCTCTCTCTCTCTCATTTAGAATATAAAAATTCAAACAATGAACCAGTTAATCGATAAATGCAGTACACTAGCTGAACAGACACTGCATTTAAATCACCTATTTTCAAACCACTTTTGCTAACTAGTACTACACGAAAAAAGCAAATGAAAATCAGTGTGCATTGTCAACACTTGTTTATTACTTACAGTGGCACTCAATATGCAAACATTAAAATAAGTACATGTCCTCTTCGGTACAGTCTTAATGCTTTGCTAGGGCCCCATATCTCTGTGCTGGTCGTCCCCGTGAGTATCCATCCTATATTAAAGTCGCTATAAATCCGCATCAGTCATCCCACTTTAGAAGAAGTCTCCAGCATCAGCTGCCTTCGAGACTTATGGTCTGCCAACTTCAATCCCTCAGCATGATTAGCGTCCTGCCTCGTTGGCAGGCCAACTGCTATCAGAAGAAGAAGAAGAAGAAGAAGAAGACGCAATGAGTACCGTGAATTAAAGAAACCGAGTGCTGGCAAACAGGTCATGGCCCGTGGATTAGTGACGCAGTGTTTAAACGGATGCTGTTGGATGTATGGTAGTTCTTCAACGTTGGCTATGCACTTTTAACTGGAGGAAATCTTTAATTTAGTATCTTAATTAAAATACTGGTAAATAGTTTACACTTGGTATTTATGGGCTTATTCCCGGCACTGGCTTTGCAAAGGCAACAAGATAATCATGTTTTCCTGATATTACAAGAACAGAGCAGGTTAGGTTCAGGTTCAGGGATTATACATAGCATTTGCAACGGCGTCTCTAATAATCTAGTTATTTAAGTTTATCTTTCTTTTACATTGTTTTTTTTTCTTTCTCTCCACATCAGGTTTAATATTTCTTTCTTTCTTCTTTTCTAAATTCCTTTCACTGAAGAAAAATTATACTATTAATTCCTGTAGGTCTTCCTTTTAAACGCTATATTAATTCATTTCTTATACATATATTACGTATATATATATATATATATATATATATATATATATATATATATATATATATATATATATATATATATATATATATATATATATATATATATATATATATATATATATAAATATATATATATGTATATATATATATATATATATATATATATATATATATATATATATATATATATATATATATATATATCACTGGCAATTTAAAAAGTAGGTCAAATCTTCTTCCTCATTTTCACAAAAACTTACTTATTACACTTCCCTTATTGTATCTATTTTTAATGTTTAGTTATAACGTATTACTTCTTGCTCTAAAAAACTATCACTGACATAAATGCATTGTCATTTATTTCTTCTTCTTTGATTTCTTTCCTCCAATTTCTGTATATTACTAAGATCCCTTTACTTTCATCACGTTTTGTTCTGAAGGCTAGATTGTATTTATTTGCTCCCAACCCTCGTATCATCAGAATCTCCAAAATTGTATTTAATTAATAAGAATCTATTTCTTTTTAAATTTCAATAGAAAAACGCACAGAGAGGAAATAGTAGCCAGAGAAAGTTCGAAGCGAAGATTCAGTGACTATTCAAACAGGTGGTAATTATGTAAAAACAATCTGCCACCAAACACAGTCACGACTTCAAGGGAGGCATACGAAAGACTGGAAGAAGAATTAAGGAATGAAGGCCCCTTATTTCATGTAAATGTCTGTTTATTCACTTCGGATTCATGGCGACGCTTGGCCAAGTGACTGTAACCGTTGTCAATATTGACTAAGATGACGTCCCGAAACTCACAGACCAAAGAAGAGGCATTTGGAGCGATATCAAGTAGCAGACGGGAGGCAAACATTTCCAGCCTTGGCCTCACCAATTTCCAGTCCTTGGAATGAGTAATAAATTTACAGGAATTTATCTTTCTATTTACGTAGTGGTATGGCATCATTAAATGGCTATAGAAAGGTGAACAATACTAATTGCAAAAGGGAAAATACATGTTCACTTAGAATCAAATATTTCTTTACTTTTCACACTATTTGTTGTTGGTTCACAAAAAAAAAAAGAAAAAAAAAACAGTCACGAAAACCACGAATACCCAATGAAGCACAATTTATGTTTCCTTTAATTGTTCAAAGAGCGCAACAAACCATGAATTATCACATTGAGCTGATGTTTGAAAGAGAATTTGATGTCAAAATAAGATCTTATGCAAATCAAGAAAACAGAACACCAAGCGTAATCATCAGGAGAAATTTTACCATTGAAAATCATGAATATCATATATGAACCTTTATCTTATTCTAAGAGGGCACTCACGGTTATCCAGTAAAGAAATGTAGTTAGTGTCACGTGACTTTATCTCATCTCTCTTCAGTTGAAAGAGATGAAGAAGAAAACACAGACAGAGAGACAGAGAGTAACAGACAGACAGGTAGACAGATAGACTGATATACAGAGGGGGACACAGACAGACAGAGGCAGATTTTTTATTTAAATTTCAAATACAATAAAATTTGCTACCCAAACCTAACATTTGTTTCTCACAAGGAAATCAAGCAGAGTAGTGGTTTTGATCAGGCTTGAGTTCCTGTAGAATCTCCGTGTGTGAGTTCTGCAATCAATTTGCTTCGAAATGTGATAATATAAGAAATTAAAAAGGCTTTTACTTCCCTGAACTACTCCTATATCTATCTCTAAACGTAACAAGCATCTGGTTGAGAAATAAGTTTTTAAATACTTTTCTTCGTATGGTATATAACTTTTACTTCCTTTGATTTATATATCATTAACTGAATTCATTTTTGACTAAAAGGTAAATAACATACTCCGACGGCAACTACAGATTCACCCCAAAAAAAGGGAAAATAAACTTCTGAAAGCCAAACACCCAAGAATAATCGAGAGACTTTTCTTGCAACAGCTTTTACAGATTTGTATCTTGCGATTAATATAGCATCAACATTTGCTTTACTTTTTCGGCTGTGTTCGACTAGGTCAGTGACTGCACCACAAACTCTGTCCGCCCTGTTGTTGTCATTGGCATTCCTCTTTCATAAAAGCAGACACACTTGTTAAGTTACAAGAATCTTATCTCCTGCAGAATCAAGAGTCAAACCAAGCAGCTCCTGAGGACTGCATATCTTCTCCCAATTGAATCTGAAGAACCGCATTAAGGAAATTTTTTATTAACATAAATCTGAATTTTGAGTAATTTAGTTTTTTTATGAGGTGCACTGTATCTGTTTGAATAATCATTTAGCTTAAGATCTCTTAAATACAAGGATGGAAATTTATGAGAGTAAATGCGTGTTCCGTCTTTTTATGAGGTCTCACGTTACAGGTACAACAATATCTTAATGTCCTTTGGTTTATCAGTTAAAAAAGATATCAAGTGAAGGAATAAGAGTTACTTTTAATCTCTAAGGAATAATATAAAGCCCATAAATGGATGGTTGTTTCCAAGATTAAATGAGAAGCAGTTCATACCTTGATACTATTTGGTTAGTAGTCTTGTAATCTCATGTCTATAGATGTTAAAATCTAAATTGTAATTTTAAATAAATAACAAAAAGATTTGGGGCTCAAAATTTAAGTTAGGTTCCTATTTAAAAACTTATTCTGTCCCTAAATTATCATATCAATCTAGATTTAAATACTTATATTTGATTGATATCTTTCCAACTGTTTGTTTCCATTTTTTTTTTCCAAACGGTTCTCTGACGTTTCCTCGGCTAATTAAATGAGTTGGTTACATATCTGCCAAGATGTTCAACTTATTTAACTTTCAGGGAAGCAGGTAAGCCATTGCTCATGTTTATTTACGCCGTGGAAATCTTTAAAAAATCGCTCTAAACCTCTTCTAGATGTTTAAAAGTAAACAAACACCCTTGTATCCAAAGAATGTCTGTTGAACTCAACTAACATTTTCACCAAATAATTTAGATTTCCCTTTAGACACAAGCGGCTACTACCACTGCTACTACTACTACTACTACTACTACTACTACTACTACTACTACTACAAACTGTTGATAAAATACATTTACGTCAAGAGCATGTACTAAAATTTCATAAGTGAATCGTGATACGAGTGCACAATGGAAGCATCATATTGCATACCGGTTATGCAAATATTTCGTATACACCTCAGATAAGATCGCATTCACTTGTACGCCCGCCCAAAAAAAATAAGACTACTATTACCGAAGTATGCTGCGAACCCTGAAGAATAAATTAGATATAAAACTCACCTAACAATTCAGATCTCTTACAAAATTAAGTGGGCTGTTTCTGATTATTCCAAATATACTTCCATACACATTATACAATAGCCTACTATTAGAAGTAAAAATCTCTTGAGAACCTAAATTGTATCATAATAAAAACCACTTCACTAGTTTCAGTAGTTCTTTATCAAAAGAGAATTTATCAAAGTGTAGAGAAATTTCTTGTGAAGATGTGTCCGATGATTTGAAATGATCTGCCAACAGTTGACCGCTGTACCTTTCTTATGATTTTGTTATACATTTTCCTTAATGTTTTTACCCTGAATATACGTAGCCTATACATGCATATATATATATATATATATGTATATATGTAGGTATGTGTGTATGTATATGTATATATATATATATATATATGTATGTATATATACATAATATATATATATATATATATATGTATATATATGTATGTATGTATAATATATATATATATATGTATGTATATACTGTGGATATATATACATATATACATATATATATATATATATATATATCCACAGTATATATACATATATATAATATATATATATATATGTATATATATACTGTGGATATATATACATGTATATATATATATATATATATCCAGTGTATGTATATGTATATATATCCACAGTATATATATATATATATATATATGTATGTATGTATATGTATATATACATATATACTGTGGATATATATATATATATATACTATAAATATATATATATATATATATATCCACAGTATATATATAAATATACATATATGTACATACTGTATATATACATATATATGTATATATATATATATATATATATGTATGTATACTGTAATATATATCTATGTATATATGCATATATATACTGTAGATGTATATCTATATGTGTATATATATATATATATATATACATGTGTATAAATATGCCTGTGTGTATGTCTGAAAATGTATGTGCGCGCGCAGGGTTGTGCGTTTAGCGGATTACATGTGAAAGATTTCATATTTGCATATGATACTATGAATACCGAAGAGGAAATGCAGAATCTGGTAAAGGAGTTAAAAGTTTTTGCAGAGGAAAAGGTTAAGAGTAAGTATGAGAACGAGTAAGGCAGCGGGAGTAAAAAAGAAATAACGGAGATTCAGTAATGAATGCTAGTTTCGATGGTGGAAGGATGAAAGTTTCTGATTCATATAAATATCTTTAAGCAAATATGAATGATGATGGTTAGATAATGGTGAGTCACAGAATAGGAGAAGAGAGAAAGGTAGCAGGAGAAGTGCAAACCATTGGTTAGAGACTCGAGCTTAGTAGCCAGTGCGAGAATACATGAAAATATTGTTGATCTGACTCCTATAAAGAGGAGACATGGGTGTTGAAAAAAAAAGGGCTGAAGCCGTGAGATTAATGTGTGCATAGTATGTATTGTAAGAAGGACTGATAGGAGGATATATATGGAGATACACATAAATGTTAAAAAGTTGAAAGGTGGCATTAGGATTTTGAGGTGGTTCAGTCTTGTAGAAAGAATGGACATCCATAAACTAGTGAAACAAAATTATACAACTTATAAGAGGTAGGCGGTATGAGGAGAGGAGCTTCTCAAGAGATGGGGCTTGATATAGGAGAAGTAAATGAGTGCATTCATGAAAGGATTGAAATACGCAGCGTGTGTTTATGGTGTTTACGAGCTACTGATGAGACCTTTTGATTATACATACACACACATATATATATATATATATGTGTGTGTGTGTGTGTATGTGTGCGTGTATAAACCTATTGCTTACGAAGAGCAACATTCATATATATATATATATATGTGTGTGTGTGTGTGTGTATATACATACACACACATATATATATATATATATGTATATACACACACATACACACACACACATATATATATATATATGTGTGTGTGTGTGTGTGTGTGTATTCATGGATATAAACAAACCTATTCCTTACGAAAAGCAACATTCATTTACATACTATTTTTCTAATTTACTTTCATTATTCAAAAGTCATTGTTGACTTTATATAAAAAATAGCACCTCTATACAGGAATGCCTCATGAGAGACGAAACGAGAAAAAGAAAGATGAAAATGGAGTGCCAACGAAAAAGGCTTTGGCGAGTCAACCCCATAAATTACACCTCTTCTTCTTTCTTCCAGAAGAACGACAAAGGTTCGAGGCCTATTCTTCTCTTGTCAAACGACCACCAGGTGGAACAACAAGCTAAAAGCTTCGGAATTCGCATAATTTTCGGGGAATCACGCGGTCCTTTTCAAAAATGTTTGTCTAAGTCTTTTACAAGGTTTAGACATACATTTCGTCAGTATGGGGGGCCCGAGGAGGTGGTCACCCTCACTAGTGGCACTCTCCCTTTATATACATAAATGTTGTTGACTTGCGCCGTGTAAAAAGGCTTCCCTTTATTTACTCATGTGAATAGTATCTCCTTTTTTATTCGAATTTCTTTTTCTTTTGCCTTATCATTTCCTCTTCCTGTAGCCAAATGTAAGATCTCTGGTCTCTGAGGACGTTCTAGACTTATATCTACAAAACTTTATTATACGTTTATGAGCAAAGTTTATAAGTAGAACATTAAATAGCAATGTTTAAGATATCCATTGCGGCAATTAAAAAGTATTTATGGTTTTGATCATTACCTTTTGTCCATACCTGGTAAACTAAAGCAGTGAGATCAAATACAATAGTTCCAATCTAATCCTAAAAATACTAAAATTCAAATAATTGTCCAAATACCGAAACATTGTGCTTATGTATTCAGTTCTTTATATTAACGCATCGAGACAAATATACAGATAGACATATTTCTCTTTACGGAGTTGGAAGATTACCTCGTCGAGGTCATTAACTCTGTGCAACAGTTAATGATATATATATATATATATATGTGTGTGTGTATATATATACATATATATATATATATATATATAAATATATATATACTGTATATATATATATATATATGTATATATATATATATATATATATGTATATATATACATATATATATATATATATTTATATATATAAATATATATATACTGTATATGTATATATATATATATATATATATGTATATATATATATATATATGTAAAGAGAGAGAGAGAGAGAGAGAGAGAGCGAGAGAGAGAGAGAGAGAGAGAGAGATCCTTCAGTAGATCTGTCATTATTCTTTACTGACTTCTGACTCGTTTACAAAATGCTACAGTATATTGACTTTGAAACAGGCGCCATATTCGGGACTCTCAGTGGCATTTCATCTTAACACATATGTCAGGATATGAAGGAATCTCTCTGAAGGATAATTAGATAGATCTATTCGCTTGTTGCTTTATGATGGAGGAGATGCAGATAAAGGACATTTCCTGAAGGAAAATGCTGATGCACCATTAGTTTTGAACAGGTTACCTCATGATTCACTGTGGAAGACACATCTGAAAGCAGTTCTAACTGAAATGAATCACTGTATATATATATATATATATACAT
>NC_090740.1:75061781-75064281 GCF_036898095.1 Palaemon carinicauda | reverse complement strand
GAACAAAGGCCTCAGAGATGTTCTTCCAATTTTGTAAGTTCGTCAATCCATCGTTTATTTTTTTTTCCTCTAATTTGGTCTCGTATCCATGTTGCTCTTTTTTTATCTCTTAGTGTTATTCCCATCATTATTCTTTCCATAGCTCTTCAACTTGTAACTTGATTATGTTCTAAGGCTTTATTGTGGCTCCAAGCTTCTGATGCAAAAGTTAATACTGGCAGGACCATCTCACTGAATACCTTTCGTTTTAGAGAAAGTGGCATTTTACTTTTCATCAAAAGCTCTCCATCCCACTCTTATCCTTCTTTTAATTTCGGGTCTCATGTCCTAGGGAAACACTTACTGTCTGTCCCAAGTACGTATATTCATAAGCAACCTCTAGAGGTTCGACCATAACTCTTGTTTGCTGTCTCTCTGCATTTGCATTGAACATTATCTCAGTTTTACTGATATTCAGTTAAAGTCCTACCTTTCTGCTTTCTCTATTCAAATCTTCTATCATCTTTTATAATTCCTGCCATGATTCACAAAACACAACTTTGTCATCTGCAAATCTTTAGTTGTTAAGGTATTCCCCCCTTAATTCCCTACATTTCCCAAATCTAAATTCTTAAAAACTTCTTCTAGGCATACTGTGAATAATCTGGGAGAGATCGGGTCTCCCTATCTAACTCCAATCTCAATCGGAATTTTCTCACGATCTTTGTGTAGTTCTATGATTTCTGTACCTCCTGCATAGATATCCTCAAGCGTTCCAACGTAAGATTCTTCTTTTCCTTGTTTTTGAAGGGTTTTCATTACTACTAAGGGTTTTACAGAATCAAAAGCTTTCTCGTAGTTTATAAATGCCATTTATAGTGATTTGTCATACTCTGTTAATTTTTCTATTACCTGGTTAATTATATTGATATGGTCACTTAAATACCCACTTCTGAAGCCTGCCTGATCTATAGGTTGATTAGTCTAGCTGTTTTTGTATTTTTTTTCTATTCGACTAACATGATGTGTGTAAATATTTCATATATTACGGAGAGTAAACTTATTGGGTCGTAATTTTTCAGGCCTTTTGTGTCTCCCTTTTTGTGAATTAGCATAATGATAAAGTTTTTCCAAGCAGTAGGTATGTATTCTTGCAGACAATTGGTGTAGAGTTCAGCCAGTTTTACTACTATGAAATTGCCTCCATCTATTATTTAATCAACTGTTAGGCCATCTTCTCCCGCTGCTTTGTCTCTGTACATACCTTTTAATGCTTTCTTTACTTTTCCTACTGCTACGATTGGTACCGACTCAGGTGTTTCATTATTTCTATTGGTGAAGTTATTACTTAAGTCACTATTGTATAGCAATGTATAGAAATCCTCTTCAATCATTATCAATCCATCTCTATTGTGGATAATATATCCCTTTTCATCCTTTAAAGCAAATATTTGTTTGTGCCCTCTTCCAAGTCTTCTTTTCACATATTTTATGCCTCTTCCTTTCTTTGGTTTTTCCTCAATTTTGGTTTGATTGTGTTTATTTTGTTTATTGTTTTGGATAGTTCTGTTAATTTTATTTCATCTCTCCTAGATTTTATCCTGCTTTCCAATCGTTTCTTTATAAGGTATTTGGTCTTTTCCGATTATTTTCCTTGATTTTATTTAGGAACTTTTCCACCCATCTCTTGTGCTGATTCCATTACAAATTTTGTTCAATTACTGTTCATTTCTTCTTTACTTGCTTCCAATCCTCATGTAGATGGGAGTAACTATTCTGTCTTGCTAAACTAAACTCATCAGATTTTTCACTTATTACAGGAGTATTTGTTTTCTTTATTAGAATTAAATTTTCTCACTCTTTCCTCAGAGCTAAACAAATTTTGCATCTCACCATGCTATGATCACTTGAATTTGACTTATTTAACACTGTTATATCTTTAACTAAATTTACTTTTTCACTAAGAATAAAATCTATTTCACTTTTCGTTTTTTCATTTGGGCTTCTCCATGTGCATTTCCTATGTTCCTTTTTATAATAAAAGGTGTTCATGATATTGAGATTGTTTCTTTCAGGTAATTCTACAAGCATGTCTCCTCTGTCATTTCTTGTGCCAACTCTGAATTTACCCACTGCTGATTCTCTTCTCTTCTTTTCACCTACTGTACTTTAGCAATGAAATCACCCGAAACAAAGGTAAATTGTGTCTTATGCTTTTTCATAGATATGTCCAGATCTTCATAAAAAGCTTCTATTTCTTCCTCTGTATGGGATGTTGTCGGTGCATTCGTTTGAATGATCTTCAATTTCTGCTTCTAATTTAGTTTCATTATCAATCCTGCAATTCTATCGCTAGTACTACAACATTCTTCTGTGTTACCTGCAAAATTTTTATTAATAAGAAAACCCGCTCCATTTTCTTTATTCCTTTCATATCCTCTGAAGCAAACATATGACCCTCTTTTAATTCTGTATAAGATTCCCCAGTTCTTCACTCAATCCTATTACACACCAATCTATC
>NC_090740.1:75046781-75056781 GCF_036898095.1 Palaemon carinicauda | reverse complement strand
TCGCTTTCTCTTCGATGCCTGATTCCTTTGGCTTCTTGCCTCTATCACGATGTCGTGAATTATTGCTTTCCTTTTGTGAGGGGAGAAAGCCCTGGGGCTGTATTCTTACACGCGTACTTATGACAGCTGTTTTTCTTTGAAATCTTAAAAATATATTCTTCTTTTTGAGAGGTAGAATTTCCAAAAGGGAATTTAACAAAAAAATATTATTATTAAAACTTTAAAATTGAAGCAACATCGTTGTTTTGTGGGATTACAATTAAACACAAACTGTTTTTCGGGATTGGTAGTCACAAAGAAATTCAATAAAACTATTTATATTATCAAAATTTAAAACTTATAGCGACAAGACTTTTTTAGGGAATTTTAATTAAAAGGCAATTTTAGGGAATTTTAATTGGTTTAAAACGTACTTTTGTAGTTTTGGTTCTCGGGGAATCTTAGAGAATTTTTCAAGATTGAAATTAATACGAAAGCAACAATATTTAATGTAAAGTAATGTCAATGTAACCTTTGGCATCTTGTTTATCTAAAGATAAAAGGTATCACGATGCCATTAGGAATCATAAACGATTCTTTTGTTTCGCTTTGTTGTTTAAATGAGTCATGAGTATTGTTTTGAGCCTAATCTCTTATCGAAAGGAAACTCATCTTGATAATGGCTGTGCGGATAACAATATCTTGGGAAACCCGTTTTCTAGACGGTAGATTATTGCACAACTAAGTTCAAGTCGTTGGCGAGGAGATGAACAAAAATCCTTGACAGGATAACTTGCGAAGAACCTAAAAAGAAATCATGCAAACGAGAATTAGGCGAAAGCAAACCTCCGTCAAGGTTTAGTCAGGCGGCCCGGGAATTTACAGAAAGAAATTCAAAAAATTAAATTCTTATCTCTCAAATTTTAATCCATAATTGTCAGATATAGTTGCAGAAGGCTACGGTTATTGTGCACGGAGTTTCGAGGTCTTAAGCCATACAATCGGTATCCGGACGCTTCGGTCCTTTACAATTCGGTCCCGGACAATTTGAAACTAGAACCATTCGTCCCAAGGACAATTCGGTACTTGAAAAGTTAACTTTACTTGAAACACCTAACAACTGTTTTTTTCGAGACAGTATACATTTAGAAAAAAAAAATCAAATCTACACTTTTACTAACCTTATTTCAAAGGTGAGAAGATTTAGAGCCCAAGTTTTTCTACCAATAAATGAGGTTAGCGAGGCCTTTGATGAATTGGTAGATGATGACGATATCCCTCAACCCTTTTCTGTCTAATCTTGAAAATACGTATATAGGACCAATGAGAGGAAGAGGTGACAGGAGGAGGAGACTTGTTCCCAAATTTTCTATAGAATCGTGGAACGATCTTTCCAGATATTTGAGAGGAGAATCCCGCACTCTTCATCATATGGAAAGTTTCCGCTGTCAATGATCAAAATAATCACCAGCATTCATCCAAACATTTGGACACTCGTTAGAGTCTTTAAAGCGAAGATCGATTAGTAAAACCTAAATTACAAAAGTTAAAACTTGGAGAGAAGTCTTCCAAAAGAAGAAGTACTGGGATTTCAACATGCGCATCTTACGTTTGGTACAGAATTATGATCCATCAAAAATAATAGATTTCTTAAAAGAAATCGTTCATAATATCAAACTTTATATATATATATATACATATATATATATATATATATATATATATATATATATATATATATATATATATATATATATATTATCCAAAAATGTGGTGTTAAATATTTTCTTAAGTTAATTTTATTAAACACGTTTCATGGAAACCTAATAAATACATTTTAATAACTTAAATATTACTAACCTTCTTCGTTTGTTCTTTACTTCAACTACTAAATATAGATAAAATGTTAAGCGTAGTGCCGAGTTGTCTTAGGGACGAATTGTCCAAGTACCATTTTGTCAGGTACCTAAATTTCCGGGACCAAATTGTTCGATACCGAATTGTCCTAGAGACGAATTGTCAACGTACCAAATTGTCAGGCACCCAATTGTCTGGTACCGAATTATCTAGTACCAAATTGCCGTAGTATCAAATTACCAGACACCAAATTGTCCGGGACCGGATTGTCCTAGGTACGAATTATTGTGCTTGTACTAAATTGTTAGGCACCAAATTGTCCGGGACCCGATTGTCCTGTACCGAATTGTCCTGGTACCCAGGCAATCCACTATCCCATTTGCTTCGATTAAGAAAAAATGCATGCATTCGTTGTCACTTGTTGCCAATCATAAAACTAAAATCTAGACAATTTTTGCTTCAAGTTAACAAGCGGCCAAGTACCTCGATAGTGTCGAAATTTGATTTCTGAATTATTAAATTTTCTTATAAGTTAATTTTGTCTCGGAAGAATTCCACACAAAACCACAAAGACAAGAATCACACAAAGACTGAACTTGGAAAGAGACAATGCTGCTTGAATACTAAACTGATAAAAAATCCAGAAAAAATTAAATCATGGAATGACATATCAGTCTCTATATGTTTGTATCAAAATTCAAAACTGCATTTCAATTGAAATTGGGTTTTTGAATTATCACAATATGCAACGCTTGTTACGGAATTCGTTATTGCGTTTCTACGGTGTTGTTTGGTGCTGGCAATTTTGTATTGTATTTTTACTTCTCGAATTATCAGCACACATCCCTGTTAATCTATTCAATCAAGTGCTCTAAAACTCTTCCCACACGACTCTTCCTCTCGTTGTTGAAGACACCGCCATAGCTATTTCCTTGCACAGTAAATGACTGGCACTTGTTACAATGAGGGCACTCCTGGTTTTCGATGTCATATCTTTCTGGTAGCGTATGTAAACATTGCACACATTGCTCTCCCGCGTATGACGGAAACACCCTGTAAATGTTTCTTGACATTTGCCAGACTATGGAACGTGAAGCACCCTGTAAATTCCTAACACTTGGTAAAATAAGGGGCATCCTCATTGTCGATGGAATCTCGTTCTGCTTGCGTATGTTAACACTGCACGCATTACTCTCTTGCCTCTAACAAATCTGCGGAAATGCGCACAAGTCAGGTTGATATTATAACAAGAGATATGTGCTGTGGGTGAGTAGCTACGTCCGGCAAGTAAATACGTCTTCTTTGTCATGAAAATGGTTCCCAAGGATTACAGCAGCCCAGCTGCGTGTGGGACACAAAGTGATTGCCTTAATAATGTTTGTTCCAGCCATGGCCACGATAGACATGATAAGAAAAAAGATTTGCTCAAAGAAAAAAAAATCTTCCCTTAAACATGTTTATGGGAGTTTGATTCATAAAGTGAAAATTATAAAAATTCCCATATATTATGTTGTCTAGTAAAAATCCCGTTATACCAAAAATTGCAAAATGTAGAAAAGTTATGTCATTACTTTAGAGTGTTTCTCTAAATTAAACATAAGGCACTGCATTTCTTAGTCTAGTGGACATAGTACTCAAGTTCTCTTCAGTTCTTAGTTTCCATAAATGATCTTTGGTCTTGCCATCCCTTTCTATCTAACTTCAACTGTTGTTTTTCACTTGCCATTATGTTAAGAATACCTTCAGGCCATCCACAGCAGATATCTGTTAATGTTATTTTTCGGAAAATATATAATGACAACTTTCTTCATTTTTCTTCTTACTTACAAACATGCGTCTTTAAGAAAGAATTTGTTTTTGGAAAAAAAGGACGGTAGTGAAGACCACAACCTTTACGCTGATACATTTATAAGATTCCAGTTAAAATGAATCAGTTTAATAAGTACTCGGTTAAATTGTTCGGATTTACGATAGGGTTCCTGTTCAACTAAATCAACAGTTTAAGATCAATCGGTTAAAAGATTAAAAATTTGTATCAGCACTATTCTATCCTCTTTCAGTGCCTTGTGCCATCAACCTTTATCTTGAAAGAAGTCCTTTTTCAAGACTTTTAATACTAATAACATTTCATAGACCAACAATACCTAATCCCTTTACTGGCGACATTTGAAGGTAACTGCCTCACCCTTTGACAAGGAAAAATTACTTTACTTCTTTACATACCCACCGCGCGAACCCTTCTTCCAAGTACTTTATACTTACATAAATAAATATGCATAAACATATGTACATCATCATTATTACTATCACTACTAATATTAGCTAAGCTAGAACCCTAGTTGGCAAACTAGGATGCTATGCGCTAAGAGCTCCAACAGGGGTAATAGCCTGGTAAGAAAATGAAAAAAGGAAACAGATAGAATAGTGTGCCTGAGAGTACCCTTAAGCAAGAGAACTCTAACCCAAGACAGTGCATGTATGTGTTTGTGTACTTCTACAATAATCAGAGGGAAAAAGTAAAGAACGTGAAGCCCCACTTCAGCAGCAGTTAAAAGTTTCCTACAAAGCGCCTCTCCACAAACAGAATCACTTGATATCAAAAATGCAAATCACTGTCAGGTTTTCATGTTTTCATCCTGACCCGAATCCTGGACACAGAGTCGTCCATCTTGTCGGTAAAGCTTCAGTGTCAACCGGCTTCCCTTTGAATATGTCCTTGTTTGCATCTCAACAGAAATGTAATTGATTCAACACGTCGACCACTCTGTTTACTTTGCATTTCGGGAGTGTACGGCACTTGTTTGCTAAACCACCCCATGGGCAAACAGTCTCCTGAATATTCTCTCCGTTCGGCTATTCCAAGTTTTCTTTCCCATCTCATTAGTTTATATCTTTCAGTTATTCTTAGATATCTCATATGACCCACTTTTATATCAGTTCCTTTGTTTCGTCTCGTTCACTCGCACCATCGTTGTTTTCTCCGTTTGCGAATGCCTTCGTCAAGTAGAAATCGAATAAAGGAGATATTGTGCGTTTGAATCCGACAAATTACTGTTAATGGTTATGCAACTCTTCAATGTTGTAAGATCACGCTTTTGTGAAATCATAATATCTAGAGATATTCTATCAGAGCCGCCAGACTTGTTTATGTTTAACAACACAATATTTTAATTCAATATCCTTTTGTATTTTTATTATGTAAGGACGCAATTAATATACACCTTAAACAGTGTGTGTTTGTGTATGTGAGCTCCTTTAGTCCCTCTGTCTCAAGCAAATATTTTCCGTTCAAAACGAGACAGCCTCTCTGCCCCCTTCGAGATACCGTAACTTTCTCCTCATAAGTACACCTCACCCCCTACAAAGTACTACTCCGCGAGTACGCTTCACCCCCTGCGAAGTACTACAAGAAGTACCACATCTTTCATCACGCCTCTCATATCCAAGAGCCCCGACTTCCTCTCTGTGCCCTTGGTCGTGTAAGCCACTCCTACTTTGCTAAGTCTCAAATTCTTGAACACACATATTAGGATAATTTATCCTTATCACTTCTCAGTTGGTTTGACTTCCTTTAGAAACTAAGTTGCGGTATGCATTGGTTTTCAAATATGTTTAATAATATTTGTGTTCATTTCTTTTATGCAAAATTTTTTCATTATTGTGGAAAATCATTTTGGGCCGAGAAATTATAGTAAAAAATTATAATACATAATTTAGCAACTCTCTGAAAAGTTAATGAAACTCAAAACCTTATTTCTTTTAATAGCACCTTCTTTAACTGGTAGATTAATTAAATAGTAGAAACAATTCACCAATCAAGAAATAGAGTTTGCTTGCTTGAAGGTATACTGAAGCAAATTCTTCCATTACTTTTCAACATCCCTGGTATTTCAGATTGTTTCATAATATGTTAATAATAAATTTAAGAAATGTTTTAGAGCTTAGAGTATGCAGGGCAAGTAGATATCTAACTTCATGAAACCTGCACTGAGGCCAGAAAATCTAAACCTCGTTCTATTCTAGTTAAAGCGAAGAAAATCCAGCATTGAATTTTTTATTGAATTTCAATATCGTAATTTTCAAACATGGACACATCACCAAAGTACCACTACGTATTTTAAGTCATATCTTGTCAATATGTTTTCTTTTATCAACTGATTTGCGACATTTTTTACTTAATTTATTGTATTAACCACGTCACAAATTATTTAAGAAATTATTCAATGAAGTGAGAATGTCATTATAACATGAAAATCCTTTTGTGACGGAAGAGGGGAGAGGTCACCCAAATTAAGGTTACCGTTTCACCTGGCTTGTCGTGCCGAAATCTGTTACCAATTTAGAATACATTGGAATAATGTAATATTCCCATATAAACACCTCTGAGGAACAGAAACGAGCTAGCATAGGATTCGAGCTGTGGTATCCTATTGGAAAGGTCCTTGCCTAGCAATCTGTTGAACAGGGTTGAAGATCGCTTGATAGTTTCTAGCATTGTAATCTGTAACCTTGCAGTCCTTGTGAGCTATGAATCGGACGTTTGGATAAGCCTGTAGATCTATCTGCTGAGTCATCAGCAGCCATTGCCTGACCCTCCCTAGTCCTAGTTTGATGGAGAGTGGGCTTGGGCGCTGATCATTTACAGTATGTATATGGTCAGTCTCTACAGGACATTGTTCTTTTCCTTGCCTCTGCCACTCATGGGAGGCCTTGAAACCTTTAGTCACCATTGAAATCCTACTGGGTGAGCAGCTGAGTACTGTAGCAGTCTGGTCCGACTCGCCACTGCCCCAGAATTTGCATAAAGGGTAATGTCGTGGGGGCAATGTCGCATATCTACATGAATTGTGAAGGTACAGTAATAAGGGGAGCTATAAACTGGATATGTTTATGTAAAGGGTACGCAATAGATTCTGGTTAAAAGGCTACATTGGTATGCTTACTTGTCAGAAGATGAAGAGAATTATTTTTATTAGAATGCATCTTTTATGTAGTTTGTATATCACACTATATAATTCTAAATTATGGAAAACTATTTACAAGCTCTTCTTAATTTTACTAACCAAAGTTTTTATCTAAAAACTTTAGGGATATATAACAATAAACGTAAAAAATATATTTACACATAACTCTAAATATGACTGACAAGGAGATTTTTTTGGTTTTGATACTTCATAAGTTGACTGATCTACAATAAAAGTACTGCAAATAAATTGTGTATAATGAGCTTTTTTAATTGGGTTCAAGCAAAATATGCACAAACACCCACATGCACTTATTTTTTGGAAAGATCATGACACTTACAATATATTCAAGTTGTTTACCCTTGATAATGAGGTAAACACAGCGATGCGCATCATTTCGTTTCATGACACGGCTTAAATTGAGCCGCTGCTAAAATAGAAGTGGCGCTGAAATAGCTATGGTGTTACTTCTCACCCTTAAGGCCATATGTAAAGTAAAACTGAAAGGCTCCCTGTCCTGACCCACACTTATGCTGGTGTGTAAAACCATGGAGCTAAACATTTTATGGCACGATATTTGTTTGCATCAAAATATAGGTTACTAAAACACCCGGGCCTTACAGGCTTCTCTCTCTCTCTCTCTCTCTCTCTCTCTCTCTCTCTCTCTCTCTCTCTCTCTCTCTCTCTCTCGCTTCACCTATAGTAACCTACATTAAAGAATCTTCGCACCTTCAAAGCATGTCCTTGTAACTACACATGTACAAATGCTAAAAAAGACGATGAATAAACGACTAGAATTTGAGTATCTTTATTCTAATCCTTGACATAGAACTTTACTAGTTTTCCTGTAGTATTCCACAGCAGTTTTTCAGCAAACCAAATCATTTCAGATAAATTTTCTTGGGACATGATAAGGGAAAGTATTCATTATCTTCTCGGTAATATGACTGCAAAATACGGGGAATGAACTGTATGAAAAGTACTTGATGAAAATCAAAGTTTCTATAAAATAACAAAAGGAGGATAATTCAAATGAATTTTTAGTTAAAGACAATTAAATCTAAATCAGTCATGTCTGCTTCTTAACACAATCAGCATGTATAAGGAGCTGCTTTTAATTGCCATTATCCCAGAAGATAAAAGATAAATCGTTAAAGGAAACCTGCAGAATTACAATGATATGTAATCCGTATTGATTTTCCTACTACTTAAAACGCAAACCAATTCAAGATAATTTGGCACTGGGGTAAAGATTATTTCCGTTGGTTTGAGCCAAATTAGCCTTATGCCAGCATACACTTATGCCCAAGGGCATAAAGTGGTAGGATCTTAAAAAATCTTAAGAGCCTTATCGTGAATCTATGGACAAGGGCTATTCAAACGAAAATATTACTTTAATTCACAACAAAAAGCTAATTTGTAAAGTAACGAGAAGAAGAAGAAGAAGAAGAAGAAGAAGGATGAGGACCCTTCATATCACCTAAATAGTCCCTCTAATCACCGTCAGGGGACCTTGCCTTTTTCAATCCCATCTAATTTTAGAAAGTGACGTGTGTTCGTCGAATGACATCATAGACAGTAAGCGCCTTTGATTGGTGCGCATTCTTACCAAGGCAACAGAGGTCATCTACATAACGATGTTTTCATTCGATTGCTGATAAAAGTGGGCATTGTTAGATGGTCGGTCTGTCGGGGGGCGGGGCGGTTGTTCTATCTTTTTTTTCTAGGATTTATTCTAAAACTTCAGCAATAGGATTAAATATGTTGTTCCAACACCGTTTATTTGTGAATCATTAATAGAAGAAATGATATAGTAAAAAGATATAGATTAGTTTTCTTTTTTTGTATGTAACTCTGGCTAAAGTCTGCATACATGGAGAGAGAAAAATAGTCATGCAGGAGAGAGAGAGAGAGAGAGAGAGAGAGAGAGAGAGAGAGAGAGAGAGATTTCACATCTGAAAACTTGTATATGCAACTATAGCTATAGTCGGCATACGGGCAGAGAGAAAACGCCATACGAGAGAGAGAGAGAGAGAGAGAGAGAGAGAGCGAGAGAGAGAGAGAGAGAGAGAGAGAGAGGGGGGGGGGGGTGCTGGCTGCTTCGCATCTGACACCGTAAATAATAAATGAAGAGGCTACCAGCATTTCCTGGCTCCCATTCAAATCCGGCAAAAGGTGTAAAAGTCTTAGAGTCAGGTGTGTCATCAGGTCTTACGTAATACCGTTTCTTGCACCTGTTCGTTGTTTATATTCAACAACTCTGTCACTGTTTGATCATTACCTAAAAATCTTGAAGAGAAAATGTTTTCAAATACTGGAAATTATACAAAGTAGATGAATTTTGATAATGAAATGCAAGCGATGAAGAATATTTTTGTTTACCTAGTATCATAACAACTCATTATAACTCATTCAGCTAACCCCAAAGAGGCTGTCGTCAGCTTGGATGTGAGGTTGTGTAATCTCATGTCAAGTTTTAATTGACAGGAAAGGGATGCTTATCTGTTTACCTGCCATTTTTTATGACACGTCAAATTGTACTCACCTGTTGACATACCATTTTTCCTGATATACGTCAATATTTTCACGAAATTGGATGTTGATATATTTTTATATAAGATAAAAATATTTATTATTTCCTAATAAATGTCAATAGTTTTACAACGTAGTATGCTGATATTTTGTCCATACGCAACTGCAAATATTACATTTTTTTTTTTTTTTTTTTTTTTTGCCACTACTTTTTCATAATATTTTTATAGTGTTATCCTAAGATATACCTGCTGGTAAAACGACGTCTCTGTAGATTGACTGATACACCGCCAGCTTTATTATTCAAAGAATAGACCCATTAAATAGACGAATGGGCGTAGAAGAGGCGGGAATGGCGCATGCGAGTAAAGTATGTACATTTGGACACAGAAATCCCTGGCACACCTTGCTCTGAGGAAGTGCACCCTGTCACACCCTCACTGCACGGAGAGTTCTTGAGTGTAGCCCCACCTATCACCTATGCCATCTCAACCTACAATATATGTAAGGTTAATCACCGCACATTAAGGGTGCACCTCCTCAGAGCAAGATGTGCCAGGAATTCCTGTTTCCAACTGTACATGTTCTCAAATTGATAAGGGGGACGGAAACATGTACCGGATGTTCATTTCCCGGATGACTTGAACATTAAAAATAATTCCATTGCG
>NC_090740.1:75009281-75041781 GCF_036898095.1 Palaemon carinicauda | reverse complement strand
GTTGTACATCCTCTTTGACAATGTCTGGGCATGTTGTACTACATCACAACCAATATCAGTTGGAAGCCTAGTTTGATTGCGTGTAGTCCTTGCTTTAAAGGCGCGTTCTTTTGGAAATAGCTGTTTTATAAAAGTGTTAAATAGACGTGATGGCAAATACATACAGAAGTTTACTTGCGATTCAGAAAATGAAAAGCGAAGAATATAAGGATAAAAACAAACGAAATAAATCATGGGAAGTACTGTTGAATAACTTGAAGGAAATAGTTAGCAATGCCACTCTAGATGATTTAAAAAAAAAAAATAAACAATATGAGAACTTGTTACAGGAGGTAATTAAAAAAGAAGTTAAAGTCTGAAAAGTCTGGTGCGGGCGGTGATGACCCCCAAGTTTATGGTATTTCGATTTGTTGCATGATTTTTTAGGAGACCAAGAAATCCAGATACCTGGCGATAGTAATTTGGATGAGAGTGATGACCAGGGAATTGGAAATACAGTAGGTACCAAGAGAAAAATGCGGGCTTCTCGTGATGCAACTAAAGATCACTATTTGCAAAAAGCTGTCGAACATTTAGATTTCATAAAAGAGCAAAAACTCATGAAGTACGAAGCTGCAACCTATGCGGATAGCTGGGCTGTATCTTACAGAAAGCTGAACGAGACACAAAAGTTGTATGCAAAAAAAGGTATTGATGAGATTCTTATGATGGGCCAATGAAACCAGTTAACATTGGATTCTCTGTCACTATCGTCCAGTAGGTCACGTACTCGAGCATCAATCTCATTGACAGTTTCAACCCAATATGTTGAAGAGATTCTTTAGCTACGGTAAGCAGCTCTTTTAGGAGAAGGACACTCCAAAATCAAACCATTGTTCTCTAGTCTTGGGTAGTGTCATAGCCTCTGTACCATGGTCTTCCACTGTCTTGGGTTAGAGTTCTCTTGCTTGAGGGTACACTCGGACACACTATTCTATCTAATTTCTTTTCCTCTTGTTTTCTAAAAGTTTTTATAGTTTATATAGGAAATATTTATTTTAATGTTACTGTTCATAAGATATCTTTTTTTCCCTTGTTTAATTTTCTCACTGGGCTATTTTCCCTGGTAGGGCTCCTGGGCTTGTAACATCCTATTTTTCCAACTAAGGTTGTGGCTTAGAAAGTAAATATATATATATATATATATATATATATATATATATATATATATATATATATATATATATATATATATATATATATATCAAATGATTATATGTATAATTGTCAAATGTATACATATTAACATATTTTAATTAAAAGAGTGTAAATGTTTGTGTGGCTCATCCGAATTAAAAGAGAAAGAATTGCTATAATGTAGGGCATTGTCAATGTCCCTTAACTGAGCCACTCATGAGTGACCTTTAAACGTTTAATAAGAGACTTGAGAGGCTTGGTGTGGACCTATAGACTGGGCCCAACACATGATCTCTGAAGTCCATTCATAAATAGAAAAGTTACAGGAAAGTTACATTACAGGAGTTACATTTATCTTGGTTTTGTAATAACAACATATTACTCTTGAACGTAACAACAGACGATACATGGGTAATGCAGGTTAAAAAAAAAAAAAAGTAATAACATTAAGTGAATTTGGCACGCATATGCGTGACAAAATTCAATTATTTGATAAACAAACATATAAAAGTAAATATATAGATCAATGAAAAAGTAAATAAAGGTTTACAGCTTATTTAGTGTAGAAAGTGTGTCAGAGAGAGAGAGAGAGAGAGAGAGAGAGAGAGAGAGAGAGAGAGAGAGAGAGAGAGAGAGAGAGAGAGACCCTTTAAAAAAAAAGTTCGAAGCAAAAAGTGCAATGATATTTTGTATTTCTTTTTTGTTTTCATGAGGCTGAATGCTAATGGATAAACCACTTTTGTCGCGCACTAAAGAATGAATTCATGAGAAACCTTACGCGCATGTGCAAGAGGGTGAACTCAAAACATGAAGTTTATTAAGGCAACTAACTACGACTTATGGATCTTTCGAGAACACTTTTTTTTCCATCCTGTCAAAAAATCATGGAATTATATAAAAAGATGAAGTAAACAAGTAAGCATAGATTGATAAATAGATATGTAGATTAAATGTCACACTTAGTAATAAGATGGACATATGAACATACCACATCTGGTTTGACTGATTAAAAATACCATTTCGAAAGCTATTGTTAAAAAAAACTATGAGTAAGCATTTGGGTATATCTTTTCTTGTTAATGTTAATGAATAAAAAAGAAACTGAGAATACTGTGTTAGGAGGGAGCACAGAATCTTTCATCTCGAGATAAAAGATTATTCTTTGATGGACTGACCTTTCATCAGTCCACAGTGTGTTCCGAGTCAGCTCCGCCTAGACTCCTCAGAAAGCAGGTCAATGACCTCTTCTTGGACCAATTATAATGCAATTACTTATGACTGAGATAATGAATTGTTTTCATTGATGTTTGCAGATAATTGGCTGTGTTTTTTATTACTCACGTTCGAAAACGATTGATGGAAATCTCCAAACTCGGTGATGAAATGGCACTCGTCTTCATGAACAGTTACATTTAGAAGTCCGCACCATGAACAAAATTGTCGAAAATTTACTTTATTTGCTTTCGATTGCTGTCTTAATAATATTTCACTTTTGTCTCTCTTATCCATAGGATAAAATGAACCCGTGCTGAACGCCCGCCACTCGCCATGTTACTTGTAAGCCAGGGGTGGATTCACAGCAAGAATGAAGGTCAACGAGCGAATCATTTCCAATCCTTCAATTCTAATGATGTCACCCAAAATGGGAAATGAGCTTCACAGTTACCTGCATTTGGGGTCCCAGCTACGGAGTAAGTCAGTACCTTCTTACTATAGAACTAAATCTAACAATGAATGAATACAAACCGGAATTGAAATATGTTAGCTGGCAACTTTCCTTTGCCCGTAGGAAGACATGGGGGAGCGGTTGTGGTAATAGTGGGTGTGAGACGGGGAAGATAAACTGCGAAAGAAGGAAGAGAAGGGAGAAGGAGAGGAAGAGGGGGGAGCGGGGAAGGTGACTTCATCTCATATGGGTAATGGAAGGGTACGTGTGCTGCAGACGAGATAATGTTTCAGTGCTACAATAAATAAGCAAATGAGAGGACAAGGCAATGCTCCTTTCAGGTGGCCTTTGCAGAGACCCGCCTCTGCTACTACTGCAAACCGGTGACTTGCTCAAATAAGCAAACGTTGGTCGAGTAAAGATCACGTGACCTTGAAGATGATTGTAAGAAATTTCGAGGGTTTGGGAAGTTGGTAATTATTTTTCTAATTTATTCAAGGCCTTTTAAGTTTATCTTAACAAAAATGCTTTTGTAAAAATAAATTTCAAACTTTCATATATCTTTCAATGGTAAATTAATAAGAATTAATATATAAGAACAGTATGGAATATTCAGGGGAGATTCGTTCACTCTAATCTCAATAAAAGTATTAATGCAACATATTTTAAGCAGAGTTCTGCACTAAACAGTTTTGCGTAGTATGCAAGTCTCGTTAACGCAACTAAACCTGTGTCTCTCTCTCAAGAGATGTCTTTAGACATCCTACATCTCACCACGGTCTAGGTATAATGCCTAGACATTGCATCTCACGACCACATTACCGTTGTAATGTCGAGGACAAAAGCTGGGGAATTTGCAAAATATTAATTATACGTTAAAATCTCGTTATAAAAACAACCACTAGATGCCTTCATCACGGCTCAAAATCAATATTTTAGATCGATGCGTATCGTCTCATTCATCAAAAGAAGAAGAAATCAAAGTTCTGACTTCTATCCCGTTCTGAAAATACAGCTGTTACGCTAAATCAAGCGAAGCTTTCAAAATATTTAATAAAATTGTTTACATTTCAGCGGAAGACTTGTAAGTCTGTTTACATTTGGGAGTTTGAAGTCAATATGAATGAGCTCCCGGTTTTTATCGGCTCATTAATGTGCCAGCAACCCTAGGAAGGCGGTTTTGTTTGTTAGTTTTAATCCGTGAGATAAGCAACCGCTTTCGTTGCATTCGTCTGCCTCAAACTCAAGGAAATTCCAAGGAAACTACGTTCTAAATGAAAATATAAATGAAGCACCAAATGGACACACTCCTACACCATCAAAATCATCAAGTTTGCATAAAAAATACAGATGAACTGAATAATTTCCTTAACGGTTAGAAAGGGAAATCAGCTTATCTTAGCTATCTGCCAGCAATACAAGAAGTCTCCAAGCAGTGGCGTAGCTAAAGGAGGTGGGAGGCCGGACGGGAGGCCCCAAAATCTGCAGCTACACCCCTGATTATCCAAGTTTGTATTACTGAAAGCGCACTTCTACTTCCGTGTTTTATGAAATGCGCAGAAAGACAAAATTTGGAAAAGACATCTTCTTTCAACGTTGTAACTGACTTTAAGATGTGTATTTCATTCATCACGACTCTTATGGTTTATTTATTTCTTTATTTCCTTTTCTCACTAGGCAATTTTCCCTAGTGCAGCCCCTAGGTTTATAACAACCTGTTTTTCCAACTAGGGTCGTAGCTAACTAATAATAATGATAATAATAATAATAATAATAATAATAATAATAATAATAATAATAATAATAATAATAATAATAATAATAATAACAAATTAATTTCAATAATCATCACTCGTTTCAACCCCCAGACTTGAAGTTTCATCATGTACCCGGTTTGAAATTCATTCTCTCTCTCTCTCTCTCTCTCTCTCTCTCTCTCTCTCTCTCTCTCTCTCTCTCTCTCTCTATATATATATATATATATATATATATATATATATATATATATATATATATATATATATATATATATATAAAAGCTTGTTTGTTGTGGTAACAATTATATGGAAAGCATAACTAATGTGTTAAGGTACAGATGTAATATACCCGAAGGCGGAATATCACCTAATAAAGGGTTGTGGACCCCTTGGTAATGAATCTTATCCTATCCTGATTTGTTTATCATAATTTGCTACGATCAATAAATTTTACCTCAATAACAAACAAATAAATGCCTTTATTAATATTAATCTTCCAAGTAATTTGTGACATACATATAATATATAAATATCTAGTTTGAATAACTATTTTCTTCTATATCTCCATTTCATTCATTTTGACTTTCATGGGACCATAAAACGAACCTAATTCGGACAATTCCTTCGTCAGGAGATATAAAATATTTTCAAGAAACGCTACATCAATCATCAGGAAAAATAAAAGACTCATTTCAAAGTCCCCTGGGTCTCTCCAATTCTCGTTTTTTTGGCAAAATCCACAAGAAATCGACTCAGCATCAGGAAATACTGCGTCAGTAGCCAAGAATACTAGACAACAAAACGCAAAAGAAAAATAAGAAATTATTGTATTATGCTAACTTCAAGACCATAACAAGAAAGATGTACTTTTATACGAATAAAATTGTAGCTAAACTACGCTTTACATTACTCTTACTACAATTTTACAAACTATTCCCTACCATGGTTAACTAGCTAATTTCCCTCATTCCTCTTTCACGCAACTTTCCTATCAGCTAAAAAACCTTTCCTGATACCATTAGTCGCAAGAATGCGAATTATTCGGAAACACCTTTTTCGTAAATTCATTGCAACACAATAAGGAATCTTTTCTTTATAATTTAAACCTAAGCAGATTCAATTAGTTCGAGAAGTACTCTCCAAAATCAAACAATTGTTCTCTTGTCTTGAGTAGAGCCATAACCTCTGTATCATGGTCTTTCACTGTCTTGGGTTAGAGTTCTCTTGCTTGAGGGTACACTTGGGCACACTGTTCTACATTATTTCTCTTCCGCTTGTGTTGTTAAAGTTTTTTATAGTTTATATAGATTACATTTATTCTAATATTGTTACTGTTCTTAAAATATTTCCTTTTTCCTTGTTTCCTTTTCCTGACTGGGCTATTTTTCCCTGTTGGTGCCCCTGGGCTTATAGCATCCTGATTTTTCAACTAGGATTGTAGCTTAGCAATTAATAATAATAATAATAATAATAATAATAATAATAATAATAATAATAATAATAATAATATGCATGTTGCATAAGATTTTCCATAATTCTGATCATCCTTTTCATTCAGATCTTCCTGGACAGTTCCGTCCTGTTCGTAATACTAGGTATGCAGTTAATTCTAATAGTCAGGCCTTCTCCATCATGAGGATCAATACTACACAGTATTCTAGAAGTTTTAGTTCAGCTGTAACCAAGTTAAGGAATGATCTTCCTAATTGGGTAGTTGAATCTGTAGAACTTCAAAAGATCAAATTTGCAGCAAATGTTTTCATGTTGAACAGGCTGACATATGTCTTTTCATAGTTTATATATGAAATAACTGTTTTGATGTTGTTATTGTTTTTAAGATATTTTATTCTAATTGTTAATTATTTCTCAGATCGTTTATTTATTTCCTTATTTCCTTTCCTCACTGGGCTATTTTTTCTGTTGGAGCCAATGGGCTTAGAGCATATTGCTTTTCCAACTAGGTCTGTAGCTTAGCCAATAATAATAATAATAATAATAATAATAATAATAATAATAATAATAATAATAATAATAATAATAATAATAATAATAATAATAATAATGATAATAATAATAATAATAATAATTTACTAAAATAGTATTTCATGTGTTCTTTTACTTCAGCTCTTAACATTTTTGAATGATTAGTTTGGAAGAACATCACTGGGAAATATCGTATGGATCGAGTTCCGGTCTTTTAATATTTTTAGAACAATATAATTGGAAAATCATTTTATGGCATATCATCAAAAGGTGAGAAGGATTCAAGATTGTTTATTCAAGCCTCTATTTTAACGTTGTTGCTGATCTTACGATATTCTATATTTCTTATTCAGTACTATATATATATATATATATATATATATATATATATATATATATATATATATATATATATATATATATATATATATATATACTGTATATATATATATATATATATATATATATATGTGTGTGTGTGTGTGTGTGTGTGTGTGTGTGTGTGTGTGTGTGTGTGTGAATAGTTTATTTATTTCGGTTCCTCGCCTGGCCTGTATTTCCCTGTTGAACCCTCAGGCTTATAGCATCCTGCTTTTCGAACTAGAGATGTAACTTAGCTAGTAACAATATTCAGACTACTACATGTTTTATATATGTCATATAAGCTTGTTTACAAACTTAAAATATGCACTGTATATCATCCATGTATCATTGTTAGAGTAAATTACAATTATACTTAGCAAAGAGGAAATCATATATTTAATGTGTATTAATGAATCCAAGATAATGGAATATTTTGAAGTTATGACAGTTATTGTAGATCTAGACGTCTGAAAATTCAATAAATAGAAAACTGTATATTGTCTCTTAGTATAGAACACGTTAGTTTCTTTTAAATGGACCACTGATTTGATTAAACACATCTCCTTACTGATAAACGCTCTCTACCTAAGGAACAGAATCTGATACTTTCGCCTACGTCGAAGCTTTGGTAAGAAAAGCTGGTGTATTTCTACATATCGTTTTGCAACGCCCACCTTCCAATCGTCTTCAGCCACCTTCATTAAGAATACAAGTAAGTGAATCTTATTGTAACACACAACAACAACAATAAATGTAGCATTTTTTAGTCCACTGCAGGACAAAGGCCTCACACATGTCGTTATTCGTGTCTGGGGTTTGGTAAGTTTTTATCATCACATTAGCCACTGCAGATTAGTAATAGTGAAAGACTTTAGTCTGGTCATTCATTGCAAACCAACCCAGTATGAGTGGCTTTAACTAGTGCAGCTTTACAGATCATGGAGATACATAAACCATTTCACCACAGCTAGGTATCCCCCACTCAGAAAGAGATATATACATGTATACTTCATGTATATATTCATATATATATATATATATATATATATATATATATATATATATATGTAAATATATGTGTATAAATATATATATATATATATATATATATATATATATATATATATATATATATATATATATATATATATATAAAAGTATATATAGTATATATATATATATATATATATATATATATATATATATATATATATATATATATATATGTATATATATATATATATATATATATATATATATATATATATATATATTTATATATATATATACATATATATATATATATTTATATATATATATATATATATATATATATATATATATATATATATATATATATATATATATATACTGAGGATTCATTGGCTAGATACATCAAAGGATGGCCATATCCTTGTGATGCGCAGTGCTATATCTAACTAAGGCAATTGACCCTTGCCGGTCCATACTAATTTTAGTAATATCAACCGCCAGGCATCAGGAGTAAAAGCCGAAGAGACAGTTTGTCCATCTCTTTAAACCCAATCCGTCACCCTGCTTCCAGTGACTTCAAGATTTTGGGGGTCATTTCCTCCACACCCAAAGCTCTCATTACTCCACCAAGATTCTCATCCGGTTATACGAGTATAACTGTTGGCAAACATTCTGCTGGGCGCTAAAAGGGACCAGAAGTGTTGGAAGACCCAGGCCTACATGGCTGAGGACTATGAAGCGTGAAGTAGGAGATGATGAATGGAGTAGTATTGAATTAAAAGCTCAAGATAGAGACGACTGGCGAAATCTAACCGAGGTCCTTTGCGTCAATAGGCGTAGGCGATGATGATGATGAGATATATATATATATATATATATATATATATATATATATATATATATATATATATATATATATACACATTCATTATATATATATATATATATATACACATTCATTATATATATATATATATATATATATATATATATATATATATATATATATATATATATATATATATATATATATATATATATATATATCGTTTTGCTTTCATCTGGTGAATATTTTCTTTCCTAATCCCGATTAATGTCAAGAAAATCCATGTAAAAAAATCTCTTCCTTTTACGCTATAGCAGGGCACAATTAATGTCACTTACGCCAGAGTACAATTGCTTGACAACTACTCCTTCAGACTAATGAAGCGTCATTTTCTTAGCCATAAAGAAAAATAATCGTCCAAAAAGATTTATTAATACGTTGAATGATAACCGACATCTTGGTATTTTATCAAAGCATCTACGACTGACATGTTTGCTAACGTGATCAGTTGTTATTGGAGTTACAAATAAATAATTCAATTTTGATTATTGTTCTTTTGAACAAGCAAAAACTCGATAACATCAGGGTAATCAAATTCGATCTATATTCAAGACCCGTCTAAAGTATAAAAAATGAGGAAATAAAAAACATTTTATGTTGTTTAATGCTACAATAAAAGAGAAAAGTATAAATAAGGTTTTGACAATAATTGTTGACAATTTTATGGATATTGCAACCACAAATGAAGATAATTTTCAGTATTCTACTGATGTGAATAAATACAATAAGAGATGAAAGAGATTTTCACATGCATTTGTCACAGTAAAAAAACACATGTAATTCTGCAATTGGATCGTATTTATGAAATGTCACTTACATTATGTAGCTCTACGTTGTTTTATTTTCATTTTTTGAGAGTTTGTGATACACATTGATTTCATTATCAGTTGGCTTTTGTCTGACACTGATAATATCTGTTTTCAACATTTAATTTTTTTTTTTTTTTTTTTTTTTTTTAAGAAACATGGGCTCTATAGATAAGATTTATATTCATTAGAGATTTTTACCTCATAATTAATTTATTTTATATCCTTTATATTTTCTATAATTTCATGCTATTTATTTTTAGCATTTATATAATTTTTTTATTCACGAATTTAATCGGGCCAGATTTGCAAGAGTTGAGCTGGACTAATTGGGCTGGTGAATATCGTCCCTTTTATAAATAAAAAAAAAAATAAATAAATAAAATTAAAAAAAAAAAAAGTAGACCTTCGGTGACAATGCACGGGAAAACATAAATATATAAAAGGAAATTTTATGTATCATGATTATTTTCATAAAAGGCAGAAACGCAAAAGACCCCCTTGCTTAAAAGTATCTGCTTATGTTAATTAATGAAGATAAATGATCTAGGACCGGCTTCCTCCACTACCCGACCCCACCCGTGAGTGCAAGTCCAGTATTATCTTACTTTTAAAGATTCGCAGCAAGTCTTCTCAACAAGTCGTAAACAGCTAAAGAGAACGCAGAGCTCAGCCCGAACAAGATACGCAACCGAGGAAGAACAAAAACTAAACTTGTTTATGAGGCTAACACACGTGCTATTATTTAGCCTATCAGAAAGGTTCACTCGGGTTGCGAGTCTCCTCTTCCCAGGTAATAAATTCAAAACTCAGGAGACAAAACATGACTTCCTTTCTACCAACTCGGTGCCACGGAATGGTGGGTTCGGGTAACTACTGACCTAGCTCCTAAAAATAAAAGTGCGACCAGGAAAATATTCTACTAAACACCATGAAATATATCTATATTAGAATAAATAGTTAATTCTTGTATCTAAAATCCTTTATCATAATAAAGAGGTAGTCAAAATGATAGGTGCTGATGCGTCTGACCAATTCTTTAGTTACCTTACTTGGAACATAAATTACACCAGACAAGTCCTGGAGAACATAAACCTCATAACTTCACTTACTAGAAGTCAAGTTTTAGCTTTAAGTTGATATTCTTTTTTTTTTTTTTTTTTTTTTTTTTTTTTTTTTTTTTTTTTTTTTTTTTTTTTTAGCAATAAAACCAGAGATGGTCCATCTCTTACAGTACCAATCGCTATGGGATGAGATCACTATTTCAAATTTCAACTTCATTGCCTAACATGAATGTTAACACTATTCCTGTTCAGATAAGTGTGAGAACCATTTACACAGTATGATACACAATTCTGGGGCGATATCTTTAAGGCCTTTACATGCATGAAATACATCTAAAATCTAATCAACGCATTGCGTGTCCCTTCTCTATATCTGATCCACAATCATACAAAAACTTAAAAGCAAGATAGACTACTGTTCTTACAATATTCTATTTTAATTGTTTATTGTTTCTCCTGTAGTTTGTTTATTTTCCTTGTTTCCTTCCTCACTGGATTATTTTCCCAGTTAGAGAATAATAATAATAATAATAATAATAATAATAATAATAATAATAATAATAATAATAATAACAATAATCGAGGAACTGGTTGTCTAGGATTATGTGAGGTCACTGTACATTTTTTCTGGTATATTTATATTTCCTTATGTCATTTCAAAAAATGCCTTTATTGTAAAATAGGTAAGTTTGGCTATTAATGTAAGAGGGGATATATTTCTGCATATCGTATTCGCTCTTAGAGCTCGCAAGAAAATGGTCAATTCCCGCAACGTAAGATCAAAAGGAACCTTTTTAAAGGCGTTGTCGCGGTTTGAAAATATAATTTCATAATAAATTTTGCCTCATGATGTACTCCCACTGACCGCTAGTCTTATCAGTCGTCCTGTAGAGTACTACAGGTTTCTCCACTTCACTTTAACAATTCAGCCTTCAGTAGTCTACTCTTGGGCGTCAGCTCTATATTAAGTATTTTAAAAATTTCATCGTCATTCAATAACAGACAATAAAAAAAAAAAAAAAACAGATTAGAATGTTCTCAAAACATTCATAAGCTCACATTACATTGTAATTCCCCAATTTTAGCATTCATTAAATGAGGAATTAAAATCTTGAATCATAAGAACAATGAACTTTGAGTTTTTATTGGCTTCGATAAACCAGTTAACGAGGAGTTAGCTTAAAAATACAACTTTTCCTTAATTACTTTTTCCACAAAAGGTGTTCATTATCAAAAAATTAAACCCAGGCTCTAAGTGATAAGGAGTATGTAGTGATCAAGCAACGTGTTGTTCTATATTTAGCTCAAGGGACGCAATTCTCCACAACCGCGAATTCATTCACTAAAGTTGTATGGTTAAGGAGGGAACAAAAACTAAACCTGCTTATAGTGGCGTAGCTAAAGGGGAAGGGGTGGGGTGGCTTTTAGAAACCGTCCCCCTACCCCGGGACTCGAAGAGAGGTGTGTCTCAAAAGTAGGATCAGAAAATAAAATTATGGAAGTACACATTTAAAATTAACACACCAACTCAGCAGGGTAAGGGGAAGGGGGTCCTCTTTACTAACTTATATCCCCTCCCCGGCCCCCCAAATCTTTATCAACGCCTCTGCCAGCTAAATGTTACGGTGCAATAGATCATATGAACCCCATTCGTGTACTTTGAAACGCAATGATCACCTCTATGGGCGAGGCTCGAGTGCTGTAACATCTAGCCTACCTTCTAGATGTATAACGGGTTCCCTTCGTCGTTATCTTTTAAGCATCCTATGTTGCTGTGGCTGTTGTTCAAAGGTATCCTGTTTTCAGACAGCTTAAGTAATATAAGTAACAGATGGGTGGAACATTTTTATATATTTACGCTTAATGATGGGAAATTGCAATGTGACATAAAAATAAATACTTCGTAAACCTATGCACGATGTGGGATTCGTAGGAATTTCTCTTTTATCATCATGTTTGTAAAACTTGTAGGGAATTTTAAAGGTACTGTATTTCTTTCATTAATTTCAGATATTTGATGATTAATTTTCTGTACTGTTACCCTTGCTTTGTCAAAGAAGGTTCAATGTTTAGTTCTGCGTTCTTTATTGTAATGTATCGTTCTGGGTCCTTTAAGTCAATGAAATTGTAAAGTTTTGTTCTGGGTCCTTTAAGTCGATGAAGTTGAAATGTTTCATTCTGGGTCCTTTAAGTCAATGAAATTCTAATGATTCGTTCTAGGTCCATCAACCCAATGAAGTTGTAATATTTCATTCTAGGTCCTCTAAGTCGATGAAATTGTAATGTTTTGTTCTTGGTTCTTTAAGTCGATGAAATTATAATGATTCGTTCTAGGTCCTCTAAGTTGATGAAATTGTAATGTTTCGTTCTGGGTTCTTCAAGTCGATGAAATTGTAATGATTCATTCTAGGTCCTTCAACCCGATGACGTTGTAATGTTTCATTCTAGGTCCTCTAAGTTGATAAAATTGTAATGTTTCGTTCTGGGTTCTTCAAGTCGATGAAATTGTAATGATTCATTCTAGGTCCTTCAACCCGATGACGTTGTAATGTTTCATTCTAGGTCCTCTAAGTTGATGAAATTGTAATGTTTCGTTCTGGGTTCTTCAAGTCGATGAAATTGTAATGATTCATTCTAGGTCCTTCAACCCGATGAAGTTGTAATGTTTCATTCTAGGTCCTCTAAGCTGATGAAATTGTAATGTTTCGTTCTGGGTTCTTCAAGTCGATGAAATTGTAATGATTCATTCTAGGTCCTTCAACCCGATGACGTTGTAATGTTTCATTCTAGGTCCTCTAAGTTGATGAAATTGTAATGTTTCATTCTGTGTCCTTTAAGTCGATGAAATTATAATGATTCGTTCTAGGTCCTTCACGTCGATGAAGTTGTAATATTTCATTCTGGGTCCTCTAAGTCGATGGAAATGTATTGTTTTGTTCTGGGTTCTTTAAGTCGATAAAATTATAATGATTCATTCTAGGTTCTTCAACCTGATAAAGTTGTAATGCATCATTCTAGGTGCTCTAAGTTGATGAAAATGTAATGTTTCGTTCTGGGTCCTTTAAGTCGATAAAATTGTAATGATTTATTCTAGGTCCTTCAACCTGATAAAGTTGTAATGCATCATTCTAGGTGCTCTAAGTTGATGAAAATGTAATGTTTCGTTCTGGGTCTTTAAGTCGATAAAATTGTGATGATTCGTTCGAGGTCCTTCAAGTCGATGTAGTTGTAATGTTTCATTCTAGGTCCTCTAAGTTGATGAAAATGTAATGTTTCGTTCTGGGTCCTTTAAGTCGATAAAATTGTAATGATTCGTTCGAGGTCCTTCAAGTCGATGAAGTTGTAATGTTTCATTCTAGGTCCTCTAAGTCGATGTAAATGTAATGTTTCGTTCTGGGTCTTTTAAGTCGATAAAATTATAATGATTCATTCTAGGTCCTTCAAGTCGATGTAGTTGTAATGTTTCATTCTAGGTCCTCTAAGTTGATGAAAATGTAATGTTTCGTTCTGGGTCCTTTAAGTCGATAAAATTATAATGATTCGTTCGAGGTCCTTCAAGTCGATGAAGTTGTAATGTTTCATTCTAGGTCCTCTAAGTCGATGAAAATGTAATGTTTCGTTCTGGGTCTTTTAAGTCGATAAAATTATAATGATTCATTCTAGGACCTTCAAGTTGATGAAGTTGTAATTTTTCATTCTAGTTCCTCTAAGTCAATGAAAATGTAATGTTTTGTTCAGGGTCGTATAAGTCGTTGAAATTATAATGATTCGTGCTAGGTCCCTCAACCCGATAAAGTTGTAATGTTTTGTTCAGGGTCGTATAAGTCGTTGAAATTATAATGATTCGTTCTAGGTCCCTCAACCCGATAAAGTTGTAATGTTTCATTCTAGGTCCTCTAAGTCGATGAAAATGTATTGTTTTGTTCTGGGTCCTTTAAGTCGATGAAGTTATAATGTTTCGTTCTGGATCCTTCAAGTCGATGAAATTGTTATGTTTCATTCTAGGTCCTCTAAGTCGATGAAATTGTAATGTTTCGTTCTGGGTCCTTTAAGATGATAAAGTTATAATGAGTCGTTCTAGGTCCTTCAACCCGATGAAGTTGTAATGTTTCATTCTAGGTCCTCTAAGTTGATGAAAATGTAACGTTTCGTTTTGGGTTCTTTAAGTCAATGAAATTATTAAGATTCGTTCTAGGTCTTTCAACCCGATGAAGTTGTAATGTTTCATTCTAGGTCCTCTAAGTCGATGAAATTGTAATGTTTCGTTCTAGGTCCTTTAAGATGATAAAGTTATAATGAGTCGTTCTAGGTCCTTCAACCCGATGAAGTTATAATGTTTCATTCTAGGTCCTCCAAGTCGATGAAAATGTAATGTTTCATTCTGGGTCTTTTACGTCAATAAAATTATAATGATTCATTCTTGGTCCATCAACCCGATGAAGTTGTAATGTTTCATTCTAGGTCCTTTAAGTCGATGAAATTGTAATGTTTCATTCTAGGTCCTCTAAGTCGATGAATTTGTAATGTTTCATTCTGGGTCCTCTAAGTTGATGAAATTATGATAATTCGTTCTAGATCCTTCAAGTCGACGAAGATGTAATGTTTCATTCTAGGACCTTTAAGTCGATGAAAATGTAAAGTTTTATTCTAGGTCCTTAAAGTCGATAAAACTATAATGATTCGTTCTAGGTCCTTCAAGTCGATGAAGTTGTAATGTTTCATTCTAGGTCCTCTAAGTCGATGAAAATGTAATGTTTCGATTGGGTCCCTTAAGTCGATAAAATTATAATAATTAATTCTAGGCCCTTCAACCCAATGAAGTTGTAATTTTTCATTCTAGGTCCTCTAAGTTGATGAAATTGTAATGTTTCATTCTGGGTCCTTTAAGTCGATGAAATTATAATGATTCATTCTAGCTCCTTCAAGTCGATGAAGTTGTAATATTTCATTCTGGGTCCTCTAAGTCGATGGAAATGTATTGTTTTGTTCTGGGTTCTTTATGTCGATAAAATTATAATGATTCATTCTAGGTTCTTCAACCCGATAAAGATGTAATGCATCATTCTAGGTGCTCTAAGTTGATGAAAATGTAATGTTTCGTTCTGGGTCCTTTAAGTCGATAAAATTGTAATGATTCGTTCTAGGTCCTTCAACCCGATGAAGTTGTAATGTTTCATTCTAGTTCTTCTAAGTTTATGAAAATGTAATGTTTCGTTCTGGGTCCTTTAAGTCGATAAAATTGTAATGATTTGTTCGAGGTCCTTCAAGTCGATGTAGTTGTAATGTTTCATTCTAGGTCCTCTAAGTTGATGAAAATGTAATGTTTCGTTCTGGGTCCTTTAAGTCGATAAAATTGTAATGATTCGTTCGAGGTCCTTCAAGTCGATGAAGTTGTAATGTTTCATTCTAGGTCCTCTAAGTCGATGAAAATGTGATGCTTCGTTCTGGGTCTTTTAAGTCGATAAAATTATAATGATTCATTCTAGGACCTTCAAGCTGATGAAGTTGTAATGTTTCATTCTAGTTCCTCTAAGTCAATGAAAATATAATGTTTTGTTCAAGTTTCTATAAGTCGTTGAAATTATAATGATTCGTTCTAGGTCCCTCAACCCGATAAAGTTGTAATGTTTCATTCTAGGTCCTTTAAGTCGATGAAATTGTAATGTTTCGTTCTGGGTCCTTTAAGATGATAAAGTTATAATAAGTCGTTCTAGGTCCTTCAACCCGATGAAGTTGTAATATTTCATTCTAGGTCCTCTAAGTTGATGAAAATGTAATGTTTCGTTTTGGGTTCTTTAAGTCAATGAAATTATTAAGATTCGTTCTAGGTCCTTCAACCCGATGAAGTTGTAATGTTTCATTCTAGGTCCTCTAAGTCGATGAAATTGTAATGTTTGGTTCTGGGTCCTTTATGATGATAAAGTTATAATGAGTCGTTCTAGGTCCTTCAACCCGATGAAGTTATAATGTTTCATTCTAAGTCCTCCAAGTCGATGAAAATGTAATGTTTCGTTCTGGGTCTTTTACGTCAATAAAATTATAATGATTCATTCTAGGTCCATCAACCCGATGAAGTTGTAATGTTTCATTCTAGGTCCTCTAAGTCGATGAAATTGTAATGTTTCATTCTAGGTCCTCTAAGTCGATTAATTTGTAATGTTTCATTCTGGGTCCTTTAAGTTGATGAAATTATGATAATTCGTTCTAGATCCTTCAAGTCGACGAAGATGTAATGTTTCATTCTAGGACCTTTAAGTCGATGAAAATGTAAAGTTTTGTTCTAGGTCCTTAAAGTCGATAAAACTATAATGATTCGTTCAAGGTCCTTCAAGTCGATGAAGTTGTAATATTTCATTTTAGGTCCTCTAAGTCGATGAAAATGTAATGTTTCGTTTGGGTCCTTTAAGTGGATAAAATTATAATAATTAATTCTAGGCCCTTCAACCCAATGAAGTTGTAATGTTTCATTCCAGGTCCTCTAAGTCGATGAAAATGTAATGTTTCGTTCTGGGTCCTTCAACTCGATGAAATTATAATGATTCGTTCTAGGTCTTTCAACCCGATGAAGTTGTAATGTTTCATTCTAGGTCCTCTAAGTTGATGAAAATGTAAAGTTTTGTTCAGGGTCCTTTAAGTCGATGAAACTATAATGATTCGTTCTAAGTCCTTCAAGTTGATGAAGTTGTAATGTTTCATTCTAGGTCCTCTAAGTCGATGTAATTGTAATGATTCGTTCTGTATCCTTCAATTCGATGAAGTTATAATGTTTCGGTTTGAGTCTTTTAAGTCAATGAAATTATAATGATTCCTTCTGGGTTCTTCAATTCGATGAAGTTATAACGTTTCTTTCTGGGTCCTTTAAGGGGATGAAATTATAATAATTCGTTCTAGGTCCTTTAATTCGATGAAGATGTAATGTTTCTTTCTGGGTCCTTTATAAGTTGATGATATTATAGTGATTCGTTCTGGCTCCTTCAATTCGACGAAGTTATAATCTTTCGTTCTGGGTCCTTTAAGTCGAGGAAATTATAATGATTCGTTCTAGGTCCTTCAATTGGATGAAGTTATAATGTTTCGTTCTGGGTCCTTCATGTCGATGAAATTATAATGATTCGTTCTGAGTCCTTCAATTTGATGAAGTTATAATGTTTTGTTCTGGGTCCTTTAAGTCGATGAAATTATAATGATTCATTCTGGGTCCTTAAATTCAATGAAGTTATAATGTTTCGCTCTGGGTCCTTGTCGAATAAATTATGATGATTCGTTCTGAGTCCTTCAAATTAATGTAGTTATAATGTTTTGTTCTGGGTCCTTTAATTCGATGAAATTATGATGATTCGTTCTAGGTCCTTCAATTCGATGAAGTTATAATGTTTCGTTCTGGGTCCTTTAAGTCAATGAAATTATAATGATTCATTCTAGGTCCTTCAATTGGATGAAGTTATAATGTTTCGTTCTGGGTCCTTCAAGTTGATGAAATTATAATGATTTGTTCTGGGCCCTTCAATATGATCAAGTTATAATGTTTCGTTCTGGGTCCTTTAAGTCGATGATATTATAATGATTCGTTCTGGGTCCTTCAATTTGATGAAGTTATAATGTTTCGTTCTGGGTCCTTCAAGTCGATGAAATTATAATGATTAGTTTTGGGTCCTTCAATTTGATGGAGTTGTAATGTTTCGTTCTGGGTCCTTTAAGTCGATGAAATTATAATGATTCGTTCTAAGTCCTTCAATTCGATGAAGTTATAATGTTTCGTTCTGGGTCCTTCAAGTCGATGAAATTATAATGATTCGTTCTAAGTCCTTCAATTCGATGAAGTTATAATGTTTCGTTCTGGGTCCTTCAAGTCGATGAAATTATAATGATTCGTTCTAGGTCCTTCAATTCGATGAAGTTTTAATGTTTCATTCTAGGTCCTTTAAATCGATGAAATTATAATGATTCGTTCTAGGTCCTTCAATTTGATGAAGTTATAAAGTTTCGTTCTGGGTCTTTGTCGATGAAATTATGATGATTCGTTCTGGGTCCTTCAATTTGATGAAGTTATAATGTTTCGTTCTGGGTCCTTTAAGTGGATGAAATTATGATGATTCATTCTAGGTCCTTCAATTTGATGAAGTTATAATGTTTCGTTCTGGGTCCTTTAAGTCTATGAAATTATAATGATTCGTTCTGGGTCCTTCAATTTGATGAAGTTATAATGTTTCGTTCTGGGTTTTGTCGATGAAATTATGATGATTCGTTCTGGGTCCTTCAATTTGATGAAGTTATATATAATCTTTCGTTCTGGGTCCTTTAAGTCTATGAAATTATAATGATTCGTTCTGGGTCCTTCAATTTGATGAAGTTATAATGTTTCGTTCTGGGTCTTTGTCGATGAAATTATAATGATTCGTTCTGGGTCCTTCAATTTGATGAAGTTATAATGTTTCGTTCTGGGTCTTTGTCGATGAAATTATGATGATTCGTTCTGGGTCCTTCAATTTGATGGAGTTATAATGTTTCGTTCTGGGTCCTTTAAGTCGATGAAATTATAATGTTTCGTTCTGGGTCCTTCAATTTGATGAAGTTATAATGTTCTGGGTCCTTCAATTCGATGAAGTTATAATGTTCTGGGTCCTTCAATTCGATGAAGTTATAATGTTCTGGGTCCTTCAACTCGATGAAGTTATAATGTTCTGTGTCCTTCAATTCGATGAAGTTATAATGTTTCGTTCTGAGTCCTTTAATTCGATGAAGTTATAATATTTCGTTCTGGGACCTTTAATACGATGAAATTATGATTCGTTCTGGGTCCTTCAATTTGATGAAGTTATAATCTTTCATTCTGGGTCCTTCAATTCGATGAAGTTATAATGTTTCGTTCTGGGTCCTTCAATGTGATGAAGTTATAATGTTTCGTTCTAAGTCCTTTAATTCGATGAAGTTATAAAGTTTCGTTCTGGGTCATTTAAGTCGATGAAATTATAAAGTTTCGTTGTGGGTCCTTCAATTCAATGAAATTATAATGTTTCGTTTTGTATCCTTTAAGTCGATGAAATTCTAATGATTCTTTTTAGGTCCTTCATTTCGATGAAGTTATAATGTTTCTTTCTTTTATCTGAATTTGTGAGGCTACAGTAATTATCTATTCTAGCGAAAAAAATCATTACTACATATTTCAAAATAAACAAAAATATCATGTTTTCGTCAGATATTGAATATAATGATGGTAATATCATTTTAAACTTTAAAAAATATGTTTATCAACCATTTTTCTACAAACTAAATCTGAAAGATACCATACAAATAATCGCTTGCATTTAATTGAATTTCAAAATATCAAGCATATATGGATATGTAGATTTTGTGCTATAAACACTGTAATATTTCCTATAATTAATATTTCCTAAGTCCATTGGTCTTTAGCACTTACATATACAGAGTAGAAAAAAAATAGTCACTATCACACGCTTACCTCTTTTAAACAGTAATTCGCCCAAGTAAGCATAAATGAAATATTGAGTATAAAAAAACTAAGAATAGAAAATTTTGAGCTGAAATAATGATTTGGGTACAGGAAGATAACATTCCAAGAAAAACAAACTAAAAGAATATAAAACCATCTTGACTTCATTTTCACTTCATGCCTAGTCTAATTGCGAACTATGAGCTCCGATTTTACTTTTGGCTTTACCGTGTGATACGTTTGCGATTGACTGCAAACACCTGTTTGGTGCTTTACGGAAGCCTGGTTAAAAGGAAAAGAAAGAAAGAGAAGAAGAAGAAGAAGAAACTTCCGCGTTGCAATAAGACACTCCCAAGAAACAGAATTTCCCAGAGTGTACTTTAACCGGTTGGTGCATATCTCGCTGACATTAATTTCTCTAAATATTATCTTTCAACATACAATTGCACTTCCCTTTGTAGTCCGTACTGTTTATGGGTCAATATACTTTCCCTTTTACTTGTAATCTGATACAGGAATAGTTATGTTTTCACAATATCTCAGACTTTTTTAATACTTGTAATATAATAGCGGATGTATTTATTACCTCCACCAAGGTTAGAACTATTTACATATATTTATCAGTTTGTTAGCCAGATTACGTCAAAACCTCTTACCGGATTTTCATCAATTTTTATCAAAGCATAGATTTTATTCTCTGGAAGAACCCATTAATTTTGGAGGGGATCCGGATCAAGATCGCTATTCTGTTTATTATTAAACAGGACAGCAGATTTATTCACGTCAACATATGAAAATGGAACAGTTTGGTCCGTAGATTTTACATTTTTACAATCATCATTAACGGAAGTCTGAAATTTCTGATTGCTTTTTCCACTTGTTAAAATAATGTTATCTAAAATTTCTACGCCTTAGATAATAATTATGGAATAACAACAGAGAAATTACGCAATCATTTAAACTCGTGAAGAATAACAATCATATTTATAAAAATTATCAAGATATAACCTTGTAGATTAATAAAAATTGATAAAATAGATTTTTCCATATCTAATCCGAACACTTTCTTCTTAGCAACAGAAAAAAAAAAATTAAATTGAAACATTCTCAAATTGTTTCTTCCTGTTAGTAAATACAAAAGAAGCAATTGCACACCACTACCACCACTTAATAAGACGTTAAATCCACTTACCTGAGATATTACGGTCCACTTATGACCAATGATTCTTCTGTTTCCTCCTTTTTTGGGACAGATGATTTTAAGACCACATAATCATCTTTCCTTAAGTCTCTCAACTTCTATCACTTTTCTTATGAGATTTCGTTTGCAAATAAAGTCAGTTTTCAAAGAAAAATTTTGCAATTATTTTTTTTAATGTCACTTGAGGATGAAAAGCAACATCAGTTTCAGCAGGAAAATCCAACCTTTTACTAAAACTGGAACCCCATTTCACTAAAAAAAAGAAAACGTGGCATAAGTTGCTTAAAATAACAATGTTGGGGATTCTATATTTGACGTATAATAAACAAACATAAATATAGATCGTCATTTGGAAACTAAATTTAAACTTTTTTCGGTAAATATAACGATTATAAAGAATTATCGTATTCAATTATTTTAAAGTGAGTTTCCTCGATGTCTTAACGCCACTGAGCAAGATTTGTATATAAATGCTATGCCATCCCTAACAGAAATAAAATTATTCATCCTTTACATCATGGCAAAACTCTTTACCAGTAATTATTAGAATAAATTTCACAGCTATTATTATTATTATTATTATTATTATTATTATTATTATTATTATTATTATTATTATTATTATTATTATTATTATTATTATTATTATTATTATTATTATTATTAGCCAACCTACAATCCAAGTTGGAAAAGTAGGGTGCTATAAGCCAAAGGGCACCAACTATGAAAGCAACTCAGTGGGGAAAGGAAATAGAGAAATAACGAATGAACTATATATGATAATAAAAAGAAATAGATTTGTACTATACAAGCAATGAAACGAGTCTTATGACAACCTGTTCAACGGAAAAGCAATTGGAACAATTTTGACCTTTTTAGAAAGGCACAAATTTGTAAAACATCCAGAAAAGGTTTAACTTGTAATATTCTAATTCAAAAAGTTAACAGTAGTTATAAATAAAAAACAGAGTTCCATGAAATTTTTTAGCGATTTCCAGTACCTAATACTATAACACATGGCGCTGGTAATAACTAACTACTGTATTTTTAATCTGTAATTAGATTGATGTATTTGATAAATTAATTTAAGGTATCTAGGTTCAGCAGAATTGAACAGATCATGTAGATTACGTGATCATACGATCTATAGATTACCAAAAAGGAAATCTTAGAGACTTCGTGATGAAATTTGTCAAAAACATGAAAAAGCCATGTTCCTCGATATTTACTGCATGATTTGAGGCTTATAATGCGTGTCCCTAAACCAGTTCCTCGCTGTTAGACTGCAATAAGAATAGAAACGGACACAGTTGCACACCCGAGAGAACTTAACAGCAAAGTATTTCGACGGATTTTTTTCATTATGTCATGTCACGTGTGAAAATAAGAACGCATAGCAGTCCACTGGCAACATGTGGCGTTGGATGTGGCCCTTCTGGCACTCATCCACAGTTCGTTGGATGATATGTGAATGAGCGCTGAGAGCTAAGGGTGATTATAGAGCCGCAAATAGTTCAATAACCCAAGAGGCCAAGTTGTGGAATGATCTTCCCAATCAGAGAGTTGAATCGGTGGAACTTCTAAAATTCAAACTTGTAGCGATTATTTTTATGTTGAAAAGGCTGACATAAGTCTCTTTTTATAGTTTATTCATGAAAAATTTATTCTAAAGTTGTTACTGTTCTTAAAATAAGTAATTTGAATTGTTTATTACTTCTCATACAGTTTATTTATTCCTTATTTCCTTTCCTCACTGGGCTATTTTTCCTTATTGGAGCCATTTGGCTTATAGCATCCTGCTTTTCCAGCTTGGGTTGTAATGATAATAATAATAATAATGATAATAATAAAGAGCTTGATAAGACAGAAAGTTAGCTTAGCGCGCGAAGCAACTGTTGCGTAACACGACTTGAGATCAAATTCAGATTGTTTTACGAGCGACCTTTTAATCCATGTCATTATTTTACTAGCTGACATCGTAACGGTAATAAACACTTCCTTGTTTATTTACTGCAATCAGTTTATCTAACAGTATAGTGTGTGTCATGATCTGTTCCAACAGAAGCTAAACAGTATGCGTACGTGTGTGTGTGTTTACTCATACACAACTGCATAATCTATATGTTTATACACATGTACTCTTATTCCAAATGCAATACGAAGCATGTATAAGTGTTGAGAAAAGGGAGCCAAAAATATTAGAAAGAAGGCAAAAGAATTGTTAATTGATAGAGCCTTCTTAATAAAGGCCTCTCATGAATGGTAACGGCAAGGGACAGTGACATTGCCCTATCAAGCAGGACAATGCCCTAGAGACTGACCATATTACATATCATGATCAGCGCCCAAACCCCCTCTCCACTCCAGCTAGGACCAAGGAGGGCCAGGCAATGGCTGCTAGTGACTCGTAAGATATAGGCTCCCTCAAACCCACCATCCTTAGCTCACAAGGACGGTGAGGTTGCAACGACCAAATAAACTAACGAATCTGAGTAGGACTCGAACCTCAGTCTGGCAATCACCAGGCAAGGACGTTACCATCAGGTCACCCCACCCAAATTGAATCCGTGATTTCTGTACAGTCGCAATCTCATCATTTCATTCTTTCCGTTTTTATGTTGAAGCTTTTCTTAGTAATAAATGGAATAATTATGATATGAAGGTCAAAATCTCACTGATTTGTTACTGAGATTTTAACATGTGATCCGATCTGCTTTTTCATCATGAAATGTACCATACGTTCCCGGCACTTTTTTTTTGTATGAAACTGGATAGAATGTTCTTAATTCTGAATAGATTATTACCGGAGATACACCACTGATAATCATAACAAAATATCTATAGCGCATAAAAAGGAGAACTTTTTTTATCTTGCTTGCTGTGAACAAAAGAAATCAAATAGTCCTGTTTATGAAATATAAAACTGTCAATCAGTTTTCTTTTACAACCTTTTGGTGTGGAGGGTTTTATGACAAGAATATTATTATTATTATTATTATTATTATTATTATTATTATTATTATTATTAATATTATCAATAATAATAATAATTATAATAATAATAATAATAATAATAATAATAATAATAATAATAATAATAATAATAATAATAATAAAGCACTAACTTATTAGCCCAAAGGGTGAAGATCAGTTTCAAGTCACATGTGGTTCGAATGCCCTCAAACAAAGGGAGCAGAATTAAATATTCTGATCTACTTAATCTACGTGTTCAAAGAAACTTCTCAAATGTCTCAAGACTTTGTGCATTACTTGGTTTGTACCGTTGCTTCGTCTACAAAGGAACAAATGTAAAGAGAATTGGAAAAAGAGACAGAGAAGACAAGCTAAGTTCATCCAAAAGAATTTTCCCCCCAAAAAATTTAATTTAATTCAGACTGCGAAATATATATAATAGTGCATCAGACGTTAATGGAAGCAAAAATACTTTTTACAAAACACAAGCATTAGCCATTTTCGTCATTCTTAGCTCAAGTTTAATCGTAATAATGATTTTATTACGACTTACATCCATCCACAGTCTCTTATAGATTATTTGTGTTTCACTTCACTTGCCCAAAGAATTTTATCAAGGGTTTTAAATGTCCCAGGGCACAGTGGAGAAGTCTCAAAGGGAGAGCCTTCGGTTTATACAAAGACAATAAGTTGGCTAAAAAGGCCGTGAAAGTCATCAATAAAAGTCGCTTGAGACCATTCGGGCAACACTGTTGCCATAACTTGTTAAAACTGAGGCTACAGTGTTGCCATGATCTAATAAATTTTTGTGTCTGCATGTGTCTGAGTATGTATTTACGTATACAGACATGTGTATATGTTCTATGGGTTATTTGCGGTATTCTGTACCATAGGAGTAGAGTGAAAAAAAAAAAATAAAAAAGCTGTACATGGCATCCATAAATATGTCATCGGTAAGTTTATGAGATAAAAATATGGCGATGAAACTTGTTGGGTGGTGACAATAGAACACTTTCTTTTGGGCTTTTACGATGGAATAAAACTACTTCATTGAAAGATGGCAGAAAAAAAATGCGGCTCATGTAGCACTACAGTACACGTATGAAGCACACCTAAATCGCGTATCTATGTAACCTGTAATAAGAGGAGGGGAAAGACGAGAAGACAAGGAAAAAGAATATGTTTTGGAAATAAAGATTATAGGATAAATTAATTATGTTTGTTAGTATTATTAATAAGTCGGATAACGTAAAATTTGCAACTAATGAAGATTGACGATGAATACTAGAATTAGTAAAATTGCTATACAAATGGAAATCAAGACAATGGAGAAATGAAAATTATTATTTGTAAAGTAAGAGTAAAGGCCTTGTTTTATCAAGTTTTTCGGATTATCTAACGAATTTTTGAACCACAAAAGAATTCCGAGAGGTAAGTAAAGCCAGCAAAGGATTATGTGTGCGATGCCAGAAGCAAATGTTCGAATGCAATTCATTCTTTTCTAAATATGAAGAATTTGCAATGAAATTAATCTCACATAAAGTACGAAGAATATGGTGGTTTAACTGCGAGATTTTTAATATATACAGAGATCTTACTTATAAAATGCATATCATATCCATATTATTATCATTATTACTAGCTAAGCCACAACCCTAGTTGGAAAAACAAGATGCTATAAGCCCAAGGGCTCCAACAGGGAAAAATACCCCAGTGAGCAAAGGAAATAAGGATATGAATAAACGATATAAGAAGTGATGAAAATTAAAATAAAATACTATAAATTCATTGACAACATTAAAGCATATTTAGTTTATAAACTATAAAAGGACTTGTGCAAGCCTGTTCAACATAAAAATGTTTGCTACAAGTTTGAACTTTTGAAGTTCAACTGATTCAACTACCCGATTAGAAAGATCATTCCACAACTTCGTCATAGTTGGAATAAAACTTCTTGAGTACTGTGTAGTATTGAGTCTCGTGATGGAGAAGGCCTGACCATTAGAATTAACAGCATACCTAGTATTACAAACAGAATGGAACTGTCTTGGAAGATCTAAATATAAAGGATGGTCAGAACTATAAAAAAATCTTATGCAATATGCATAATGAACGAATTGAACGACGGTGCCAGAGATTAATATCTAGCTCTGGAATAAAAAATTTAATACACCGTAAGATCCTGTCCAGCAAATTAAGATGAAAATCAGCAGCTGAACACCAGACAGGAGAACAATAATCGAAATAAGGTAGAATGAAAGAATTAAAAAACTTTTTCAGAATAGATTGATCACCAAAAATCTTGAAAGACTTCCTCAATAAGCCAATTTTATGTGCAATTGAAGTAAGACACAGTCCTAATGGGTTTCTCAAAAGTACATTTTCTGTCAAGGATCACAACTAAGATTTTAAGAGAGTCCTACATAGTTAAAGAAACATTATCAATACTGAGATCCGGATGTTGAGGAGCCACAGTCTTTGACCCACTTACAATTATACTTTGAGTTTTGTTAGGATTAAACTTCATACCCAATAATTTGCACCATGTAATAATTTTAGCTAGATCTTTATTAAGGGATTCAGCAACCCCAGTTCTACATTCAGGAGATGGAATTGACGCAAAGAGAGTAGCATCATCTGCATATGCAACAAGCTTGTTTTCTAGACCAAACCACATGTCATGCGTATATAGTATGAAAAGTAATGGGCCAAGAACACTACCCTGTGGAACACCGGATACCACATTCCTATACTCACTATGGTGCCCATCAACAACAACTCTTTACGATCTATTACTTAGAAATTCAATAATGATGCTAAGAAATGACCCACCCACTCCCAACTGTTTTGAGTTTGAAAACAAGGGCCTCATGATTACCAGATAAAAGGCAGCACTAAAATCAAGGCCAATCATACGAACTTCCTGACCACAACCAAGGGATTGTAAGAAGGGCATCACATGCTGCAAGGCCTTTACGAAACCCAATTGCTAACTAGGGAAAAGATGATTACCTTCAGCAAACCTATTAAGATGTTCTGCCAAAAGACGTTCAAAAACTTTAGATAATATGGGAGCTGTGGAAATTGGGCCGTAATCAATTGGACTTGAGCTACCACAAACACATTTACATAGAGGAGTAACATTACCAATTCTCCAACAAGTGCTAAAACTCCTCTTCTTGCTAACATGCGCAAAATAACATATAACTTTGGAGCTAAGAAATCTGCATTCTTTATAAAAAACAAAGGAAAAATGCCATTAGGATCTACACCTCCATAAGCATCAAGGTCCATCAACAGAGCTTTAATTTCACGAGATCGAAAAGCTAAACTAGTTAGTTTAGCCTTAAGAAAACAGGAATGAGAAAGTTCGAGATTCTCATCACTCTGCTTGCTGTCAAACACATCTGCCAAAAGGGTTGCCTTTTCCTTTGGACAGTGAATGACAGAGCCATGTGGTTTGAGTAAAGGAGGAACTATTGCATCTACACCAAAGAGTACAGATTTAAGGGTAATCCACCACTTATGCTCCTGGGTTGTACCAGAAAGAGTTTTTTTATGGTTAATTTGTATTCTTTCTCAATTGAAGTATAAACTCTCTGAGCAGAAGCTCAAGCTGAGTATAGTTGCTCCACGTCAAATCTGATCTGTTACCCTTTCCAAGATGATAGGCCTCTTGCTTCTCCTAATAAGCAAGTCTACAATCATCATTGAACCATGGTTTGTCCTTCACTCGGTACCTTAGTACACGAGAATGGATACGCCTATCAATTATGCTGACTAGATTCTCATTCAAAGGGACAACAGGATCATCACTTCTATACAATTGTGACCAAGTCAACCAAAATCCATTCCAGTCTGCTTGAGATTTCATATAAATCTTACCTGAGTAAGATACATCAGGGGCTGGCTGCTCAGTCTTCACTACTAATGAAATCAAAGCATGATCACATGTCCTAGCTGGAGGACCAACCTTAATCGTTATGATGCCAGGGGAGTCGGTGTATACGAGGTCCAAGCAGTTACCAGACATGTGAGTAGCTTCATTTATTATTAGCTCACAGCCTGATTCAGAGGCAAAGTGTAAAGCTCTTAAGCCATGGCGATCAGTAGGAGAAATAGAATTTAACCACTCCCTATGGTGAGCATTGAAATTAACGCAATACTTAATTGGAATCCACGCCAAGAGGTCAGCCTCTCTCACCACTGGCCTATCAAGTACAGAGTGTAGATATCCTATGAAAATCCTATCCTCCTTTGCCACTGAGCTGCCTTTAAAATACTGGTTGTAGGATGAAGATACCTTGCTCTAACAAGTCTAAAAGTGGCGTTTACGGACACCATTATGTCATCTGTGTTATATAAATATTTTATGGTATGGTTACATATATGTATATGTATACACACACATATATCTGTGTGTGTGCGTGTAGATAGATAGATAGAGAGTTACATAGATAGATAGATTTCACTATTAACAACATACACTTCGGGCTAACCCTATGAGAGACAAGTGATTAGATCCAGTGGTTTTATTAACCCCCTAATTTTAATTAACAACGGAGTCCTGTTAATGATAAAGTTGATCAATACACAATGAAATACAATTACAGTTTATGTATGCGCCAGGGTCCTAGTCTACATATACATGCGTAGGCGACTCATTTCCATGTTATTTTGAAGATGAACGGTTGTATATTATCGTATCGTGTTCAAATGTATAACTGAAATCAAAGGACAAAATGACTTTGAAGTCAGGTGTGTGTGTTTGTGTGTGTATATAATTTATATACATACATATATATATATATATATATATATATATATATATATATATATATATATATATTTCTATATATATATATATATATATATATATATATATTTCTATATATATATTATACATACATACATATATATATATATATATATATATATATATATATATATATATATATATATATATATATATATTATACATATATATATACATATATATATATATATATATATATATATATATATATATATATATATATATTGCTGTGAAGAAAATATTCACCATAATTAAAGTGGAAGAATTAGATCATTCAATGACATGAAAAAATAAGTTAATCTAATTACCACTGCTGCTTTATATGCCACATACATTGCCCCCTGCTCCTCTTTTGATGTAGATTTTAAATAAATCTGAAGGGATTCCTAATCAATAAGTAGGGAGGATTAATAAGGAAGACTTTTCGTTGAAGAGGATTTTTATAATCAAGAAGTAATATTTAAGAGTACATTCGAGCAAACTATTTTTTTCCTCGTGTTTTTCTTTTAAGATTTTTTAGTTTATATATGAAAGTTATGTTTTAATTTTGTTACTGTTGTTAGAATATCTGATTTTAATTGTTCATTACTTCTCTTGTAGTTTATGTATTTCCTTGCTTCCTTTCCTCGATGGGCTATTTTTCCCTGTTGGGGCCTTTGGGCTTATAATATCCTGCTTTTCCAATTAAGATTGTAGATTAGCTAATAATAATAATAATAATAATAATAATAATAATAATAATAATAATAATAATAATAATAATGATAATAGACGGTTGCCTTCTTAAAAGCGAAAAGACTAAAATTTACAATGAACAAGGATTTGCTTATGTATTTTCGTAAAATACTTGTAATAAAATGTTCTGACTAACAAAGATAAACTTTGCAGTGTAAATGAGATTAAGTTTCTTCTGGTATTCATTTTATCCCCTTTTAAGAAAAATTATAATTGAGAGAGAGAGAGAGAGAGAGAGAGAGAGAGAGAGAGAGAGAGAGAGAGAGAGAGAGAGAGAGAGAGAGAGAGAGAGAGAGAATCTCATAACTCTTAAACACCAGTTGTGTTGTTGACAGAAGATCTACGACTCTTCGGTTTGATGGCTTCATCCCATTTTACTGAGTAATAAAATTTCAAGCAATGCGCAAATTCTTACACGAACTAATAAGACAGTGGCGTAGCTAAGAGAGGGAAGATGGGGGATTTCTCTCTGAAAATACCCCCCCAACCCCCCTCCCCCCCCACCCCACCCCGGGGGAAAAAGCAAAAAAAAAAAAAACAAATCTTCAATTACATCCCTGAGGTCAGCAAATTCGTTCATGCACATTGTAATGCAAATTGTTCATGTGGCACGCCATCCATATAGAAGGAAACTGAACAAAGCATAATACAAATATGTAATCCATCATCGATTTTCTTGGCAGTTAACACATCTTACGAATGAAGAACGGATGCGTTGAAATAAACCTCCTATTTTATTATGCAACCAAGTTTAATAAATAGAATGCATTTGCTTAATTGTAATTGGATCATTGTTCATTTTAAAGTATGAAAATCTATGGCATTGAATTGATAAAATACTGAATATACAGTATATGCCTCAATTAGAAACATTAATATATAAATCCCAAGAAAAAAGAAAATATTTTAGAATAAACAAAGTTTATCTAGAGCAGGAGGTACATAATGAAGTATACACATGTGACCTCAACTTAAAACTAAAATAATAATAATAATAACAATAATAATAATAATAATAATAATAATAATGATAATAATAATAATAATAATAACAAGAAGAAGAAGAAGTAGAAGACAAAGAAGAAGAAGACAGTAATAATATCATACTGAACTTTGAAGTTACATTCAATTAAAAAATCTTCGCGTGGGATGGATGGCCATGAACCATATTTTATATATATATATATATATATATATATATATATATATATATATATATATATATATATATATATATATATATATATATATGTGTGTGTGTGTGTGTGTGTGTGTGTGTGTGTGTGTATGTGTGTGTGTGTGTGTGTGTGTGTGTGTGTGTGTGTGTGTGTTTGTATTAATCGTACGAAAAGTAATGATATTTTTTTTTTCTTCATAAAATATTCAGCTAAAATTATCACAAGTGATATCCCCATCGTTAGAGTGAACTACCTTTGCAACCGATTAATAATGACCCCTAATCTCTCTCTCTCTCTCTCTCTCTCTCTCTCTCTCTCTCTCTCTGTGTGTGTGTGTGTGTGTGTGTGTGTGTGTGTGTGTGTGTGTGTGTGTGTGTGACCGATAATATTACGCCGAGATGCACAGGCGCTTTTATCTTGGCTCCTCAGCTGTTTCTGTATCCGGGATTATACTGGAGAAGAACGGCGCAAAGAAACGTCTTCCTAATTCATTTACAAAATTCTTTTATCAGTGAATATGGGACATTTCATGTTCCTTTATTTCTTTTTATTGTGTTTTCTATTTAATGAACCATTAAGTAATTATTTAGGGACATCCGATTCAGTCTGTTTTGTATCATGGTCTAAGGGCTTCAGTCTTGCAGCAATAACGTTTTAAAACTTTCATAAGTTAACATTATTATGCAATGTAACCGAAATGTTCCTCTCTCTCTCTCTCTCTCTCTCTCTCTCTCTCTCTCTCTCTCTCTCTCTCTCTCTCTCTCTCTCTCTAGACCAATATGTCAGGTTATCTCAGAAATTGGTGTCTAATGGTCTACAGATATGATCAAGAAAATCATTGAATCAAAACAACAAGTGGTTGACGATGCATCCCTGGTGTGGGGACAAGTTCCCCGATGGCAAAGTGGTCAGCAAACACCAGATGATCCTACCAGTAAACTTGCTTGATATCAAGAAAGAGAACAAGTTGGGCAGAGTGGCTTAGTCATCCTCCTGGCAACGTCCTTGCATTTGGCACAAAATCTGTCAACAGTGTGACAGATTCTGGAGAGGAACCTTGAATTCGGACGCGCTAATTCTGTTGAAATTTCAACCCAACAAAGCAGCACCGACATTAGACACTAAGCATTTATTCAAAGCATCTCAAGAGACGAACGTGCGAAAGCATTTCGTGCGCCACTAGAGTTACACCGCTGGCAACAGATGACGGCAGATGATATGCCTTAGACGTCATTATGTAACCTTCAGAATAAAAACAAAAACAATAATTCGTTACACTCCCTGACGGTAAAGGAATGTTGACAAACTGCGATCTCTCAAGAATAACGACTGTTAAAGCACTTCCCTACTCTACTGGTGACACAGATCCCTTGAAAAGATGCAGGTTATGGAACTCATATGCTGGAGAAAGCAGGATATTCAACATGACGGAAGTGTGAAAATGTGGGAAAG
>NC_090740.1:74919281-74999281 GCF_036898095.1 Palaemon carinicauda | reverse complement strand
TTCACCAGCCTGCAGAGACCAGTCCAGCTCTACAAGTCGCACCAGTGAATCCAAGTCACCTGCCCAAGTTCAAGCTTCCTGCCAAGGGAGAAGCCCCTTCGTATGCAGCAGTAGCAGCCATTGCTGCTAACCCAGCTCTGAAGGTCACTTCCAAGACCAACCTCAATATATCATCATCACCCCAAAGGACCAAGCAAGAGTCAGTCTCCTGCAATGGGAAACCCCCCTAGCTTTCCTTGATCCTGCAAAGAAACCGATGAAGGCTGTAGTCTGCACGTATCCAGTGAGGATGCCACTCGACCTTTTAACCAATTGCAAGAACATCTCCATAACTGAATGCTGAAAGGGCAGCAGGAACCTACCCACTGAGAACGTCATCTGTATGTTCATTAGACCTATTCCAACTGCCCTGGACCTTGAAATATGGGGGACCTTCCCCGAAAAGGACTTCGTGTCAGATTCACTGGGATGCTACAATTGTCAACACTTTGGTCACCAGAATGAAAACTGCAGGAATCCAGCCATTTGCAGTGTCTGCAGCTAGCGGCATCTCGCACAAACATGTATTCATGCGCACATGGGAGGGAGGGAAACGTTCCCAAAGTGCCCCAATTGTTCCGGCTCTAATCATGCTTAGAACAAGAAATGTCCAGAGTTACTGAAGAGGATAAGGGCACCACTGACCGCCCCTTCAGACACTACCACTGTACCACTGAGAAAGCTGCATAAAGACCCCCGTGCAAGGAGCCATCGCCTGCTTACCATCAATCCCGTTCCTGCCTTTACAAATCCTGCCGTTCCTGTTCCTGCTCCCTTTCCAAATCCTGCCACTCCTAGTCCTGTTCCTACTCCAGATCCTCGTACCTCTACCCCCCCAGAACCCCGATCTCCATCTCCCTCAGCCATTCAGAGTCCTTCTCCAGTTCCTCCCATTCATAATCCTTCTATTTGATCCAGTTTAGTTGCTCTTCAAGCAGAATCCCTCCATTTAGATAAACTCATTCCCCTAGTTATCTGCCTTGTCTCCAAAATTTGCACCCTCATAAATATTCCTTCCCTTGACCATAAATCTTTCTTTTTCCCCCTAGCTGCCCTTCACCTAGAACAGGGATAAGCTTTTTGCTTTGAACTACTGTTCTCTCCAACTAAAAATCCTTCTCTCCTCTCCCAGTCTTTTCTACTTTACTGGGGCTTGCTGCTATAAAACTTTTACCTGCTCCTAAAACTTTTCCTTTTAGTTCCAGTTGGTTCCAGGTTTTTTGGCCTGGCAGCTACACTCTTGGGAGCTGAACTGCTGTGTCTACTTTCCCGGTCTTGGGAAGCTATGCCTATACAATCTGATTGCCATGAGAAAAGTATCATTCCTCTACAGATATTCTTACAAGAAAAATTTTGACTCCTGCAGCTACGCTCCTGGTGCGGAGCAGCTGCTTGTACTAGAGGCACAATCTGTGTTCTCTTAGGGGCTATTTCCTTGTGCCAATAGCCCCTGCCTGGATGAAAAGGCCGGGCAATCTAAATGAACGAACGAACTAACGAACGAACGAGCGAAATATCAACCACAATGGCATTTGATACCCAATCCTTTGCCAATGTTTGTCCACTGAATATGCATTTATGATAAATGCTTATGGCTGAGCAAGGATTCGAACTTATACCCTGAGCCGAAACAATGCCTGCAGGATATATATATTATATATATATATATATATATATATATATATATATATATATATATATATATATATATATATATATATATATATATATATATATATACACGCATAAATAATTGTTACGTCTCTGTTCACGCACAATCAATAACACTTAAAATATGCGAATGCACAAACTGCTATAAATCCGACACCCACTATTATTGGTAAAAGACCGGACCAACCAGCCTCAGCAAATTGGCCAAAAAATTGGTCAAACCCGGAAGTATTTAGCAAAAAAGACATATTTAGTACCATTAGATCCACATTTTCTTGTAGATCAACTCACTAAAAGCCTCACTTCATAGCTTTTGATGACAGAGAATAATAAAGGCAAACGTTAGAAGATTTTCACTAAATGTACAAGTATATAAATTATTTTTTTTTTTTTTTTTTTTTTTTTTTTGCCATTATAGAGACGTAGTGACTCTGGTTCCACAAATTCATTATTTAATTGTTAAGGAAATTTTAATGAGCTTATTTTACAAGACATTGTCAGTTAGTATGATTTTATCATAATATTTATAGTTGACCCCATATTTAAAGAGAGTCAAATAGTCTTGGTATGATTGTTGTGTTAGATAGTGATTATCATAGCATTGAGCAAATACATGAATAGAATGTATAAAAAAATCATACCATTTCTCCTACATAAATAAGTCAAACAAATGTCCGTTTACTTCAATTTGGTCATTATCTACACGAAGCTAAGGTTGCAACAGGATTCCCCTTGACAGTCACTACAAGCTGATACGCATTTTAAGCTGCTACGAACACAAGAACAGATATTTCCAGAACAAAGATTTTTGCTTGAAATTTTGCATTGGCACCTGACGAATCACAAGATTCTCTCTTGGTTAGGCTCAACATGCATTGTCACGGGGTTTCATAATTTCATTCTTTAAAAGACCACCAGAATGCAGAGGATTAAGTATGTTAAGACTGAATCATCCTCATCACCTCCTCCTATGCCTATTGACGCAAAAGCCTCAGTTAGATTTCTCCAGTCGTCTCTATCTTGAGCTTTCAAATCAATATTTCTCCATTCGACATCTACTTCACGCTTCATAGTCCTCAGCCATGTAGGCCTGGGCCCTCCAACTCTTCTAGTGCCTTCTGGAGCCCAGTTGAACGTTTGGTGAACTAATCTCTCTTGGGGAGTGCGAAGAGTATGCCCAACCCATCTCCATCTACCCCTTGCCAGGATTTCATTCACGTATGGCACTTGAGAACTCTCTCTTATGGTATCATTTGTGATCCTGTCCTGTCATTTAACTCCCAATATTCTTCTGAAGACTTTGTTCTCAAATCTATAAAATCTGTTGGATATTGTTTCATTGTCACACCATCTCACTAAACTGATATATAGCCTGATTTTTATATGTAACTTCAGGCGATTTGATTTCCAAATTTTACTTGACCTAGCCATTGTCTGGTTTGCTTTTTTCACTATTTCATTAAACTCCAATTCTAAAGACCCTGTATTAGAGATCATAGTTCCTAAATATTGAAATGATTCAACCTCATTAATCCTTTTTCCTTCCAATGATATTTCATCTTCCATTGCATATTCCGTTCTGATCACCCCTGTGTTTCTTCTAGTTATCTTGAGCCCAACCTCATGTGATATTTTATGTATTCTTGTAAGCAAGCTTTGCAAGTCCTGTGGCGTTTTTCTAGTAAGGATCACGTCATCAGCATACTCTACGTCCACTTATTTCCTGTTACCAATCCAGTCCAATCCTTCTCCACCATCCCCAAACATTTCTATGCAATACAAAATCCATGAGGAGGATAAACAACATAGGTGAATCACAGGTGTCATAATTCCATTCTTTAGAAACCACCCTAGGCCAGAGGGTTAAGGCAGTTGGGACTGAGGGTTTTCCATTATGCAACTTGAAGGTGGACGCAATATGCATGGAACTTTAGTGAATTATAAGTTGGAGTTCAGGTTTCATGTTGTAGGTGCATACATGCTGATACCAATTCCATCAACTGAAGATTTGCCTCAATAACTATCACCAGATATGTCCACTATCCTTCCCAGAAACGGTCACTTTATACTGTGTTTCAAGAAGTTTGTGTGAACCCAAGGATGTGTTACTTCTAATTTAAGTATCTGCTGTGAATGAAGTCTCGCTCACTTGGCATAGTTGTAGTGACCTGTCGCAGCAAACTGATCAATCATTTTGTTCAGAGCACTTACATAGAGTGCCCAGTTTCCTATTCTTTTTTTATTTATGATTGATTGATTTTAAGTTTTTTGGTATCCTGTCATCGAATTATGTCCGTATGAACAGCTTTAAGACATCAATATAATGAATATGCTGGATCCAGAAGTTTACTGTTCTAGATTGTATTACAAAGTAATACTTTTATTTTTTTCAGCTGGTCCTCTAGCTGGATCAATTGCTCTGATGTTTAAAGATGTGCTTCAAAATTGATTGGATCCACATGAAGTTTCCTCTCAATTAATTCCAGATTTTTAACTTGTTCTGTTGTTAAAGGTTTAACAAAGATAAATGTAGGGTCTCTTTTAATAGAGATGTGCATTTTAGTGCTGCTCACATCACTATCTTGTCTATATTCTTTGCCCTCCTCTTCTACTCATTTCAATTCTATCAATATGAACTGAATAAATATAGACAAGAGCTTAGAATAAAGTGATGAGGTGATAAGAAAGTGACCTCTGAGAGCAATTGAAATGGCCTTTCCAGACAGCATGTGTTCCACTGCATTGTTGCCATACAGTGTGCCGAGGGCCTCAGCAGTCCTAGACGCTTTCTTAACGTGATCAATAGTTCCAAGGAAACTCATCGTGAGATGAAAAACACCCAGGATCAGAACCACATTCATTAATTTTGTTTCCACTACCACCATTGCTTTCAACCAAAGTGGCTGATCAAAAATTACCAGAAGTTTTTGAAATCTAAGACATTTGGACTGGTCTATAATGAATAATAATGTTGAATATATACAAGGGTTTAGAACAATTATAGCCAGAACAGTTTGGATGAGTTCCCTTATCTTTCAAGAATATAGCACTGCTACAAAGCAAATCTAGTTGGACATAAGAATAAATGTCTTGCATGAGATCCAGCATACATCTTTCCTTGAAGATCAGTTTGGACAGTTCTGTTATTGATGATAAAGAATATTTCATGATTGGAATGCCTTTGTTTGTAATCACATCTACTACCCTCTTCTATTTGTTGTATTTGATTGGATATATATTTGGATGTGAAGAATTAACCTTACTACTGGTCAAGAATATTACGCCCATGCCGTATGGGGAGGCTTTACCATTCAAGGTTCTGACGTTATGATCGACATTGTCATCTGACCACTGGGTAAACGATTCAGCTAATTTGCTAAATTTTTTGGCATTGCTTTCATTCTCCATAACAGATTGTTCATACTCCGTTACTTCACCCATGCTCACACAAAACCCTGATTTGTTAAGCTGATCAATAAGCCATCTTGAGCCAAAGACGTGGTCAACATCTACATCAAACCCAAAAAGTATGGATGGGACAGATGATTGTAGGCGGGTGGCACAAACTAATATAGCCTTGTACAGTTAGGATCAAAAGAACGCAGGCACTCGGGAAATCTTTCGTTAGATGTTTCTAGTGTTCCCATGACGAAACAAACAAGGTGTTGCTCTTCTTACTACTTCTACGAAATGGGCGGAGCCTTCTCCAACCTTAGCGAATCAAAGACAGCAAAGGGGTGTTTTTGTTAGTGAAAGCAGTAAAATATTACAAATCGCATGCCATATTTCATTCTGTGTTATCATTTGATATTTTGAATATCCACTACAAATGCCGAATACACACACATACACACACACACACACATATATATATATATATATATATATATATATATATATATATATATATATATATATATATATATATATGTATATATATATATATATATATATATATATATATATATATATATATATATATATATATATATATATATATATATTTATACATGCATGTATATACATACATATATATATAAATATATATATATATATATATATATATATATATATATATATATATATGCATGTATATATATATATATATATATATATATATATATATATATATATATATATATATATAAATATATATATATAAATATATATATATATATATATATATATATATATATATATATATATATATATATATATATTTATATATATACATATATGTGTATATATATACACATACACACACACACACACATATATATATATATATATATATATATATATATATATATATATATATATATATATATATATATATATATATTTATTTATATATATATATATATATATATGTATATATATATATATATATATATATATATATATATATATATATATATATTTATATATATATATATATATATATATATATATATATATATATATATATATATATATATATATATATCATGAATCCGCAAAATCATGTAAAAATCATTGGAGGGTCGCAGCTAAACAATTCCTTCCATTAACCGCTACCTTAGATTATTTTGACATTAGTCTTGTTCAATTAACTGATGAAAGAAAAAGTTATTTCAATTATGGTTTGATGTTGTAAAATAATAATAATAAAAAACCATACATGAGTTATACCGGCCTAAAAGACATTCAGAGAGAGAGAGAGAGAGAGAGAGAGAGAGAGAGAGAGAGAGAGAGAGAGAGATATTCGACCTGGACACATCGATTTAAATAAAACTGTAGTACGTTGGTCAAAATTCCCTCGTAACTTTTTGAATTGGGTTGGTGACAAACAAACAGATGGAGGTGAAAACATGACCACCTTGGCGGAGGCAATAATAATAATAATAATAATAATAATAATAATAATAATAATAATAATAATATTAATAATAATAATAATAATAATAATAATAATAATTGGACCAAAACGTAGATTTTGAGAGAGTTTTGGCTAGGTGAAAGTTGGCCCATGCACCGAGCCCTTTATTTCAGTGTATTTATTAAACAAACTGGACGTAACCCACGTAATTAGTTCTTACCTTCTAAATTCCAGAAATTTATCCATTTATCCAAACCTCCAGATATCTTGTAACCATTCCAGAAACCACATTATCATTTCCATTCTTGCCTGTTTGTCTTTCAACAATTCCGACTCTACTGAGATAAAGATTCACTTCACGAACATCATGTCACTAGAGAATGGAACTTGTAATCTTTCCCAAGATGATATTTAGTTTGAAATCGGGAGTTTTATGTAAATGGAGATATACACTCGACAATAACCTTTATCAGAGAGAGAGAGAGAGAGAGAGAGAGAGAGAGAGAGAGAGAGAGAGAGAGAGAGAGAGAGAGAGAGAGAGGTTGGTGAGGAAATGAGAAGGGGTGAAAGAGTGAGGGGAGTGAGAGTGAGAAGAGGTGAGAAAGGGAGAGAGTAGTGAGAGTAAAATAGGAGTGGAGGGCCAAGATGTTCATTCCATACCAATTATGTTACAGATGAACTCTTTGATTAGTTGGCAGCTTGACCCTGTGTTATTCGTATCAGAGCTGAAATCGCAAACTTCATTTCTAACTAAGCTGATATTATCTAGTTATGAGAAGCTGTTGTGCTATGTCTTTATAGTGTGATTTGTGAAACGACAGGAAAAAAAAAAGAATGAAGTCACGCTATTTTTAAGGAACAAGACACCAAGGATTTCAATAAATAAAACAGCATTATATTTAAATAAGAGTTAATTTTAGGCCAGAGTTCGTAAACAAATGCACAAAAGCTAGCTAGAATATTGTACCAATGGGGCCAGGGGTGGATGCGCTTCAAAGAACTTAAATTCAAGGTTGTAAGCAATTTTTTTCTCATTTAGCTTTGCATTTTCAGTTTTTATTGTATCGTTTCTTTTTTGTGTGTGTTTTTTGGACAGCTTACTAAAAGATGAAAATGAGAAGGTGGCAGCTGGACAATTTATACTGAGATCTAAAGACAGAACCAGGTGGAGGCAATTGATAATCCACATGGAGGACATGGCACCTAGATAGATAAATAGATTAACCTGGCTATTTCTGATCGACTTTATATCAGTAGTGATTTTAGAAATACTGGTTTCTCTTGATTTTACCTTGCTTTGGTTTGATATTGGGTGATATTAGCCTACTGATTTCTTTGATATACAGTATAGGTCCAGAGGGAGACCAGAAGCAACGTGAAGTTATTTCATGTTGACTTTAGAATGAAACCAATATTTTAAAAAGAGAAAAATGAGAAACAGTCAGTCTCCCATGTAATATCATTAAAAGAGTTAAATTTTGACAAAAATTTTCCAAATTTTTTGCAGACTTGTTAATTTTAAGTGATTCTAAGCACTTCAAGTTGGTGGCACTTTGAAAATTATTCACATGTTTGTACTTCAGAATATGACTTTCATCCTGAACTGATGGAGAAAAACCTGGGAGCTGGGTTGTCCCCGCCGCACCAGCAGGAGCGAGAGGGGGACCTCTTCGCCAAAGCAGGGGAGCCCCACCGCACCAGCAGGAGGGAGGGAGCCCCGCCGCGGCAGCGGGAGCGGGAGGCCCCACCGCGGCAGCAGGAGTGGGGGGCCCGCCGCGGCAGCGGGTGCGAGGGAGCCCTGCCGCGGCAGCGGGAGCGGGAAAGCTCCGCCACGCCGGCGGGAGCGGGGGAGCCCTGCCGTCCCAGTGCGAGTAGGGGAGCCCCACCGCATCAGCGGGAGCGCGGGCCCCCGCCGGAACAGTGCGAGCGGGAAAGCCCCGCCGCGGCAGCAGGAGCGGGGGAGTCCCACCATGCCAGCGGGAGTGGGAAGCCCCGCCGCACCAGTGGGAGCAAGAAGCCCCGCCACACCAGTGGGAGCAGGAAGCTTCGCTGCACCATCAGGAGCAGGGAAGCCCCACCGCACCTACGGGAATGTGGGAGCCCCGCTGCACCAATGGGGACGGGGGAGCCCGGCGCACTAGCTGAAGCGGGGGAGCCTCGCAGCACCAGCGGGAGCAAGGGTGCCCTGCCGCACCAGCGGGAGCAGGGGAGCCCTGACGCACAAGCAGGAAGGGGAGAGGCCCGCCGCGCCAGCGGGAAGGGGAGATCCCCGTCTGGCTAGTGGGAAGCGGGGAGCCCGCCTGGCTAGCGGGAAGCAGGGAGCCCCGCCAAGCCAATGATAATAATATTTTTAAGCTAGTTAACATGAAGGCCTTTTGGAAATCCCTATCAGGCTCCAGTATCCAAAATAGTCTTCAAAACTTTCCCAACTCCTGCTTCGACTTCAAGTTGTTTTTCGTCATCAATAGGAAAGTTAAATGCTTTCCTGTCAGAGGTCCAAAAGGTTCTTGGTCTCTCTGTAAGGAGAAATAAAAAATTTTAAGTAATTTTCATTTTTCCTAACATACTTACCGAGAACTACTTTCTTAGGAGTTACCTGTAACCTCCTCTCTACAGACCAGAGTTTTGTGTAGTGTACCCCCCACCCCGTTTTCTAAGGAGGCCTACCCCCGGCATTAAGGAATGTGCCCCGAGGGTAGGCTTATCGTAGGTCGATGTCCGACCGGGTCAACAGCTTCAGTAAGTTCTATTGGATTAGCACAATGCTTGCAAGGGAAGAGAGGCACTCGGGGAAGGAAGGGAGGGCCATTACCCGAAAGTAGTTCTCGGTAAGTATGTTAGGAAAAATAAAAATTACTTAAAATTTTTGATTTGTTCCAACACGAATACTTACCTCGAACTACTTTCTTAGGAGACTTACACTTTAGGAGGCGGGAGTGCTATTCTGACCCCCTGACCCGGTAAGCGGAGGCCAAGAGGCCCAGGGATAACGGTACCTACTAGAAAACGGATGAGAGGGTAACTACACAAGAGTTCACGTTAGTGTCTAAGTACTCACCCTTTGAAAAAACTTCTTCTGATGCTTCTTCCAGTAGCGTAGTCATGAAGAATGTGTTATCCAATGGTATAAGTTGGTACTCCCCGATGAGGCTAGGAAGCAACTGGGTAGGATGGAAGGAAACCGCACTTGTGTCTCCCGGTTGCTAGCCATGATTGAGCCTGGGGCTTTTACCGTTACACCGCTTGGAGGGCGGAGATGACTGTTCCAATGGAGAACCCGTCTAAGGACTTCCTCGAGTAGTCCTTGAGGTAATGGGCAGTAAAGGTTGACTGGTTCGACCAAGTACCTGCTCGCAGGATCTGACCTACTGCCATGTTTTTCTCAAAGGCTAAGGAGGTGCTCAGGCCCCTGATGTCATGAGGTGGAGGGGGTGCCTGGCACTGCTATGCCTTCTTCCTTGTAGGCTCTGGCAATAACTTGTCTCAACCAGAAGGAAATGGTGTTCTTGGACACTTGCTTCTTAGTAATACCCGTGGATACGAAGAGGCTCTTCATGCCTGGGCGGAGATGAGCCGTTCTTTCAAGGTATTTTCTAATGGTCCGTACAGGGCATAATTTCAAATCCTCTGAATTACTCGTCCTAGGGATGGCAGGTATTGAAAAACCTTCGAACCTCGGATCCCAGACTGCTGGGTTCTGAGCCTTAGCCACAAAAGAAGGAACGAACTTGAAGGATATTTCTTTCCACCCCTTCGAATGAGAAACGTCATATGACAGACCATGGATCTCACCCACTCTCTTAGCGGACGCCAAGGCCAGCAAGAAGACGGCCTTGAGGGTGAGATCTCTGTCCACGATATCTTTCAAAGGTTCAAAGGGGGGGCCACACAACATCTTCAGGACCTTGGCTAAGTCCCACTGGGGCACCCTACTCGCCTGTGGGGGGCAGGACTGCTCGAAACTCTTGACAAGCATCGCTATGTGCCTCGAGGCCCCCAGGTCGATGCCCTTCAGGAGGAAGACTTGGCCTAAGGCGGCCCGAACCCCTTTTATGGTTGGGATTGATATTCCCACCTTGTCTCTAAGAAACACCAGAAAATCTGCTATGTCTGGGACAGAGGCCTTAAGAGGCTTAATGCGCTTCTCAGAGCACCACTTCGTGAAGGAGGCCCACTTAGCCTGGTAGACCGCAGCTGACAACTTTCTCAGGTATAGCGACATTCTCTTAGCAGTGGATGAAGAATATCCTTCTTTCTTCAGGAGCCGCTTGATAGTCTCCAGGCGTGAAGACGTAGGGAGAGTGGGTTGTCGTGGAGCCTGAGAAAATGAGGTTGACGCAGAAGGTCTGACCTGTCGGGCAGAGGCCACGGTGGTTGACTCGCCAGGTCTTTTAGGTCCACGAACCACTCTCTCTCCGGCCACCAGGGCGCTACCAAAGACATCTTTAGGTTTCGGGCTGCCCTTACTCTGTTGAGCACTTGCCTTATCAACGTGAAAGGGGGAAAAGCGTACACATCTAGATTGTCCCACTTGTGCTGAAAGGCGTCTTCTAAGGCTGCTTTCAGGTCTGGTACAGGAGAACAATATACGGGGAGTTGGGCATTGAGTTTTGTTGCAAAGAGGTCCATCACCGGGGAACCCCAACGTTGGATGATGAGCTTGGCTACTTCTGGAAGAAGGGACCATTCTGTCCCTACTATCTGGCCCACATTGCTGAGACCTACGGCCAGCACGTTTTTCTTCCCGGGAATGAACCTCGCTAACAACACCACTTGGTTCTCTTCTGCCCAATCTAGAATTTTTATGGTGAGATCGCACAATTCCTTCGACTTCAAGCCTCCTTGCTTCTTTATGTATGCTACTACCATGGCGTTGTCGCACATCAACGCCTCGGTGTTTCCCTTTAGCAGATCCGCGAAGTGTAGGCAAGCCTTTTGGACTGCTTTCAACTCCAGGACATTGATGTGGAGTTCCTTTTCCCCGTCCAACCAGGTCCCTCGTGCTGTTTCGTCAAGGAGATGGGCTCCCCACCCTTGGTTGGAGGCGTCTGTGAACAGTAGTAACTCGGGGGGGTCGCTCTCGAAGGGCATCCCCTTGAGTGAGTTCGACCGGCAATGCCACCATTCCAGGGAGGGTCTCGTGTTTGGTAGAACTGGGATTAGAACTTGTTGTGAGTCCAGTTGGCACCAGATGTTCTTCAGGTTCCATTGTATGGCTCTGAGCCTTACCCTCCCTTGGGGAACTAGTTTCTCCAATGAGACCAGGTAACCTATCAGTTTCTGCCAGTCTTTTGCTCTCCTGGGGCGCTCCGACAGGAACGGTCGAATGATATTCATGAGGTTGTTTATTCTGTCCTCCGAAGGGAAGGCTTTTCCCAGAATGGTATCTAACGTCATTCCCAAGTAGTTCATTCTGGTGGATGGGGATAGGTTTGATTTTTCCGGGTTGATTACGATGCCCAGATCCTTGCAAAACTGGAGGAGTTTCATCCCTTGTTCCTCCAAGAGGTCCTTCGAGGAGGAAAGAAGCAACCAGACGTCCAGGTATCGGATGAGGCGAATGCCTCGTTCGTGAGTCCACACTGAGACAGTCGTGAAGACTCTCGTGAACACCTGGGGCGCTGTTGACAATCCGAAGCAAAGGGTCTTGAATTGCAGGATCTGGGAACCCCATTTCACCCGGAGAAACTTTCGACTCGAGGGGTGGACCGGAATTTGGAAGTAGGCGTCCTTGAGGTCTATGGTCATCATGTAAACTTTCTCCCTTAAGGACAGCAGGACTGACTTCGGAGTGTCCATTTTGAAGTCCGTCTTCTTGATGAACTTGTTGAGAGCCGACAGATCTATAACCGGTCTCCACCCCCCCCCCCCCCCCCCCCGTCGCTTTTTCTACTAGGAACAGACGACTGTAGAAACCCGGGCCTGGGAGAAGAACTTCTTCCGTGGCGCCCTTCTCTAACATGGAGGACACCTCCTCTTGAAGGGCGGTCTTCTTCAACGGGTCTCTGGGAGCTAGCCATTCCGCCCGGCTGGCCGGGATAAGAGGGGGTGGTTCCGCTAAGAACGGTAGTCTGTAGCCCTCCTTTAGTACGGACACTGTCCAAGACTCCGCTCCGTGAGCCTTCCATGCTTGCCGATGTAGTCTGAGGCATCCCCCAACCCGAGGCTTGGGCGGGGATAGGGGGCCTCCCACTCTATCTTCTTCTGGAGGAGCGGCCTGAAAGGCCTCTCCTAGAGGCAGAGTAACCTGACCTGAAGGAGCTTGAGGAAGCTGGAGCTCCCCTACGGGGGGGCTGAGGCGTTGAGGACCAGGAGGAAGAGGGAGCCTCTCTCCTCGTCGTGCTGGGAGAGGCTTGGGCCGTCGCGGCACTATCCGAGACGGACCTCTTGTAGGGCAGTCTCCTAGAAGGCGTAGGCCTGGGGTTGTTAGACTCCTTCTTCTTCGAGACCTTCTCCATGATGGTCTCTAGTTCTTTCAGGGGAAACAAGGACTCCCCCCACAAGGGTAAGCTCCGTATGGTCCGCACTTCCCTGTCTGGCACCTTCCGGGACACCTTAGCCAGTATGGTGTCTCTCTTATGGAGTACCCAGTTAGCCGTCAAGGCGACCGACTGGTATGTTAAAAATTTTAGGGTAATAAGTTCCCTCAGGAGGCTCTGCTGGTCAGGGTCCGCGGGGTCGAACAAGGCTTGTACTCCTACTAAGGTGGAAGCCCACCAGTCCAGCCAAGAGGAGACGTTCACTAGATCCCTTGACATTTCCTCCATCATGGAGGCCTCTGCTGGCGAGAAACAGACTGGGGCCGAAGAGGCTCTATCCTCTGAGATGCCCTGACTCAGGATGTCAATGGATGATTCCACTTTACAGGGGCCTGGGCGACGCCCCTCTGGCACATATACTTTGCCCTGAGTTTTGAGGCCCTGGAGCAATTTTGAGGAACTCTGGGTTTTGGGGGCCTCGGCATTACTAGCCACCACCTTGTCCACATACTCCTGCCCTAGGACCAGATCTCGGGCTAGAGGAAGCGCTAGAGACGTCTTAGGTTGGGTGGGGGTCTGCATAATCCGTAACAGGCTTGACCTCCAGTAGTCTTCGTCCGTAGCTGTAGGTTCCTCAATTTTGTGGTGCCTCCTGATAAGGCCAACCACCCTCCTATAGGCCGAGTCCTCCGTTGGTGAACCCTCCCTCCTGTCAGCCGAGTTCTCGGCTTGGGACCGGGGAGCTGGGTTACCGGGCACACCAACTGGACGTCTAGCTCTTGGAGCCAGGGGTGCCGTCCTACCGAGGTACTGGACTTCATCGGCGGGGACGTCCGCACCAGGGGCCTGGGTTAACGCAGGCACCGCCGATTCAGCGGGGACTCTCGTCCGCTCAAGGGCTCTGGGTGCCGAGGACGCGGTTCCTGTGGGCTGACCCGGCATCGGGAACCGGTCCTTCCGACCCGAAGGCCGCACCAGCTTGGCTGGTTCGGCCAGTCTGCCCGAAAAGAAGCGCGTTTCCCCCCGCTGGGCGGGGTGAACCGGAGGCTTCGAGGACTTACGCCTACCTGTAGAGTCCTTCCTACAGACCTAATCCCGAGGAGCCGGGTCACCGGGCACTCCCCACCGGGCGCTTCAGTTCTGGAATATCAGGCACTCCCTTGCGGTGGTACCGCTCTTCCCCGGTGGGAGCCTCCGCACCAGGTTCGGGGGTTAGAACTGGCATCGCCGTGCCGTCGAGGACTACCGCTCGTGTATTCTACCTGGGGGACGAGGACGCGGATCCCCGTGGGCTGACCCGACGGAGGGAACCGTTCCTTTAAGTCCGAGGGCCGAACCAGCTGTGCTGATTCGCCCAGGCTGCCCGTAAGGAAGCACGGTTCCCCCCGCTGGCAGGGTGAACCGGAAGCTTCGCGGTCTTATGCCTGCCTGAAGAGGCCTTCTCGCATTTCTCCCTGCGAGGGTTATATCTGCGTCTGGAGGATGGCCTTCGTGGCGAGAAATCCCTGGACTGCCGGTCCGGGGAACGCTGCAATACAGACTTGGGAGGCTCCTTCTCGGCGACGTCCTCGGCTGCAGAAGTGACTGAAAAATACACCAAAGAGACTGGAGAAGAATTAGGGACATTTTTCCCCACATGGGGTCATCAGAGGATACGTGGCCTGCTAGCACCAGGACTCCGTCTCCCAACACACTCCCGAAAGTAGTTCTAGGTATTTGTTCCAACCCGAATACTTACCTTGAACTACTTTCTTAGGAGTTACCTTCCCCACAACGGCCCTACCTCGTCTCCTACTCTGGGTAGGGGAGGGTGGTAGGGAAGCTCTGTCAGAGCAAGGGGGGAAGGGGCACTAGTCTTCTTAGTGCTATACCGCACCCACTCAAACTCCTGGGGAAGAGCAATGGGCACTTCCCCACAACTGACTTACCTCGTCCCCTACTCTGGGTAGGGGAAGATGGCTGTATAAAGAAGCTCTATTCGACGAGACATCGGGTGAAGTAAGCGGTGAGGGGAGGCTCGTCTTCTTATGAGACCTCTTGGATGCATTCTTCCTCTTGGTGCCGAAGCGCACCCACTACACTACGTTCCAGGACTAGCACTCCGGACACGTGGCTGTAGGAGAACATAAGCTGCCCCTACACGACGAACACAGAGGATAAGGGGAGGAAGGATGATTTATTGTTAAATTGTTTTCTTCAGCTATTAATTTCTTGAAGGGAATCAAGGAATACACTGGGTAAGCACAAAGGTGGAAGGTGAACACACAGGAACACCCGGGAACAGTACACAGGAAAACACAAGTTACCACGCGGGGAACATGTGGGACACTCAGAACGCACACAAAGGATCGATAGAGAACGAGGGCGACGTGTTTACATGTCGCGACCAGAGAACTTACTGAAGCTGTTGACCCGGGCGGACATCGACCTACGATAAGCCTACCCTCGGGGCACATTCCTTAATGCCGGGGGTAGGCCTCCTTAGAAAACGGGGTGGGGGGTACACCACACAAAACTCTGGTCGGTAGAGAGGAGGTTAAAGGTAACTCCTAAGAAAGTAGTTCGAGGTAAGTATGTTAGGAAAAATATGGATTACCAGTGCATTCCCAAATAGGCTTCAAATTGTCATTCGTCTTCAAGCAGAAATGTTAGAAAAGGTAAAAAGATCGTTTTGATTGTTTTATTAATCAACCCAAATTTGCAAGTTTTATCAGACTTGTCTCTAAGGAAACAAGATTTGAGTGTTGCAGAAAATGCTTTGGTGAAAGTTAAGAGATTTGTTGAGTCTGCGATTTTGAAAGAAAATTAAAATACCCCGTCAGAAAAAATTAACAAGTGGAATCAGGAAGGCTATCATGAAAAGCATAACAAGAATCTTGAAGACTAATAATTGATTTATTTGAAAGGATTCGGACTGAAATTACAGGATGAAGAAGGAGACAGAAAGGAGAACGGGAGAGGAAAGAAAGAATCCAAAAAGGAGAACTAATTATAACCTGTTGATCAGTTTACGATAGGGCGGATTTGAAATAAGAAAGTAAAGTCCATAATATTGAAGATCCAAAACCAGAGATTGTGCCAAATAAAGCAGAAACTGCACAGAAGTAGAGAATATTGAAGGATATATATATATATATATATATATATATATATATATATATATATATATATATATATATATATATATATATATATATATATATATATATATATATATAGTAGAACCTCGGTTTACGAACGACTCCGCTTACGAATTTTTCGGTTTACGAAGTGACTTTCTCTGAAAAATTCGTCTCTGTTAACGAATATTGTATCGGTTAACGAATTTAAATTTCCCTCCCACGCGCCGTTTTTTTGTGGAAAAGTGTTAACGCCGCGCTTCCTGATCGCATTTTTCATGGAAATAACTTAACGACAGCATCTCACAATGGAGTCACGTGACTCCTCCCACACATACCTACCACCCCCTAAACCCCTTTATTACCCCCTTCACTCGTTCATTATCTCAGTATCCGCCGTCTCGATAGCATACATACTTAGTGAATTCGTGGACGATTTCTTTGTGATTTTTACACGTGGTTTGAGATTTGTTTTATTTTCATTCATTTGTGATTACAGTACTGTACTGTGTATTATTGTGATAGACAATGGCTCCTAAGATGTCGAAGAAGGAAAGCAGTAAGAAGAAGCTGATGATAACGATCGAGATGAAGAAGGAGATCATCGAGAAGCATGACCAAGGCATGCGTGTGAAAGACATTGCTAGTTTTTTCAATCGCTCGCAGTCGACGATATGCACAATATTAAAGAAAAAAGAAGAAATAAAGGCCGCTAAAGTAGCTAAAGGTGTATCGTCGTTGTCAAAACAACGGCCACCTATTCTTGATGACGTAGAAAATTTATTAATGGTGTAGTTAAATGAAAAGCAGCTCGCAGGAGATTCAGTAAATGAGAACATGATTTGCGAGAAGGCAAGAACCATTTACGAGGACTTGGTGAGAAGTGAGCCAGGCACATCAGCAGAAAAACAAAGTTTTAAGGCAAGCCGTGGTTGGTTTGAAAAATTCAAGAAGAGAACGGGTATCCATAGTGTTGTTCGGCATGGCGAGGGGGCCAGCGCCGATACGAAGGCAGCAGAGTCTTTTGTGAAAGAGTTCAAAAGGCTCGTGGACTCCGAGGACTACGTTTCCCAACAGGTGTTTAATTGCGATGAGACAGGCCTCTTTTGGAAGAAAATGCCCAGGAGGACCTATATCACGGCAGAAGAAAAGGCCCTTCCTGGCCATAAGCCCATGAAAGACCGTCTAACCCTGCTGTTCTGTTCCAACGCCAGTGGGGATTGCAAAATTAAACCTCTCCTGGTGTATCACTCGGAGAATCCACGAGCCTTCAAGAAGAACAATGTGCAGAAGAAAAAGTTGCACGTCATGTGGCGTTCTAATACGAAGGCTTGGGTGACAAGGATCTTCTTCGTTGAGTGGATGAACGAGGTTTTTGGTCCCAAAGTCAAGAGATACCTCCTGGAGAAGGACCTCCCACTCAAAGCCTTGCTGTTAATGGACAATGCTCCTGCCCATCCTCCAGCCATTGAAGAGGATATAGCGGAGGAATATAAGTTCATTAAGGTGAAGTTCCTACCCCCCAACACCACTCCAATACTCCAGCCCATGGATCAGCAAGTGATCTCAAATTTTAAAAAACTTTATACCAAAGCTATGTTCCAGCGCTGCTTTGAAGAAACAGAGGGCACCAACCTTACCCTCAGAGAGTTTTGGAAGGATCACTACTCCATCTACAACTGCCTGACTTTAATTGATAAAGCCTGGCAAGGAGTCACCAGGAGAACCCTCAATTCCGCCTGGAAGAAACTGTGGTCCAACGCCATTGCAGAACGGGATTTCGAGGGGTTCGAACCCAACCAGGAGGAAGCAGTTGACGAGGATATTGTGTCCTTGGGCAAGGCAATGGGGCTGGAGGTGGACACGGATGACATCGACGACCTCCTGCAGGAGCATAAGGAGCAGCTGACCACCGAGGAGCTGAAGGACCTGCACGAGCAGCAGCAAAGAGAGGTAATAGAGGAAATCTCATCTGAGGAGGAGGGAGGCACTGCAAAATCACTGTCTTCGAGTGAGATAAAAGATTTTTTAAAGAAGTGGGAAGACGTGAAAAGTTTTCTTGAGGAAAATGTCCCGAATAAGGCTGAAACAGACCGTGCAATAAATTTATTAGTCGATAATGGGGTGGGTCACTTCTATAAAATTTTAAAGAACAGACAAAAGCAGGTGTCTATTGAAAAATATCTTGTGAAGGGGGAGAAAAGAACTGTGAAAGACGACGACCAAGAGTCTCGCAAACGCAAAACCAGTGATAGTGAACGCCATTCTCGCGAGAGAACTCCAGTCAACGTTCCTGAAGTTCTCATGGAGGGAGATTCTCCCTCCAAGCAGTAACCCCCTCCTCCTCCTTCCCCTCCTCTCGTCTCCATCAAGCCAGCAGCGACACTCCTCTAAGGTAAAGTTCAGGTTTACTGTGCATGCATATCCATATTTTCATCATTAAATGACTGCAATATTTTAATAATTTTGTGTAGAGTACAGTAGAGTACTGTATGTGTAAGGAAAAATTTGTGAAAATTGGTTTTTGTAGATGGGTTGGACTAATTATTTCAATTTTATAACATTCTTATGGGGAAATTCGTTTCGCGATACGAATTTTTCTGTTTACGAGTTCGCATTAGGAACGAATTAAATTCGTAAACCGAGGTTCTACTGTATATATATAAACATACATATATACATATATATATATATATATATATATATATATATATATATATATATATATATATATTCCCCTTATGGGATACCTTAACGTTGTGAAAGAGTTTGTGTATCGCCATTATCATCAAATCAGGTAGGTAGGTTGGCCAGGCCATCAGCTACCCATTGAGATACTACCGCTAGAGAGTTGTGGGGTCATTTGACTGGTCAGCCAGTACTACAGTGGATCCTTCTCTCTGGTTACGGTTCTTTCCCTTTGCCTACGCATACACCGAATGGTCTGGCCTATTCTTTACAGATTTTCCTCTATTCTCATACACTTGACAACACTGAGATTACCAAACAATTCTTCTTCACCAAAGGGGTTAACTACTACACTGTAATTGTTTGTTCAGTGGCTACTTTCCTCTTGGTAAGGGTAGAAGAGACTCTATAGCTATGGTAAGCAATTCTTCTAGGAGAAGGACACTCCTAAATCAAACCATTGTTCTCTATTCTTGGATAGTGCCATAGCCTCTGTACCATGGTCTTTCACTGTCTTGGGTTAGAGTTCTCTTGCTTGAGGGTACACTCAGGCACACTATTCTATCCAATTTCTCTTCCTCTTGTTTTGTTAAAGTTTTTATAGTTTATATAGGAAATATTTATTTTAATGTTGTAACTGTTCTTAAAATATTTTATTTTTCCTTGTTTCCTTTCCTCACTGGGCGATTTTCCCCGATGGCTCCCCTGGGCTGATAGCATCCTGCTTTTCCAACTAGGGTTATAGCTTTGCAAATAATAATAATAATAATAATAATAATAATAATAATAATAATACAATATATATATATATATATATATATATATATATATATATATATATATATATATATATATATATATATATATGACTACTCCCTCAACGATATAATCTGATATAATTCCCAGATTAGGATTTACTTTCCTTAACTGATATCCAAATAACTTTCCATCTCCCTCAGTGAATCAATCTCTGACAACGGTTTATAATGGTTCCCTAACTCATTAATGAAGCTCTAACGGGATCAAGAATAATGAACAACTGGTGATGTTTTGATGACAATGATGAAACATCGGCCTTCTGTTGCATATTCTTATGGCACTTTACCTGGTAAAGCATGGTGAAGGACATGAAAGTTATTTCCGATTAAATGAGGAATTTCAAATATATATATATATATATATATATATATAGAGAGAGAGAGAGAGAGAGAGAGAGAGAGAGAGAGAGAGAGAGAGAGAGAGAGAGAGAGAGAGAGAGAGAGAGAGAGAGAGAGATCAAATTAATTGAGCCTTACTGTAGTTAATGAAGTAATCTACCAATCCATAAACTCTCTTTTAGACATTTATGCATATCAAAATTTTGTTTAGCATCATTATGCAATGTTTCCAATAGAAATGATTGTATTCTGAATCTAAAAGCTCATCGTTATTTTTCAAATGCTAGATTGACCGCTAAAAACTTTTTTTCAACTTTTAGATATTCATAGATTGCAACATTTCGTAATACGTAGGGATACTTTGCTGTAGGATATTTCCAATTCATTCAGATTCAAGGAGATGCGCCGTGTCAGTTTTAGACCCTAAGCCACTTGTCCTTTGTTCATGTTTCTTTTACATTCCTTTTTCGTTGAGCTTTGCCGTCTCACCGTCTGTGATTGTGGTTAGCATTGACAATTGAGCTAAAACTTTAAACATATACTTTAATATCTTTGCTACACTGCTAATTCAAGCTTTACCCTAATATCTCCATTCGCTTGATAATTGTCGAGGGCAAATAGCAAAATTGGAGATAGTTATCATAGTGTATAGATATTCAAATAATGGGTGACTTTGGGGGAAAATAGTTGTAATTAGTGAGCCGTTGTCTTTTGGGTGTTTGGAGGATTTGCTTCCTTAAGGATCCGTATACCAACATTTGTCTGGCTTGATATAGTTATGGATCATTACATTTTGTAGTCCTCCATACGCCTTCAGGTCTCTGTGGAAATATTTTCCCGTTTGCTTTAAAATCATCCAAGATATTTTCGTTAACTGGAATAATGATAAAGGAATGAGACATGTATTGTTTACAAAATCTGAGTGACACCACTTATTCATGGAAGCTTGCTTCACAATGCAAGTCTTTTTTTTTTATGGAGATTGTAAAATCGAAGATCAAGGTAAATGAAATACTATGCTCCTAATACCTTATTTCTGAATCCAGCTAATGAATATCTTGTCTTGACTTCACACAAATATCAGATAGTTCCAGGTTGGAATGATCAAATGAAGGTGTTTCATGCTGTCCTCTCGGGAAAGATTTCTTTTCTGGAGGGATAGTGAGAAGATAGGAACGGTCTAAGACGAGCACCGGAGGGGAAGACCATTCATTTTAAAAATAATGAATTTTTTTAATAAATATATGATTAAGAAATGAAAGAAATGAACACAAATATTAAGGAATGAAATAGGGGAACACAAATGTTTAAGAATAAATGCCCAAAGAATGAATAAAAGGAGCACAAATGTTAAAGAATAAAGACCTAACAAGACTTGCCAGGGGATAGAAGCAGCAGCTCAGAAAATAAAGGGTGACAAAAAAAACGGCCATCACCTAAACTTGAATAACTTTTGAAATAAATAATCAATTCCTTTTATTTTTTCAGATTTATCAAGAAAAATTAATGTTCTAAGAGTCTACCAAATTCGACCTTAGAGATGCCATGGACTGCTGAGGAAAAGACATTATATCCACGCAGATAAATTGCATTTCAAAGAACGGTTCAGATGTTAAGAATTTCCTGTCCACTCAATGATCTACAGATGGGTCAATAAGTTCAGAACCCATGGGACTGTGCATAACCTCAATTGTAAAGACACTAACAGACAATCACACTCTGGACGACTGTCATGGGTGGATAAAATAATATAGAAAAGAATGTTAAAACATGTGAATTTTCTACTCTTAAGAAGCAGAGAGAGGAGGTCCCGCTAGTGTTTACTGAAAACTGTCACCGTCATTAATGGAGATCAAGATATTTATTAGATGTGCCTAGATCAGCAGACCTTGGGCATAATGATCGTCTGTTGTAGCTCCTCGAATTGAGCCAGCGTTATGGAAGGACAAGGAGAGCCTGTTGTCGCCGAAGAATATACATTAACGGAAGGTAAACACGTCTCGCTTCAACTATAGCGCCATATGGATCATGATTACACCAGCAGAGCGTTTGGGAAGGTGCGATCAAATATGCGTGGTTTTAAGGAAAACCAATGAGGATGAAGAAAGGAGAAAATTTCCTTATATGGAATTGTCCATAGTTAACACCTCCCATACAGGGGTATATAAACTTCGAGAACGAGTGAAGGAGAGTACGAAAAATAGAACGAGAGGACGAGAGAGAGGACGAGAGAGAGAGCGAGAGAGAAGAAGCACAGAAAAAGAGAGAGAACGTAAGGACCAGAATGCAGATGTGACCAGCCTTACGACAACTTGTCCGAAATGTCAGAACGAGTTGACCCCTGTCGTTATTACCAACCACGAAACGCCCAGACCTGAAATATCCACGTTCCTGTCAACCGTCAAGAGCTGCTGTGAAGAGTACCATCTTTTAAGTATTATTTGTCTACTTTCTTGACTGTTCCCCTATTTGCTGGAGTGTAGTTTAATCAGATGATTTTCTTTGTTTAATTCAGTGCTTCCTATGTACTTAATCAAGAAACATTGATCTTTGACTAGTTGTAAATAGAATCATGTTTTCTTTTGTGAGTTTCCTTTCTATATTCCCTTTTTCAATTAGGGTTGTGGTCAAGTTATCCTAATTTAATTAACCAATTCAAAAGAACCTGGTTCGATCCCCACGAGGATCGCAACAGTTGGCGACCTTGCCAGGATTTTCGACAACATAACCAATTGAAAACATGGAGAATATAGAAAGAAGCAGAATGAGTGCGTACGAGAGATTTGATAGATTCAGGTAAACTTCTTGGTCTAGATGGCGATGATCTCCGTGAGTATGTTATTAAGAGAGAACAGGAAGTGTTTGAGAGAGACGAAAGAGCAGCTGAAAGAGAAGAAAATGAAAGAAAGCGAGAAGAAAATGAAAGACAGCGTAAGCATGAGTTAGAAATGGGTCGTTTAAGACAAACTCTTCATAACAGACGGTCAGGTAGCAGATCAGGAAGTAATTCATCTTTGAATAGTGACACTGATAGTTTAGATATGAGTGCAGTGCTCAAACTTATACCGAAATTTGATGAGGAAGATGTTACGAAATATCTTATGTCTTTTGAAAAGTTAATGAACAGAGTAGGTTCTCCAAAAAAACAGTGGACTTTGTATTTACAATCAGTTTTAAGTGGTAAAGCACATTCTGTGTATAGTTGTTTGTCTGAGGATGAAAGTGAAGATTATGATACTGTGAAAGAAACCGTACTTAGTGCATACAGATTGGTACCAGAGGCGTACCGTAAGAAGTTTAGAAGTTTGAAAAGATATGATACTAGTACTTATGTAGAGTACGGAAAATAGAACGAGAGGACGAGAGAGAGAAGGAGAGAGAAGAAGCACAGAAAAAGAGAGAGAACGTAAGGACCAGAATGCAGACGTGACCAGCCTTCCTTTTGTCGGGAGTTTCGAACTGATCACTCGAAAGTCCCGCCATTTAACTCCACAAACGTTACGTTAAATTGAGGTAAGATTGGAAGATCTCGCGGGCGTTAATGCGAATGACTGTGGTCTAATACGTGGCAGGATTGGGGCATAAAATTCAACCACCTGGTGGGGATGGAGCAGGTGTCAGAGAAACAAAGTATTTATTATTTACGAGTCACAAAAATTATATTGTACTGTCGCACCACGATAAAAATATCGATGTATATATTTAGACCCAAGGACTCTCTAGTTTGGTGGATTCTGGCAAATTATGGCCTTCAGCTGAAGTATTAAGTTTACCCTTTGATCTGAAGTAGGACTTTGACAGTCTCTCCATCTTGTGGTCGATAAAGAAGCTTTATCAAACCCCTTATTGAATAAATAACATAAAAGTTCCCTCCCCTCTCCCAAGGACAATCTAGCTAGTGCGGGAGATCGTGGTTTGCTTCGGAGCTGTCCAGCGCGACGCTCGCTCTCTCTGCCTAAACCCCCAAACAGTAAGTTGTGCTAATTGTTGCTCTCTCTGTCTCCGCTCCAAATCACGTGAAACCAGGTTGGTTCCCCCAATTTTTCTGAATGTAGTATTTAACTTATATCGCTCTGTAACATTGTGATCCCAGTGATTGGGGATTGGATTTATTAAGTAAAATACGTCTGTGAACCTTGGTAGGTGTTTTACCAAGGATTTATCTTGAAATTGTGTGAATTTAGTCTTTTTTTGGTCTAACGTGGACTTTGTGCTTCATGGACACATGTTACAGACCCCTAAGGGAGACAGTTTCTTTTATCAATTAGTTTAAGTGTTATGGTGTGTTATTTCTCTATTAAATGGTTATTTTTGTAATAAATTTGAAAATTGTAATCATATTTTATTGAATCCTGAATAGTTTTGGAAAGCAAACCTCCTCCAGGTCTTGTCATCGGCCCATTCCATCGGGCCTAGAATCATTAATTTCAATAAGTCGAAGAAAATTCACGACACCTTTTGCCAGACAAAGACCAGAAGAACCGTTCAAAGCTGATGTCCGCTGGCATCTCTGTTATCTATGTCAGTGTTATAATCTGTACTCAAGATTCAAGTAGTAGTTATCAGCTTCAAGAACAGAGCATCAGAACCATAGTACACCATAAAATTTAAGCACAATCTGATAGATTAAATTATGCAGCATGATTATTCCTGATCTTTTGAGAACGATGGAATGGCACATGGAAGGACTAGTTGCAAATACAGAGTGAAAAGAGAAGCCATTTATCCATTTTAAAGGAAACTCAAATTGATTATGAATGAGACTTTAAAAACTATATACTGATGGGCCCAAACGCTTTATACATTTTATCGGAGAACTTATATAAATAAGCAGGCCACATGTATGAGAGGAAGCATTTTTTCAGAAGCACGTCTGGAGGCATTACAGAATCACATATGCCTGACTTAAAATAACCTATCAGTGAACTGGGGATGTTATTGTTATTATTAACGTGCAATGTATAGCCTTTCTTATTCCATGAAATAACTAATGTTTGAGACTGGTCATACTTCGGATTATGTGTTAACTAAATCCAAATTGTTTCAGATAAAATGTTCAAGAGAGAGAGAGAGAGAGAGAGAGAGAGAGAGAGAGAGAGAGAGAGAGAGAGAGAGAGAGAGAGAGAGAGAGAGAATTACGTATTTTCCTCACGATCAAACACCTCGTATTTCTAAATGCCACAATTTGGTTGTAAATATTTTTTCTGCATCAACCTCCGCCTTTTTTAATTTTCCAATTTGCGTAGCTCTTCCTTGTAATGGTCCATTATGGATTCCATATTCTTGTTGAAATTGTAAACCAGTTACAGACATTCCACGGTAGATATATGATACTTTAATTTCTAGCCAAATACATGAACCATATAGTTTTCCTACTCGCTATCTTGTGTTTAATGCATTCCTTACCATGATTATTGGGGCAAACCACCCATTCATGAGTTTTTGGACCACCAAGTAAAGACAATTATGGGGGGGACCCCAGTGGGAAACCGGGTTTTTGGGGGTGGGGAAATGTCATGAACGAGTGATTTGCAGCAATAATAATGGTCAGAAATGCAAAATAAGCCCAAGATAACCAGTTGGAAAAATATATGGTTCATGTGAATGGTTGAAAATAGACCAAAACGTGATTATTTAACTTTTGAGATTTGTAAAAGGGTACAGACCTAACAAACCCACCTAACATAACGCAGTAGTTCCCAGGTCACAACCTCTAGCCGGCCCCCGGACCCCCCTTCCCAAGTCACAGCCCCTAGCCGAGGGGGGGGGGCAAGTCCCTGGAACCCCACTCCCAGGTCACAAACCTTCCCAGGTCACAACCTCTAACCGGACACCCCCTTCCCAGGTCACAAACTAAAAGTAAATCACAAATAAATCCTTAGATTATGATAAAGTAAATCAGAAATAAATCCTTCCGTTATGAAAAACTAAATCAACTAATTCCTTACCTTATGATTGATATCGTCGCTTTTTTTGTTTTCTTGGCAATAATTACAAAAGCTTTGTAGTAGAAAATGTGCTGGGCTTCCCTGAAAATGATGTCAGAATCGGACCTTTGAGGCATTACTTCGCTGTTAATTTTTAATTTCACATGGGTAACAATAGCTTTACACTGAAAGGAGAGCACTTCCATCATAATTAATAACCGACATAAAAGAAATTACACTAAATTTCGAAATAGATTGATGTGCTTCCCTTAAGTTCACTCTTCGATACATCTTTACGAGAAGGTGGTTAACTTGAATCTGAAGGCGGTGGGAAAAAATGGCTGTTGTAGAACAACATCCGCGAACTCGTGAGCCACCTGCCAAATACGTTATTATAAATGCACAGAAAGCTCAGCAATCCATGGGAAAAATGCATGCGCAGTAAGTCCCCTTCAGTCTCTCAAATGTAAACAATGAACTTTGATTGAAAAACATATTTCACATTTAAATCGACAGATTTGTAAGTTATTATGCCCCAGCCCCATTAAACATATAGAGAAAAACAACAAACTAGCCAGCACTCGTCCATTTCTTATAGCGAATTTCATTTTCGCTAGCAATTAAACTATCATATATTAACCCATTCCACTTTTCGGAAGTTTTGACGTTATTTTATTTATTGATGCTACACGTTTATTTCTGTCTTTGTGAACATTTTCTTGTATGTTTTATAACCATAGGCTCTGCCAGTAGTGTTCGATTAGCAACTGAGCCTCTCTTCCATCTCAATGTCAGCTTTCCTCCCTAACTGGATTACTAGTCATGTTTACAGGGAAGGTGATACCTAATCTTCTAAAAATTAAAGGGCATCCGGTAAACAAGTAGAACTCCGTCCATAGTGCCACTCTGCCTACGCAGAATGTTTGAAGCTCGGACTCGACTGACACAGGCACTGTCCGACACACTCCTTGGTAATCGTTATTGGTGTCATTAACGTTTTTTTCACAATGTTAACTGGTAACAGTTTTGTTCGACGGACACTTCGACCGTGTGGACGCACCTTTAAGGCCGATTCACACGACCCGTTTTCTTTCCGACAGGCTGGGTGGTGGCTAACCTCCGTCGAAATGTTGTACATTCACACGTGGCGTTCCGTATCCGTTTACCAGCGCGCGGTTTTCATTGTATACTTAGAATCTGTCACGTGAACACCGAGTAAATTACGATAATTTTGATACTATTAGATGCTGGTTGATAACTGTGTTAATAAAATAAGTGAGGCAACTTCATTATACTTTATGCACCATGCCTAGAATATTAAAATTATGATAAACTCACCTGTTTTATTTAATACCTCTCCATTCATTTCCCATACCTTTTATTTATGTAAATTATTTCTATACATCTTGTTTGCCATGTCAAACATCTCCTCATACCCTTGAAAAAGTTCAATTAACCTCTAATACAAGGTGTCAACAACAAACTAACCAATTTCTATGACTCAATACTATGAAGAAAAGTCGGGGTATTAGGTCACGAAATGAATGGGTACTATACAGGACCCTGGTTCACACAAAACATCATCCACCCGTTGGTTGGGACGGATGGCTAACGGCTGTCATACCAGACAAGGTTTCTTGGAAAGGAAGCCGAGCCAACTCAGACGGCTGACGTCCGAGGGCCGCCGTCAGTCTAACGGGTCGTGTGAACAGTTGCATTTGAATACGCGTAAGAAAGCTAGACGCCGGTTAACCGACGGCCAGCCTGTCGGAAAGAAAACGGATCGTGTGAATCGGCCTTTAGACTTTCAGAGGTATACGGAAAGTTGTATTGACGGTCTCATGAAACCACTTTCGGAGGAGATACTGGATAACTTCCAGCGGTAATGGAACAACTTTTGGAAGTTTCAAACGTGTAATTGATGCAGTAGGTTTGGTTATTCTGGAAGTTCTCTGGGAACTTCTGCGAGAAGATCCAGCAAGTCTGGATATCATTCCGCTTGCTGACCCTTTAATGTAACTTAGCGTTAACCCGACTTCTCAGGACAGACATAATCTGTTCACTACCTTGTGATTCTGACAGAATTAATCCAGTCCGTCCCATGGGAGGTGGAAATCGTCTTCCATAAGCATTCTCCATTGCCGATGCTGGGTACGGTACTGAGACTTTGACAATACACTGGGAGTTTAGCATTCATGTCCAGTGTCAGGGAACGCCACAGTCACAAGACACTTCACCACTTGAAGCAATGACCATTCTGAACCAACTGTCATCCCTGGTTGGCTCACTATGGAATGACATTCCTATTCCCCTAGAGGGTGCCTATATAACTGAAACTCTTCATCCAGAGGGGGTGTACTCTCCAACGAATGTTGAGATGGTAGTAGGTTGGCCAGGGCACCAGCCACCATTTGAGATAATACTGCTAGTGTTGTTCAGCCAATCGACTGACCACACAATTCTACATTGGTCCCTCTCTCATTACAGCTGATTTTTCCTTTGCCTACACATAAAAGAAATAGTCTGGCCTATTCTTTACACATTCTTTCCTCATGCACCCGAGAACACTAACATTACCAAACAATTCTTCTTTGCTTATGAGGTTAACTACATCAATGTAATTGTTCAGTGGCTACTTTCCTCTGAGTACGGGCAGAAGAGACTTTAGCTATGGTATGCAGCTCTTCAAGGACAACAATCCAAAATTAAATAATTATTCCTAAATCTTGATTAGAGCCATAGCCTTTGTACCATTGTCTTCACTGTCTTGGGGAAGAGTTCTCTTGCTTGATGGTACACACCTCTGATCTTATTTGTCCAACTTTTCTTTTAAATTTTGTTTTGATATGGAAGATCTATTTTAATGCGAGTTCTTAAAATATTTTATTCTAATTATTCAATACTTCTCGTAGTTTATTTCACTGCTTCCCTTCCTCGCAGGGTTATTTTTCCTAGGGAATCAAATTTCCTGGTTCCTTACCTCACTGGGCTATTTTTTCCCATTGAAAGCCCCTGAAGTTATAGCATCTTGCTTCTACAACTAGGGTTGTACCTTAGGTAGTTGTAATAATAATATAATTATTAATGATAATAATAATGGTGGTCTTGCTTCCTTGTCCGCTAGGAGTGCGTAGGAGGTAGCAAATGTGTCTGTAGGGTGCCTTATTTCCCAGATAGAGCCCCTGAGGTTATAGCATCTCCCTGCTCCAACTAGGGTTGTAGCTTATGTAGTTGTAATAATAATACATACATACATACATATACCAAGGCACTTCCCCCAATTTTGGGGGGTAGCCGATATCAACAAATGAAACAAAATAAAAAGGGGACCTCTACTCTCTACGTTCCTCCCAGCCTGACAAGGGACTCAACCGAGTTCAGCTGGTACTGCTAGGGTGCCACAGCCCACCCTCCCCCGTTATCCACCACAGATGAAGCTTCATAATGCTGAATCCCCTACTGCTGCTACCTCCGCGGTAATCTAAGGCACCGGAGGAAGCAGCAGGGCCTACCGGAACTGCGTCACAATCGCTTGCCATTTATTCCTATTTCTAGCACGCTCTCTTGCCTCTCTCACATCTATCCTCCTATCACCCAGAGCTTCCTTCACTCCATCCATCCACCCAAACCTTGGCCTTCCTCTTGTACTTCTCCCATCAACTCTTGCATTAATCACCTTCTTTAGCAGACAGCCATTTTCCATTCTCTCAACATGACCAAATCACCTCAACACATTCATATCCACTCTAGCTGCTAACTCATTTCTTACACCCGTTCTCACTCTCACCACTTCGTTCCTAACCCTATCTACTCGAGATACACCAGCCATACTCCTTACACAATTCATCTCAAACACATTCGATTTCTGTCTCTCCATCACTTTCATTCCCCACAACTCCGATCCAGACATCACAGTTGGTACAATCACTTTCTCATATAGAACTCTCTTTACATTCATATCCAACCCTCTATTTTTTACTACTCCTTTAACTGCCCCCAACACTTTGCATCCTTCATTCACTTTGACGTACATCTGCTTCCACTCCACCATTTGCTGCAACAACAGACTCCAAGTACTTAAACTGATCCACCTCCTCAAGTAACTCTCCATTCAACACGACATTCAACCTTGCACCCCCTTCCCTTCTCGTACATCTCATAACCTTACTCTTCCCCACATTAACTCTCAACTTCCTTCTCTCACACACCCTTCCAAATTCTGTCACTAGTCGGTCAAGCTTCTCTTGTGTGTCTGCAACCAGTACAGTATCATCCGCAAACAACAACTGATTTACCTCCCATTCATGGTCATTCTCGTCTACCAGTTTTAATCCTCATCCAAGCACTCGAGCATTCACCTTTCTCACCACTCCATCAACATACAAGTTAAACAACCACGGCGACATCACACATCCCTGTCTCAGCCCCACTCTCACCAGAAACAAATCTCTCACTTCATTTCCTATCCTAACACATGCTTTACTACCTTTGTAGAAACTTTTCACTGCCTTCAACAACCTTCCACCAACTCCATATAACCTCATCACATTCCACATTGCTTCCCTATCAACTCTTTCATACGTTTCTCCAGATCCATAAACGCAACATACACCTCCTTACCTTTGGCTAAATATTTCTCGCATTTCTGCCTAACTGTAAAAATCTGAGTCATACAACCCCTACCTCTTCTAAAACCACCCTGTACTTCTAAGATTGCATTCTCTGTTTTATCCTTAATCCTATTAATCAGTACTCTACCATACACTTTTCCAACTACACTCAACAAACTAATGCCCCTTGAATTACAACACTGATGCACATCTCCCTTACTGTTATATAGTGGTACAATACACGCACAAACCCAATCTACTGGTACCATTTACAACACAAAACACACATTAAACAATCTCACCAACCATTCAAGTAGTCACACCCCCTTCCTTCAACATCTCAGCTCTCACACCATCCATACCAGATGCTTTTCCTACTCTCGTTTCATCTAGTGCTCTCCTCACTTCCTCTATTGTAATGTCTTTCATTCTCATCTCCCATCACCGGCACCTCAACATCTGCAACAGCAATTATATCTGCCTCCCTATTATCCTCTACATTCAGTAAACTTTCAAAATATTCCGACCACCTTTTCCTTGCCTCCTCTCCGTTTAACAACCTTCCATTTCCATCTTTCACTCTCTCTTCAATTCTTGAACCAGTCTTCCTTACTCTCTTCACTTCTTTCCAAAACTTCTTCTTATTCTCTTCATATGACTGACCCAATCCCTGACCCCACCTCAGGTCAGCTGCCCTCTTTGCCTCACGTACCTTGCGCTTTACTTCCACCTTTTTCTCTATATTTTTCATACTTCTCTATACTATTACTCTGCAGGCATTCTTCAAAAGCCCTCTTTTTCTCTTCCACTTTTACCTTCACTCCTTCATTACACAATTCACTGCCCTTCCTCATGCTGCCTCCAACAACCTTCTTGCCACACACATCACTTGCAATCCCAACAAAATTTTCTTTTACTAACTTCCACTCCTCTAAATTACCAGTTTCTCTTACTCTCACTTCGTCATATGCCATTTTCAACCTTTCCTGATATTTACTTTTTACCCCCGGTTTTATTAGCTCTTCAACCCTCACTAGCTCCCTTTTACATCCACCTACTCTATTCCCCCACTCTTTTGCTACAACTAATTTTCCTTCCACCAAAAAATGATCAGACATACCGTTAGCCATACCCCTAAACACGTGCAAGTCTTCCAATCTTTCAAACATTCTTTTAGATATCAACATATAATCCATTAATGCCCTTTCTACTACTCTTCCATTTGCCAGTCTTACCCATGTAGGCTATACTTGTTTTTATCTTTCTTTTTGAAAAAAACTATTACTTATCACCATCTCTTGCTCAACACACATCTACCAGTCTCTCACCACTCTCATTTTCACCTGGTACGCCATACTTCCCAATGACGCCTACCTCTCCAGCATTTAAGTCACCCATGACAACTACATAATTCCTTCTACCCAGTCCTTCTAGACACCTAGTTAATTCATTCCAGAACTCATTCCGCTCTTCACTTTTTCTCACTACCTGGCCCATACGCACTGACAAACGCCCAACATCCCCTACCCAACCTAACCCTTACCCACATTAACCTAGATGATATCTCCTTCCATTCCACTACTTTACCTGTCATCCATTCACTCAGCAATAAAGCTACACCTTCTCTCGCTCTTCCCCTTTCAATCCCAGACACTCTACCAGACATTTCACCAAACATCACTTCACCCTTTCCTCTCATCTTTGTCTCACACAAGGCCAATACATTCATCCTTCTATTCCTAAACATACTTCCAATCTCACATCTTTTGCATTCCGGGCTGCCCACAGGCAAGAGCCCGGGTCTTACACAAGGTAAGGCAATCTATACAGACAGACAGACAGACACATCTTTTACTATCTATCGTACTACATCCATGCACATTCAAACACCCCAAAAATAGAGCGCAGGGAGCAGTCACTCTCCCCCCAGGCTCCATAATAATAATAATAATGGTCCTGCTTCCTGTCTGCTAGGAGTGTGTAGGTGGTAGCAAATGTCTCGGTAGGGTGCTTTATTTGAAGAGGAATTCCTTGTAGGTTGCTGAGGGGTGGGCATCCTTGGAACTATAGCTCTGATAAAAGTTAGGACTAGTGGGCCATTTTAATCACAACAGCACTTAGGTAGATGGGACCAGTGTAGGGAAATTCACCACAGATGAGTTTTTCAGACAGGCATCAGTTTGTAATACAACTAGCCAAAACAGCAAGCATCAAGCCTAATGAGGATTCAGTTTCCCTGGCAGAGCAGAAACTTCAGAGCCTTGGCTCCTGATCTTCAAACTGTTTGGCGACATCCTCATTTGTTATATTCTGCCACAACATATGGGACATTGCTTCTGGCCAGTGATCCAACCAGGAGTAGGCCTGGATGGCAGACCTGGCAGCACACCGTTTTGCATTTCAAATACAGAAAGGTGTTAGGTAGGTTAGCTCACCTGTCACTTGGAACAAGGTTGGCAAAATCAGGATCAATCAGGAGGGGACTCGGGCGAGCCTCAGAATCAACATAAAACTTCCTATGACAACAAAGGGCCAAGGTGATAAGGTATGAGAACCTGCAAGACTTGAGCGACTCCTCAGGAACAGATAATTAATCGTCTATAGTGTTCATTAGCCTGTCTAGATAGATGTACCAAAGAGGGCAACTCTCGTCTTTGGCACAATGCCTACTTGTAACCGTGACAAAACATGTTAACAGACATCTTCGGTGCATTGCCTACTTGTAACTTGTGTGCACGGAGGTTCACCCACACCATCCAAGTGACGAAAAAAGATTATCTTAAAAATATTTTGTGGTTTCATATCCAATGTAGAACCTGAAGGAGTAGGGGTCCTCATCAGCAGAAAAATCAATAGCAATCAGGCCACAATCTTTTCAATTGGACTCCTTTTTAGGAGTACTGTATATTATTATCATTATTATTATTACTATCCAAGCTACAACCCTAGTTGGAAAAGCAAGATGCTATAAGCCCAGGGGCTCCAACAGGGAAAAATAGCCCAGTGAGGAAAGGAAATAAATAAATGAAGAGAACAAATTAACAATAAATCATTCTAAAAAAAGTAAAGTCAAAACAGACCTGTCATGGGAACAGCAGCTAAAGACTACTCTCTCCTGCACACATCCTTATCCTCCAAGTTACCCATCCAGGTATAAGAAGGGCAGAAAAAGATCAGGAAAAATTATAATCACTCCTTTGGTATTGCTCTCTACCTTTTTTCAGTGAGACGTCATTTTATGGGGGTACCACACAAGAAAAAGGGGCTAAGAATTACGGTGTCATTTTCCACTCTTAATTCTGAAATACGAACTACCTGAAAGGGAAACTTTAGGTTGACCCAAATGTGTGTGCTCATAGAAGACTTATGAAAAATAAGCAAAATATCAGCTTGCTTCAAGAAAAATGGTGTTTGTCATTATGGTTTCAAAAAGACCCTTCTACACGAGGGGAAAATACATGGCTAGCAAACAAGTCACCAATTTTGCTGTATGGTTGGCAATCACTGTAGATGAAGTCATGGACGAGGAAACCACAACCAGCCCATCAAAGTGACTCTGCCTGTTGTCGAGGCACTAGACGAGCGTGTGAGCAGAGACCATGTTACCTGCCAATTCTTGACAGCAGTCTGCCCTATGTCCTCTGCCCACCCCAAATCATACATTAGCCTGCCTGGCTTAGACTGTTTGATCTGATAAACGTTTCCAAGTGAGATAATTACGGGCAAATCCGAGCAACCGCCCACCATTTGCCCGTGTGGAAGGGGCTTTTAGACTAGTAGGCTCAAAACAAAGGTAAATGGACTTAAGAGGTAGAAGGTTCCTGGTACCCACTTGATGCAGATACATAATCATGGGCAACATCTACAATATTATGTGCTTGGACGTTAGCACATCTCCAGGATGTGAAATTTCATCGTTATGTATGGAGGGATACGCTCGCTCATTGGATTGGCGTCACATTCAGACGTCAGCACAGGCAGGGATGGAAGCATGTACTGTCATGTCAGCCTCAGTACACAGGGGCAGTGTTACAAGTTGACATTCGAGGTGTAAACACTTTAGCGGTCATACTGTAGTAGACTATTCTTCCGCAATGTCTGTATGGAAGGTAATGATACTTCTGTCAAATAGGATGTTCGCACATGAGAATGTGTGTGATAAGAGAATTCCGAGACAAACCTGGAGAATTCTTATAAGAGCAATGCCAAGCACCTTTGAGCGTATGAGGCAAGCCAGATTTGTACAAACGAGTGGGTGAAAGATATCCAAGAGCACCACCTTATTACCTAGGGAAATGCCAGTCTCGACTTGAATACGATAATCTCGAACGAGGAGATTTTCAAGGGAGGTGCCTCCAGAAGCGATAAGCTGTCATTAGAACTTCGCCATAAAAGGCTCACCACCAAGTACACTACTGGGAGGCAGTGAAAATCTATGCAGATCAGTATAATCTGACAATAATGACACTGGGACTGGATCAAGCTGTATTGGAAATGCAGGGGCCACAGCTAGAGGATACTTATCTGGAGGGGATTCAGGATCACTAGACCATATGACCAACAGTACACTAACAACGTTATCATTAATGCGTAAAGTTAATATATTCTCGGCCATCATCCTCAGTTACCAGTCACCTAGGGCTCCATAACAGGAATAGGGTAAGGAAGATAATGTGCATCCCAGAACCGAGCTTACGCTTCCTGCTGTCTGAGGATGACGGGAACAAGCCATCTTAGCTCGTTTCTTACAAGAACAATATTTCTCCAATTTGGCCACCCCCAACAAATTTTATTCTATAGAACATAGCTTGCTACAGCAGTTCAAGCAAAGAGGACGTGGATCAATCTTGACCCAACTCGGGGAAAGTACAAGGGGAAAAGTTGGGCCACGTTTGCATAACACTAGCAACACTAGGAAAAAAAAAAAAAAAAAAAAAAAAAGTACCGTAAGGAGTACTAATCGAGTGAAAAGTTTTGATCAGAGGGGCAAACCTCTTGACTCAACCAGGAGAGAAGCGATGCTTGCCTCTCAGCAGCATCTAGCACTGTCCAGCAGTAAAGGGGACTAGTAACATATATAGTTACCACTTGGGCATCTTTTTCTTTCAAGGTCATAGTAAATCAACATACTAACCCACTTTTGAATTTTGTATCTGCATAGGAACACTGTATATACCAAAAAGTGAAATAGAAGAGAAATTACCCTAATAAATGTATATGGTAAAAGTCAAGGGAGTAACCAGAATTCTTACATACACCCAGATTGGCAAGAGCTTTCGTTCCAAAAAGGGGCTCTCAAATCAAGAAATCACAGGTCCGAACTAGCCACAAGACAGATATAACCAAATTGGAGGTATGGTATTAGGTTAAAATTTGTATCTACAGGGCAGAGGGACAATAACAGGAGCCTTGGGTAACAATTCGCCGATTACATTATTTAAGCATTAACCCTGCACAGTTTATTCAAAGTAAAGAACATATTTGAGGTATTCAGGTTAAACCTAACTCATATGATAAGTCCTTCCAGAGATCTCCAAATCTAATCTGACTACTGCATGTACAGTAGTCAATAAAATTTCAATAAAATTTTCAATAAAATTGGACAGTATTAGTTACTACACAGTACATCTCAAAAATCACTTTAATAAGAGTAATCTTAAGTTTTACAAAACCATACACAATGCTATTACAAACCTATTTGTCAATACATTAAATTTGGTTCAACGACTGCCCTATTGATACCACTCGTGGATAAACAAACAAAACTGAAAAGAGGCTTTTATTTCTCTCACTTTCATACTGCGTTTGTCACAATGCTTCTGACCAGAAAATGCTGCAACAACAAATAACAGTACAAGAAAGATTTACTCAACCCACCCACACAAGGAAAAAATTTCAAGTATAAAAACAAAACGTGGCTATAACTAGGAATTTTTAATAATAAATAACTTCGGACCCCAAAATAATGTAAAAACAAACCATGAACAGGAACAGATAGAAATATGTCTGAAATTACAGCATTTCCTGACATGATCTGCGAGCTAGTTTCTCTTCCTACCTTTTGCAAAATCCCCAGGTGAGCCATGCTCTTGAGAAGGGGGGGCAGTGACCTGTAATGCCCTTCGTACGATTAAAAAAAAAAAGGACAGTTTGAAGTTGCCTATTCATGCAATTACAATCAGAACTACTGCACCTGCCTTTACTATCTAAACTAATATCACATTTCTTCACATCCAACTATGATGTGGGCACGGTTCCTTGTATAACACAACCAGTAACAAAATAGTGCAAAAAATCCAGTGAAAATTACTATAATACTGTTTTGTACAGAAAAAAAAAATGGTTACTTCCTTCTGCTTCATCTGAAAATGACTGCATGCTAAGGCAACCTATAAACTACTTCCCTTGGAATGAGACACTGGGTACAGTTTGCAACAGTGATGGTGGTGATAAGGCTATGCATTTTTACTTCCTCTTTCGCACACACTTTATTAATAGAAATGCTCTTAGGGTGTTTACAACTCACACGTGAAATATAAATGCTCCGTATATTTTTCCATTCCGTCAGTTATCAAGCACACTAGTACACATGAAAGAGGATGAATTAAGCAATTTCAGTGATCAAAATGTGATTTTACTATAAAATGGATGAGTGTGACCTTGGGACATTTGAAAATTTTGCATATCTAAAGTCAGAAACATTTTGGTAGATCCAGATGCTCAACTGTAATAGTCCATGGTTTCAGTATGTACAGTTGGATGAATGTTGAATCTTAGCACGTACGTAATGCATGAAAACCTCCCCATTTTTCCGTGTCTTTAAATAGAGGGGAACAAGGATGATGATTCATGAAAACTTCGACGATTGTTTCATCACTATGATTTGCAAGGGGAAAAGCGGACTGAACCTCACCAATCTTGTTGCCAGGTACAAAATGTACATCAGTTGCAAAAATAAATTAAAAATGTATAAAAAAAATTGGAATCCTTTGCCAGTAGGAAAATCAATGACAAAAACTGACTTTAAACAGCAGTTAACCCACATTTTTTTAACCCTTCCCAATTTTCATTTCTATGTTATTTCGAAGAGATGAAACATAACTATCACAAAAACCTTTGTTTCAATCTTGACTAGTAGCTGTTAAGGAATGATTTTGGTAAATACAAGGTCAAGTTTGCATTATTACCAAACAAGTGTAAACTTTAATGAGATTGAATTCCATCACAACCATCCACTTGCAGGAAGGTTTTATTACTTTTTAAAACAATTCTATAAAGGGAGGCACTAGGTCTAAGTACACGTCTTTCGTGGGAAGTTTTTTTTTTTTTTTTTTGTGTTCACAAAATGGAAATCAATCAAATTCTAAAACAGTTACTCAAGTGGGAATAACTAAATTACAAAAGAAGCCACATTTAGATATTGTGAAGTTTCTTTACATATCACTTAGTTTCAGTCATCACCTCAAGCACCAGTATTTTCCAAGTGGCCATTGTTTTAGTTACATATCAAAACAGCAATGTTCACTGAAGCACACCATTCTTCAAAAATTGTACAATGACCCTCCAGTAAGCTGAAATTCTTCTTCAGCAGTCCTACTCCTGCAGATGTTTGGACCACTTGTACTGCTGCAATCATCTGCTCAAGATACAGGCTGCTGCACTGGACGAGGTTACCTAGGAGTTATTATAAGTATAGAAACACAGGCCAAAGAGCGACTACAATTGGTCAATTTTAACGTCGGGGAACAAAGCCACCTCTGGGTCCACCCGGACCGCCTCTGTTATTTTCACGATTGAATCCACCCGGTCTTCCTCCTCCGCGACCTTGTAGACCACCGGGAGGTCCCTGACGCATGCCTCCGCTTCCGCCGCTGCCACGACCGCTGTTTGGACGGCCCATTCCGCCATCCATTCTCATGCGGGCTTTTTTCTCTTCAACATTCAATCGATGTTCACCATGGAGATGAATAGGCTGAAATTTGAAAATTAGAAGGTAAGTATTGCAGAAATAATGAAGTTATAACCTTTTTCAAAACACCTAAGATTGTAATTTAGTCTATTCATAACTGGTAAACTATAAAGACTTTCAAGAGAAAAATATCTTACCTCTTTCTATATATATAATGAACTAAAGTCAATACCAGTTCCGTCAAATCATCTAGTTCGTCGTGTTAACTATAAATGCCATACGCAACATCTACATACTGCCCTATACAGGTCATCATTTCAGTATTTCTTTTCAAGGCAAAGTACAAAATGGATATCTTTCTCCAAGTTTAAATTAACTTATCCACAGTTAAAACCCCGTATAAATTAAAAGTCCTACTACAAACCTCTATCTAAAAGTCTACTTTTTAATTTATATCTTGCAACACCTGCTAATTGAAGTAAATTACATGTCATTCAATACACCCAATGCATACTATCCAAAACATGGCCCATCAATAACACCCATTAATAGTATCAACCAATTATACTGCTCAAAACTAACCTATTATATCAGGCAAAAAGACTTCAGGGTTTTGAAAGCTTATATTTTGGAAGACTAGAATAGTAGCCCCATTTCAGAAACAAAGGCATTCAAACTATAATTGATGTTCAAAACAGCAAGTTTTGAAAGTAATCAAGAGCATTGTTTCAAGTCGTGCTTAAGAATATTTTTTAACATTACTTTCATTTCCTCATTCCCTTCTTCACTGGGCTACATTCCCTTTTGAAGCATCCTGTTTTTCAATCTAGAGTTTGTAGCTCAGCTAATACTTATAATAATAATCGAGAATGGCCCTCATTAAGTAGCTTGTTAAAAAGCCTACCAAGTCAGTAATACCTCAGGGTTTAACCTTAAATTTGTTCCAAAATGGTAGTTGAACATATGAAGAAAAGATTGATTGAAAGTCAAGAAATACAAGTTACAAAGAATGTTCCATAACACACGCTCAGAGGTACGTATATTGTCCATGTGAATATTAATTTGAAATATCATCCCTGTAGCCGCAGGGGCATTAAAGGAAATTAAAATAGCGACAACGTATCCCTGCGTGTCGTAAGAGGCGACTAAAAGAGACGGGACAAGGGGGCTGGGAACCCCCTCTCCTGTATTATAATCCTGTGAGACATCAAAGAGGTGGAGCTGGGGGGAGAGTGACTGCTCCCCGCACTCTAGTTTTGGGGTGTTTGAATGTGCGTGGATGTAGTACAATAGAGTAAAAGATGTGAGATTAGAAGTATGTTTAGAAATCGATACCTTAGCTATGTGTGAGACAAGATAAAAGAGAAAGGTGAAGTGATGTTTTGTGAAATGTCTGGTAGTTTGTCTGGGATTGAGAGGGGAAGAGCAAGAGAAGGTGTGGCTTTATTGCTGAGTGAATGGATGACAGGTAAAGTAGTGGAGTGAAAGGAGATGACATCTAGGTTAATGTGGGTAAGGGTTAGGTTGGGTAGGGAATGTTGGGCTTTTGTCAGTACGTATGGGCCAGGTTGTGAGAAAAGTGAAGAGCGAAATGAGTTTGGAATGAATTAACTAGGTGTAGAAGGACTGGGTAGAAGGAATTTTGTAGTTGTCACGGGTGACTTAAATGCTAGAGTGGGCGCTGGAGAGGTAGAAGGTGACATTGGGAAGTATGGCCTACCAGGTGAAAATGAGTGACGAGAGACTGGTAGATGTGTGTTGAGCAAGAGATGGTGACAAGTTCTAGTTTTTTCAAAAAGAAGGATAAAAACAAGTATACTTGGGTAAGAGTGGTAAATGGAAGTGTGGTAGAAAGGGCATTAATGGATTGTGTTGATAACTAAAAGAATGTTTGGAAGATTGAAAGACGTGCACGTGTTTAGGGGTATGGCTAACAGTATGTCTGATCATTTTTTGGGGAAAGGAAAATTAGTTGTAGCATAAGATTGGGGAAATAGAGTAGGTGGATGTAAAAGGGAGCTAGTAAAGGTTGAGCTAATAAAACCAGGGGTAAAATGTATTTACCAAGAAAGGTTGAAAAAGGTGCATGACGCAGTGAAAGTAAGAGAAACTGGTAATTTAGAGGAGGAGTGGAAGTTAGTAAAAGAAAATTTTGTTGGGATTGCAACTGATGTGTGTGACAAGAAGTTTGTTGGAGGCAGCATGAGGAAGGGCAGTGAAAGGTGGAATGAAGAAGTGAGGGTAAAAGTGGAAGAGAAAAAGAGGGCTTTTGAAGAATGGCTGCAGTAATAGTGTAGAGAAGTATGAAAGATATAGAGAGAAAAATGTGGAAGTAAAGCGCAAAGTGAGGCTAAGAGGGCAGCTGACCTGAGATGGGGTCAGGGATTGGGTCATTCATATGAAGGGCATAAGAAGTTTTGGAAAGAAGTGTGAAGAGAGTAAGGAAGACTGGTTCAAGAATTGAAGAGACAGGTTGCTAAAAGGAGAGGAGGCAAGGAAAAGGTGGGCGGAATATTTGGAAAGTTTACTGAATGTTGAGGATAATAGGGAGGCAGATATAATTGCTGTTGCAGATGTTGAAGTCCTGGTGATGGGAGACAAGAATGAGAGAGATTACAAGAGAGGAAGTGAGGAGAGCACTAGATGAAACAGGAGTAGGAAAAGCATCTGGTACTGATGGTGTGAGCGCTGAGATGTTGAAGGAAGGGGGTGTGACTGCACTTGAATGGTTGGTGAGATTGTTTAATATGAGTTTTGTGTTATCAATGGTACCAGTAGATGGGGTTTGTGCGTGTATTGTACCACTATATAACGGTAAAGGAGATGTGCATGAGTGTTGTAATTCAAGAGGTATTAGTTTGTTGAGTGTAGTTGGAAAAGTCTATGGTAGAGTACTGATTAATAGGATTAAGGATAAAACAGAGAATGCAATCTTAGAAGTACAGGGTGGTTTTAGAAGAGGTAGGGGTTGTGTGAATCAGATTTTTACAATTAGGCAGATATGCGAGAAATATTTAGCCAAAGGCAAGGAGACGTGTGTTGCGTTTATGGATCTGGAGAAAGCGTATAATAAGAGTTGATAAGGAAGCAATGTGGAATGTGATGAGGTTGGTGGAAGGTTGTTGCAAGCAGTGAAAAGTTTCTACAAAGGTAGTAAAGCATGTGTTAGGATAGGAAATGAAGTGAGCGATTGGTTTCCGGTGAATGGGGCTGAGACAGGGATGTGTGATGTCGCCATGGTTGTTTAACTTGTATGTTGATGGAGTGGTGAGAGAGGTGAATGCTCGAGTGCTGGGACGAGGATTGAAACTGGTAGACGAGAATGATCATGAATGGGAGGTAAATCAGTTGTTGTTTGCAGAAGACACTGTACTGGTTGCAGACGCAGAAGAGAAGTTTGGCCGATTAGTGACAGAATTTGGAAGGGTGTGAAAGAAGGAAGTTGAGAGTTAATGTGGGCAAGAGTAAGATTATGAGATGTACGAGAAGGGAAGGTGGTGCGGAGTTGAACGTCATGTTGAATGGAGAGTTACTTGGGGAGGTGGATCAGCAGTTGAGTACTTGGGGTTGCAGCAAATGGTGGAGTGGAAGCAGATGTACGTCAGAGTGAATGAAGGATGCAAGGTGTTGGGGGCAGTTAAGGGAGTAGTCAACAATAGAGGGTTGGGCATGAATGTAAAGAGTTCTGTATGAGAAAGTGATTGTACCAACTGTGATGTATGGATTGGAGTTGTGGGGAATGAAAGTGACGGAGAGACAGAAATTGAATGTGTTTGTGATCAAGGGTCTAAGAGTATGGCTGGTGTATCTCGAGTAGATAGGGTTAGGAACGAAGTAGTGAGGGTGAGAATGGGTGTAAGAAATGAGTTAGCAGCTAGAGTGGATATGAATGTGTTGAGGTGATTTGGCCATGTTGAGAGAATGGAAAATGGCTGTCTTCTAAAGAAGGTGATGAATGCAAGAGTTGATGGGAGAAGTACAAGAGGAAGGCCAAGGTTTGGGTGGATGGATGGAGTGAAGGAAGCTCTGGGTGATAGGAGGATAGATGTGAGAGAGGCAAGAGAGCGTGCTAGAAATAGGAATGAATGGCGAGCGATTGTGACGCAGTTCCGGTAGGCTCTGCTGCTTCCTCCGGTGCCTTGGTTGACCGCTGACGTAGCAGCAGTAGGGGATTTAGCGTTATGAACCTTAATCTGTGGTGGATAACGGGGGAGGGTGGGCTGTGGCACCCTAGCAGTACCAGCCGAACTCGGTTGAGTCCCTTGTCAGGCTGGGAGGAATGTAGAGAGGAGAGGTCCCCTTTTTTGTTTCATTTGGTTGATGTCGGTTAACCCCCAAATCGGAGGAAATGCCTTGGTATATATATATGCATCATCCCTAGAAAGAAGGACATGTCCGACTGATTTGTATAAAGGAACCCAAACTCCAGTATTTACATTAATTTCCCTAGAAGACCTAATAAACTGTCAAATTGAACTTTAAAATCACTTACCCTTTTGCTAATCAAGTAACCATAAAATATACTTGTCTATCTACCATGGCACTTTCCCCATTTTGAGGGGTAACTAACATGAAAAAAGGGAGGGACTTTTCTTCTTTTTACTACTACCAGCCTGACTAGGGATACTGATGTATAGCCTTAATTCCACAAATATATGTGCCGTTTACGTTATACACTACCCTCTGCTGTCGAGACTACCAAAAACATGTTTCATTTCTTCCTAATACTACTTTCCCACCTTTTATCTCTACTTCATATTAAGGGGTCGGCTGCCCGATGACAATATTGAGACTGTTTGTAATAGCAATAATAATTACAACAAAAATCAATGGACTTTTCTTCAAGCACTGAACCTCTTAAAACAAATTTCACTGTTGGTCTCAAAATGTTAAATCCTTTGCAAACTGTAAGGATTTCTGAAGGAACACATCCAAGGTATTATTAGTATAATATTCATCTACATAGAATGAATCCCACATGCTAACATATAGCAAAGCACCTTCTCTTCTTGACTTAGAAATACCCTGCAGAATATGAGGCATTCCCCAACCATAGGCAACCATTCTTTGTAGAGGAAAGACAATTCCTTTCACTATTTAAGATAAAATATTGCAATCTAAAATCTGGGCCATGAAGGCTGCCAGTCATCAAGCTTATGCAACTTAAGGGGACCAGGCTGTTGCAAGAGATATAATATAAAACTGATTGGATTTAAGAATGTGAACTATACAGCCAAGCCCTGGGGGCCTGTGAAACCCTTCTTATATACTGGACAGTGAAATGGAAGATGCAAAAATAGAGGGATAGTTAATAAATGAGTGCAGCAAAAATAGAGGGATAGTTAATAAATGAGTGCAAAGACCTCTGATTAATGCCTACAGTATACTGCTTGGCTGACGGCACTAAATCCCTTGGCCATAAAAAAAAAAAAAAAACATGCTAACAAAAGTATAAACAATTACAATAACAAACAGAATAATTATACAGCTATAAAACTGAGTCTTCTGGTTAGTTTTTAAGGGTTTATAAGGAAAATTAAATAACCACTTACCCTAGAGTTGAGGGCCCTTGAAACTGCACCCTCTTCCTCAAAAGTTATGAAACCGAAGTTTGGAACTTGACCCTTTGGACCAGTTTTTCCTTTTGCAGTGTTAATGCGGATATCAACAATCTTGCCAAACTTGGAAAACTCCGCCTGAAAATTTATCATATGATTAACTTAATTTTGTAAGCTATGGCTTAATAACAGAAGCTATAAAAACAGCATGATGATGACAGGAAGGTGCATCTGTTGTCTATATAAAAAAAAAAATACTGCAGTCTTCGAAATGTTCAAAAGACAAATGTATGAAAAAGGAAATCCTTTAGTAAAGACATTCCAATCTTTTACACAGTTAAAATTACGGGAGGACAGGATAGATGAATACATCGTAAATTCATACCATGTCAATAACAATCCATTACAACTCAATGATAGTGCACAGCATCATACTATGAGACTGCTGAATGCATAACAATTTCAATAAATTGAGAAAAAAAAAAAATTAATATTTAGAACGCAACACTGTGGTCTACCTATAATATTTTCAAAAAGTTAAAAATCTGAAAACAACTATATATTCAGCACAATAAAATTTATTACCTTTTGACCCTTTACTTCAATTGGATTGCTTATATTCTTACCTTCAACTCATCTTCACCTGCTGCATGTGGTAGATTTCCAACAAAGATCTGCTGACTGTCAGGTACAGGTGGAGCTCTCCTCCTCTCCTCTCCACCCAAACTCTCTGCAAAAAGAATACGCACAATATAGGAACACCAGTAATAATCAACACGAGATCCTTATAACACTCATTGTTACAGACATCACTGTCAAAGCTATAAAATCTACTTACCAATTTCTGCATTGTCTTCACTATTGGGTCTGTAAGGTCGGTCCCTGGGTGGTCCTCGACCTTGCGTGTTTCTTTGAGGACGTTGGTTTACTCCTCCGACAGGCTGTGATGGATTCTGGACAGCAGATGGAGCAGTTGCGGGAGTACGATTCATCTCGACCCGGTTCTGTTGATAAGAAAATTCATTAAACGAAAAAACAGGGTGGATAACCCTATGGCAAAATGAGGGACAAATGTTCTCCCCTATGTAAATTGACTTTTTTCTACTTCTGCCAATTAATCAAACCTATACACACCCCAGGTTGTGTTGCAGGTTGTGCCGGTGGTGTAGGCTGTGGTGGGGGAGGTTGGGTGACAGAAGGAGCAGGAGCAACTGCAGCTGCAGCGGCAAATCCTTGTGAACTCTTAAACAAGTTAGCAAACGTTTTTGGTTCAGCTGGCTGAACGGGATCGGGCTGAAGAGGAGGGTCAGGATCAGGTGTTTCCTTTTGAGAAACCACTGGCTCATCCCAAGAGGCATTTTGAACCTCAGCTGTGTTTCCCCAACCTTCAGGACCAGGAGAACCCCAGCCCTCATCATCCTGAAAGACAAACTTTTACTAATCTTCCTACAATACCACATGCTACTTGGAGACTCGAAAGTTGTTTTCTTTTCTCCAGTGTTATATAAACACAAGGGAACAATTTCACCCCATTAAATGGATCTTACCTTTTCTGGTGTGGGAATAGGTTCAGGGGCAGGCTCTGCCTGAGCTGGCTCTGGAGGGGTTGGAGATAGAGGTGCAGCCACAGGAGTAGTAGCAGCTGCAGGTGTAGTTGGTCCTGGTGGAGGCACAGTTGCAACCTGCCATGCAAAGATAAAATTCATACTTGGCTCATGAAAGCAATTTGACCTAGTAAATATGGGGGCTTTATCACCAAGAACACCAAATTTTTTTTACTAAAGGACAGGATTATCCAAACCAAAGAACCATGATGAATAATTTTCAAAACCTTCAGTCACAAGTACTGTGTAGTTACTACAAATATTGACTTCCGTAATAATTTCTCATATGACATTACTGAACTTTCCAATTGGCATCACATAATCATAGTTAATATGAATGACAAAATCAGATATCTTACAGGAGTTGGTGTTGGCACAGAGGGAGCCACTGTTGTCTGAGGTGTAGCTGGTGGGGTTGGCTCAGGTTCAGTGGGGTGAGCCGATCCATTCACTGTGGCAGCAGAAGTAGCAAATGCCTGTGAAGGCATTGGGCCTTCCAATTCTTCTTCAACTTCACTTCCACCTTCATCGACAGCCTCTTCCTCACTGAACACCTGTAATAAAGATGCAACACAATGAGGAATAGGTGAGACTACCAAAATGTCCAGACTTAGACATTTTAGTGGTCTTCCTAAGATAAATGGAGATATCCTGTATACATCAACCATGTAAAAAATAATTTAATATTTCATGGCTCCAAAAAAATTTAAAAGCTTTATTACTCTATGTGATGAACAACAATTATTACTTTTAATGAGCCAAACCTTTCATCAGGAACAATAAATTTTGCCGTGAGTGGTAGGTACTAAAGTTTGAATCTCTCAAGGAATATTAACCGTGTATACAGCATATAATAAAAATATGAAATGAAATTCACATACCTCATCCTGGTAACGGAAAATATCATTGTGCACGTAGTACTTCTTGGGGGTTTGTGGAGCCAATACAAACGTTTGCATGAACCTACGCATGGGCATACCATTGTTTGACAATTCACCAGTTACCTGAAAATATTGATAAAAAAAAAAATGTAATTTCTGATAGTAATAATCAAAGTAGAGACAGATATTGCATAAAATCTTGATATTTGACTACAGACTCTACTCTAACAAAATGTTTATCAAATATTTCCTTCATTATTACAAAATACTGACAGCTCACCTGAATGACTACCCCATTGCCAAGAGTAGCCTGAGCATCTACCATTCTAATCTTGGCATGGCAATCCCGGAAATTCAGGCTCATTATCATTTTGTGGATGTCGGCTTGACCTATAATTGGTTCGCTCATGGAGTTATGGCCCCCATGCATAAATGAAGAGTTGTGACTGAAGAAACTGAAACAAATAATAATAAAGTTGTAAAACGTTATACGTAGGATAGAGATCACTATGGTAATTCTTTAAGCAGTTTTTTCCTTTACGACAATTAAGGCTAAAAGGAGTACGCTATTGCACACTTGAAATTCCATGCTGTTCAACCTTCTTTACATATACGATACATCCTACTTCTACTTTTAATCTGTCAAGTAGAAGTTGTAATATATCAAAACCATGCTAAGCATTCATGTTTTCTTCCTTGCTTTTAAAATATTCATGGACATAGAATAAGTAGACTTTCTGTGTCTGATCACCTAATTGCTGGTGTGGGAAGTGATGGGCTCCCTTAAACACTCGAAGAGACCACTAAGAGAAATGTCACAGTTTACGTAAGATCTACAATACTTTCTACTTCAACATATTCATTGAATTAAACTAGTAGTAAGACGCAATAATGCAATACTACAGTGCTCATGTTTTCAACATTCTGGATAAGATATGGGTGCCACAATCATTAATTTGCTTTACTTTTGGGGTGCTTTTCCAGTCCTGTACAGCAGGGGATCCCTACTCTCTACAGGGCCACCAGTCATTTTATTATGTTCGTTTGAAAGCATTCAACATTTAAAATTGCGTATTGCTCGCTTACTGTTAAATCATCACTATCGATGCACTCACAATAAGTCTCTTCAGTTCCTTGTCGAAAGCCTTAATATCTTTAATCATTCAAATGGCTTTTTGTGTGTGACGTTTATTTCTATAAATTCAAAGCTTGTTACACTAGTTCTTTTCAACATTGAGATTTGAGTAACCTTTATGAATGAAGAGCTCGTCACCCGCACCAGACCTACCCTCTCTCAGAATGTAAAAGGTGGCGTGTGTGGGGGAGGATCATTTCAGTGACCTTACCCGTTAGTTATTTAACCATGTATCATCTAATGCTAGCAGATCCAAATATTTCTTGTTTAACAATTCTAAAATTTGAATACAGTACTTTTATTACCAACAGATTGTATATTTACATAGCCACAATTTATGACATCCTTAGTATCCATGATCAGTATTTACTGGTAACCTTTCCAATTCCACTATAAACACAAATACAAATACCTTTTAATGTCATCTAAATTACTGAAAAACACCTCTCCACTTTACAAAATAAAATAAGGATATCTAATACTTTAATCCCCCCCCCTACAAATTTATTCACAATGTCTTCTTTTAAAATCCTGAGTTTGAGTAATTGAACATACAGAAATGAGACCCTCAAAATATCTAATCACAGCATTCCTAAGCCAGCTATGGCTAGTTTAATTACTGTCCAATCCAAGCTTTACAATTGGGCTACCTATAAAGATTACTAAAACCTCAACACATTCCATTTATCAACATCTTTACCAATTGCATTGTTATAAAGAAAATTTACCTCAACCACCAATTTTCTCTTCCAAGATAAAATAATGAAAGGTACAAAGAAAAGTATGGCGTCTTCTGGAAGGTACTATGAGAAAAGGTTAAATTTCCGTGCATTAACGTAAAGGCCCCATATATGAAAAAGAGAGATGTTGATTCTAAAACGAAATTCAAAAATATAAAATCTGATGAGATTAAAGATACTGTAAACAAATAAATTCCCATTTATACACACTTCAACACTAGCTGAACTAGGTACCAAGTGTCATTGCTCTCTCTTACTATTTATTACCACAATGTAAATAATTAAATAATTCTATTCAGCAAGGAATTGGACCAATAAAAATAGGTCAAGAATTACAAAATCCTTCACAATTCTAAATAGAATTGTGAAGGATGATTTAGAAAGAACTGGACCAATTGCAATACAGAAATTTTGCAAATTCCTTCAAAATTCAATTCAGAAGAGAACAGACCCAATTTAAATAGTGGAAAGAATCTAACAATCCTTCACAATTCTATTGAAGATAGAACAGGATCAATCAAGTCCGGGAGGGGGGGGGGGGGGCCTCTACACAATCCTTCCTTACTATGGATGTACTGTAAACCTTACAATAACAGACCTATAAGGGGGAAGGTGTGTATGGTACCACTTATGGTCCGTTGTATCGCAAAAAGTTTCCCAATGCAGAAAATCGAGCAAAATTGTATCAAATTGTATAGGCTATAGGCTTACCATCTATACCAAACATGTGGCTAACATCAAAACTAACAGTTGAGATTATCACACTTGTTTTTCACCTTTAAATGACATAATTAAGAAATTAAATTAAATAACACATGAAAATTAAGTAATCTACTCAAGATATGTAAAAGATTAATTCAACCATGTGTCATAACAATCAAAAACTGAATACAGCGCCAGAAAATAGCGAGTAATCTAGGAACTACTGCCACTGCCTTATACCCAGTAAGAAAAAAATAGAATAATGTATACAAGACTAGTTTATTTGTAAATGAATAAGTAAATATATATGAATATTGCATGTATCCAAAAATAAAGCCACCTATTGATTAGACAACATAGAAAATGAAGAGTAGTTTTAACATCTCATTTCTGTGATACAAAAACTGCTAAACCATGAAACCATTTGTGTAAGCATATAATTTAGGTTTTGGTTGGGTAAAGATGTTATAATTTAGTCTTAATGTATGCTTAGAAATTCAAAAACTAAATAAAAACGATTCCATATCACATTTCCCCTACATACGATTCATCATAATGAACAAACAAACAAATGAATGGTCAAAAGCATTTATAATTTTTTTAGTAAACCTCATATCAATTATGTGAAAGTTTAAGTAAGTTTGGAAATTATATTAGTAATATTACATGCGAACATATCCTTGATACCAGTAGCTTGCGTCACCTGACAATATTAACATGCAATCAGCTTAGCATGCTTCTTATGGTAACCTTTGCCAAAAGAATGCTACTCTAGTTATTTGAATTTAGTTTGGTACATCAGATGTCCGCAATAACAGTATCCGATGCTGCGAGGTTTTACTGTATACGTTCCAGCAGAAGCTGAAAACTAGCCATAAAACTATCAGCAAGGTATAACTTCCAGCTGCTGGTTAGCAATTTTAACTGCAGCCAGGACTTAGCGGGTGATAAGTGACGGCAGGTCAAGTACGAGCAAAGAGCTCTAGGTTTGTATAATTAGGAAAAATACAAAAGACTGTACTTTCAACTGTACTGTTCCAACACCTAACACAATCCTCTTTTGCTCTTCAGTATGGGAAACTCACGTTCAGGAGGGTGGAAGTACCAACTGGCTGGTACAATGACCCACAGTGTGACTGCTTTGCCCAAGCTTAATTAAGGCAACCTAACAACTTGCTAACTCTCAAACATATGCAAGAACTAATGGCCTGGGCAATTCCGTGTGATATGTGGGAACTAAGAATTGTGACTTAACCAGGTCAAAATTTTTGGAGTAATAAAACTGTCAACTTGACATAGACATTGACCCCCTCCTACTCCCAAGGAGGACGGGGAAAGATATACAATATTTCAAATAACGGGCTACACAAGGGATATGGTTTATACATGCAGATGACAGAGGTCGGTGATGTATGCCCAAGTGATGGGAAGATGAACAAAAATGTCAGTCACTATCATTCATCCTCCAACTACCAGATAATGTCTGCGCTACTTGATATGCAGCCACCACATGACCTACAGAGAACATACCCAGGTTTCTATGGATAATGTCTTGCAGGTAGTGGGCTGTGAATGTTGTCTGACACTTCCAAACCCCACCTGAAGCACCTACACCCGTTTCTATGGATAATGTCTTGCAGGTAGTGGGCTGTGAATGTCTGACACTTCCAAACCCCACCTGAAGCACCTACACCCGTTTCTATGGATAATGTCTTGCAGGTAGTGGGCTGTGAATGTTGTCTGACACTTCCAAACCCCACCTGAAGCACCTACACCACAGAGTAGTTTTTTTTTAATGCTAAAGACTTAACAACCTTGAGAAGGAGAGTAAGGATTTAAGGTCAGATCGATGAACTGTCAAATCCAGGAAGAGATTGCATTCAAGTAACTGTACTGTTGACCCTGCCCGTAGTTGCTAAGTTTGTTGATGTTGATGTGTGGTCAAACTACTGTGACTCATTTAGGGGAACCTCTCACAACCCTCACAGGGCATAAGAATTGATCGAAGTCATCAGTTACAGAATGGAGACTTATTTTGGAAGGGCCCAAATCTAGGAACCACTACAGCCAGATTTTGTGAATTAGCAACAACCTCAGGGACAAAGTTGAGTGATACCTGACCCCCTTCCCTTTGAATGGGCATCTTATGACAGACCATGGAACTCGCCGACTCACAAATCTCTGTATGAGGAGGGACAGATCCGCTGAGTAGGAAATGTCGACATTTTTCTTGCCCGGGGATGAAACGGCGTTCTCTTCAGTCCATCCTCAGCATTTCCATAGTTAGAACTCAAGTTGCTGTGAAAAAGTACCTAATCTGTTTATGAATGCTACTACTTTGGTGGTGTCACTTATTAGCTTTGCTTAAGAACCGGAAAGGTTGTTCTTACTTCCAAGAGGTTTGTGGTAATGCTGCTTGAACTCGGACTACAGTCTGGAGGCCGTGTGTTACAACAGATGACACCTAACCCTTCTTTTGATGCATCTGAAGAGCATCAAATGCATGAGAGAGGAAGATCTCCCCGGAGATGGTTGATGTCTAGCACCCACCAACCAAGGTCTCTCTTCTGCTTTGGTCTTTCAGAGGGTTATAGTGCTGAAACCTGAAGGTTTTTAGCTGCCACTGGAGAGAACAGATGCAATGACTGCCATTGGGAAAGAGACGCTCCTAGGAAGTCAAATGGTCCAATTGGCGAGGCCACAGCTCTGTTGGGAGAGTTTTGCATTAGAAACAGGTAGTCGCTTTAGTCTCTCCACTATTTTCGGAAGGAAAGACTTTGCCCAGTGGGTGCGTATCTGCATCCCGGGATATACCCGTTTCTGAGATGGTTACAGAGGACTTTGTGCTTTACATCGATCCTCAAAGAGCAAACCTCAAAACCCTGTCTCGGTTTAGGACCTCCCGGAGTCTGCTGGAATCGGCCAATAGTCTAGATACAGTATCATAGTCTAACGCCATTCTTATGCACCCAGACTGATACAAGGGAAAAGATCCTTGTGAACAACTAAGGGGCTGTGGTCAGGCTGAAACAGCAACTTTCATTATGGATGAATCTTAGGTACTTCCTTGATGATGGATGGATTGGGACCTGGAGGTACATATCCTTCAAGTGCAGTGTTATCATAAAGTCCTTTGGTCTGACGGCCTGTCTGACCATTTCTGCTATCTCCATCTTGCATGGAATCTGATGAGCAAACTTATTCGGGGAAGAGACATCTATGACTGGTCTTCAATCTTCTGATGACTTTTCAACAATAGTACACAGTAGGAGGCTGGGGACTCGTATAGGCCCTCTTAAAGAGCGTGGTATGGACTTCAGTCTCTTCCCTTGCAGATCCCTTCACATAGAAACGAAAAATCACTGGATGTCGAGCCAAAGGACGGAGAGTGAATGAGGCGTAGTAGCACTAGCGGAGGACATACCGACCAAGGTTCGAGTGAGAAACATCCACCTGCGTCACCTGCTCCGTAGGCATCCCGGGCCATCCTAAGTGATTAGGTAAGAAGAATGGATGACCCCATTGTAGGCACACCCACATCCAACTCCTCTGCCTCGTGACCCTCTAGCAGTGTGGTTCCCAACACCAGGAGCAGGGTGATTTCTGAAGGTTGCCAAAGCCTTACTACATAGCTGTCCATATTTAATTCTGATTAATGTAACTGCGAAGGAAGTTTTTCAAGTACTGTTATGATCAAGAATCCTGCTGTACCCCCAGCATGGCCCACCGGCACTAAATGGTACAGTTGCAAGGTAGCCACTGAAAATTGGAGTTTTTGCTATTGTTAAAATTTTTCCTTCTATATGGTCACAGCTATTTCTCAAACATTATTTGGTTGTTACACTAGCCACTTTTTTTATGTAATTCATTATATCAATTTTCTGAATAAGTTAAATTTATTAGGTAAGTACAGTACTAAAATGTTATCGCTAACCACAGAAGAAAAACTTCCTGTGTAAAAGATAGGACAATAAAGTTTCCTTTCTTTTTTATTTTTTTTTTAACTTTTTATCATTCCCATTTAGGGTATATTGAAAATCATTGTGGTAGTAAATATAAACTTTAACATAATGAAAGCTCAAACATTCTAAGTACATATAACTAACACAAAAAGGTTGGGTTATTTATTAGAATTAGACACCTACTCCAGCTTAAGACTGCATTTAGGATCACAAGCAGAAAATGTTGGGAAACTCTGCTCTAGCATGAAAGGGATGCCTAGATGATAGCTTCTGGGCACTAGCCCCTCTCTTCTGTCCTTCTTGCCTTGGAAGTCTATCCACAAAGCAGCTTTCATAGAATACTTCACAATGTACTACATGGTGGCAGCATCGCCCCACTTCAGAGAAGTTTCTCAGCAATGCTGACTACTTCTTGAGGGTTGTATTCTGCGTTAGAGTTGGAATATCGTACCTGAATCTAACGGCAAAGGAGGCGGATAATTTTTTATTATCTCTTAACACTTCCCCTGTTGCTCATATGGTAAAGGAAGTAGATGAGTAGAGTCAATGCCCAAAGGAACTGGGTCACTCCTACTACCTGAGCTAAGGCCTTCCTCTTGATTACCTTCATGCCACTAGTCTCGGTAGCTCTGGGGTGTCATAGAAGGGGTCCAGATCGAGTCATCGGGTACCAATTCCCTAAGAGGCTTGAGACCAAGTAGGTAAATCTCATTCCCTGGCTTACCGAACACAAAACTAGGAACGTCCTTCTGCGGATCTAGCACCTGGGGTTTCAAGGTCCAGTTCTTTAGGTTGCAAAACCTTCAGAGCTACAAGAGGCAGGTTTGGGTTGGTCAATCTGTCTCCTTTCAAAGTTAATAGCTGTCGTGAAACAAGATCTGAGACCTCAAATCACTGCCAGAGCTGGAACGAGGCATGGACAAATCCAGCACAAGTTTCCCAAAGCATTGTGAGGTGACTAACCAGGTGAGGAGAGCAAGTTGGCTTCTGGGTTCCCTCAAGAGGATCTCCTGACAAGGAGAGGCCTGCAACTTCTCTTTTATATCTCAAAGCAATATGAGCGAAGGGTGGAAAGCAGAACCCAAGGTAGCTGGAGCAACAGACACAAGGAAGCTGTGGCGGGTCACCTTACCGTAGGGTCTCAAGAAATAAGACAAAGGTCAACTCCAGAGGAAGCAGGTGTCTACTTCTCGTGTCCTTTGCTATAGAACCTCCAAAAGCCATTACTTAAGAGGGGAATCCGAGCTCCCCAGGAAAGCAAAAGCAGGTCACAGTATCAAGACTATCATAAGGCTTAGGGTTTCCTGCGAATCCTCTGAACTAGGGTTGACAGGGGTCAAAAACCCAACACACTTACTCGACCATCCTCCAGAGGAGACCGATCGAGCAGAGTCAACGGGGAGTTTACGAGAGAGTCTTCGCCTTGACGAAAAACCCCAAAAGGAGAAGACTACCTTTTTTACTTCTTCTGATGAATACTGAACTGCACCCACCAGAAGAATGGCTACTCCAAACATTCCTGCTAACAAAAATGGCTTCTGCCCACTGGACAAAGGATGTGAGAATTCGTCTCCATGGCCAACATGAAGGTGTTGTAAAGGGGCCCTTCCATGAAAGGACAAATCCACACCGTAAAAGGAATGAAGGTTAAGAGAAGGACGGTACTTCAGCTTTCTAGCGAACCAAATTAAAAGAGGATTTTATCACCAGTGTGTAAGCAGGGTGACTGGTTTAACCAGCACTAAACAGCAGCTGCCTGTTATACCTCGCTAAAAGTTTCATGGTTAGTTTTCAGCTTTTGGCAAAATACATATCCATAGTAAAGAGCAAACGGGTTTGTATTAGGTGTTGCAAAAACTACAAAATTCTTCTTAATTCTATTCTATAAAAAAACTTGAGCAATCATAATACAAAGATTCTACAAACTCCTTTATAATTCTATTTAGAAAAGAACAGGACTAAGCAATCAAGAGATGGAAAATCTACAAAATCCTTCCTAATTCTATTCAAGAGAGAACAGGACCAATAAAAGGTAAAATTTTCACTTTCAGTAATATGTTGTTGCCACCACAATAATAAACTATAAATTTCCCAACATAACCTCGAACATTGTACTTACCGATGAAGGTGCATGGGGGCCTTGTTGAGCACCGTGTAGTACTGGCGCACAAACTCAAGGCCAACACATTGCGGTGATGGAGTTTCCATGACCATCCTCTGTTAAAACTCCTGAAAAAAATAAAATTTCTAATCAACATCTACATCTTGTGCATTTAATTTGCAAAACCAATGAATTTGAATGAAAGAATACATCTGTACTTTAGTTGTATAAACTTGTATAAAATTGGCAATACAGTTGTCCCCTCTTCTCAAGAGTTACGAGTTACTTTGATTTTTTTATCGCTATAAATATTCATTAGTCTTAAGCTAGGACATGGCTCGTTCCTTTCGCAACCAAATATTCTCATTGCTTTCCTATTTGAAAAGTAACGTAGTACATGCTTCACTATCAGTGTGTAAATATTTTGGCATCTAAGTAGTTAAACGACATACAGTATATCAAAGTTGCCCAAACTGAAATAAGGTTGCAACACCTTTCGGAGTGTGTTTTTGGAACCTTCGTAAATCAGCTGTCTGTTCTACGCGCTTACAAATTGGAAATCTCATTTACTCGTCGTTTAAGATGTGGGCACTGTGCTACAATATTTGTCTCCGTTTTTTTGCAAAACCTCTGCATAAGAACACCCCCGCCCTATTCAACTCAAGCTATGTCCTCAGTCCACCGTGCTGACCAGCCCCCCCGGGCCCCCCTTTCACTGCCGTATTCAAAGCAGGTCAGAATCATATATACATTGGGTAGTTTGTAGCGCTACGGCCACCCGGCCATATTTTGTTTATTATCGCTCCCACTGTTATCTTGTATAGAATAAGATCGTTTGGAAATGGTCTACGGATCTTAAATATGTGCTTAAACGCACACTTTTATGTTTTTTGCCGAAAACCCTAAATTACCTGAAAATTTATATGTGGCTCGAGTTCTTACTCCGGCCACGAATCTTCTCGCTCCCGTAGTTAAAAAAACTAGCTGTAGTTGGCATTACGATAGCGATAGCACCGCTGTAGTGACAAATTACCGAACTAATTGCGACCGCGGTAATTTTGAAACGACCCAATGAGACCCCACTTGACCTGCGGATTAGCCTACGGGCATTTTTTTGCCCAATCAGAATTCAAGAATTCAAAAATCTCGATCATACCATACCTCACAAGAAGCACGCTCATTCTTTCTAGTGCAGACACCATGTCGTCCGGTGCTACATCTCGTGTTTCTGAAGATATAATCAAGTTCGACCAAATTAACGACCCTACTTTTTTTCAAGGGTTCAGTTTCATGGCCACTAACAATTTCAGAGATTATTTGTATTTCAAAGGCCTGTTAGGTGATTTTTCCGGTGTATGTTCTAGTTGCAATATCGGCGAAGTCACTAAGAAGTACGACGGCAAATCAAGTAACGGTAAAACACGTACTTTTGGCGGTGTAATTATCACAAGTACCGGAAAAAGATTAGTTTGAAACGAGTTTTTTTTTTTAAATCCCAGTTGTCGTGCCAGGATATTTTTATCCTCATCTGTGGTTTTGTTTTCAAATTTCCCCAATACACCATTCGCCAGACGTATAAAAAGTTTGCCTCTCATACTCTCGTGGATTGGTACAACTTTTGCCGGGACGTGTGTTCCGATATTCTTTTGATAGACAGTAAGAAGATTGGCGATCCTGGTCACGTGGTGGAGATAGATGAGAGCAAGTTTGGCAAACAGAAGTATAACCGAGGTGATACGGTCAAAGGTGCTTGGGTGTTTTTCCAGGTTGTCGAGGATCATTCGGCTGAGACTTTGATTCCTCTATTATAAGAATTCGTCCATCCCGAAACTACTATTATTTTGGATTGTTGGAAGGCTTATAATATAAAGAATCAATTTTTTCAGCATCGCACAGTTAATCATAGCATTCACTTTGTGAGCCCGGACGATCGCAGTGTACACACTAACTCTATAGAATCGCAGTGGCACGTTTTGAAAAGGACTGTCATACCTGCTTTCGGCACACAGAAACACATGTATGAGTTATTTTTCTAATTACTGTGTTCGCAAGCGATATATAGAGGGATCAGAGTGTAAACTGAAGGCATTCTTGAAATTAATCAATCGTGTTTACCCTCTCAAAACTTGCCAAACCCCATCAACAACGGCCGCTACACACACTTCTCCTGGACCATCCATATCTCCCGGTCCATCCCGCCCATCGAAAGTCGGAAAGAAGATCGTCAGCGCGCCTCCCGAAGATTCGGAATTCAGCGATTACGAATATTAATCATGTAAGTACACATGGATTTCAGTATTTAACTATGTAGTTAATTATATTGTTGTGTAAGGGGGGGGTCCGAGGGGGCGCAGCCCCCCCGGGGTAAGGACACAGCTTTTAGCATAGGTTAGGTGGGGTTTTTCAAGTTAGCGGGATGTGTGTAGGATGGCGGCCAACTGCATGTATGATAGCGGCCGCCTTATTTTCAACTTTATCGGAAACTTGTATAGAATATTAACTGTTCAGAATGTTATAAATATCCAGGGTAAGTACTTACTATACCGATATACAAAGATTTTGAAAACCATCTAATTCGACGTGAAATTTATAAGTCGAACGAGCTCTGTACCTTGCCACGCAGTTTCTCGCTCCCATGGTTCCTAGAATTCCCTATAGATGACGTTCTGATCGAATCAACAGCGCCATAGCGGCGGAATTCTGAATTATTAATCGGCCGCGGCAATTTGAAACGACCCAATGGGACCCCACTTGACCTGGGGATTAACTGGGATTAACTTTTTCACCCAATCATAACTCATTTTTTCTAAAATTCAAATACGGAAACGGGAGCACCCATCGAGGGTCGGAAATGCTCATTCTTTACCAACGTGGCGCGATGGCAACTAACCAGTGTGTAGATACTTGTGAATCTTTTTTCAATTCAGTCAATCCTAGTATGTTGAGGATTATGAACTTTACAACAAGTGCTGAGTTTTCAAAATATTTATATAAAATGTCATATCGGTGAAATGCGCTACAAGTATGATGGAAAATCGGCGAATAGTGGAAAAGCTAAGTTTTTTTGGCGTTGTTCATATAGTTATTGCCGAAAGAAGATCGCCCCTAACCACGGTAGCTTTTTTTCACGATCAAAGCTACCGTACGAAGATGTGTTCGTTATATTAGCAAGTTTTATTGGCGAGTACTAAAAAGATCTGTTCTACCGAAATTCGGTACTCAGAAACATTTATACGAAAGCTACTTTGCGATGTATATAATTCAAAAACGTTATTTGATCGGTAAGGGGTGTAGACTGGAGGCATTCCTGGAATTAGTTAAACGTGTTTATCCGCTCAATACCCACGATTCTGATTCCGAAAGTCCTGGTCCGTCCCAACACCCGTCCCCTCCACAAAAAAAGGTGTCCCATCACCGTACATCTCCTAAAAGTGCCCCTCCAACGTGCCCTCCCCAAAAGAAGAAGAAGTTGTCTCTCGGCAGAAAGCCAATACCAGTTGAAGACTCGGACTTCAGTGACTTTGAATAAGTGTGGGGCGCCGTTGTAGAGGTTACGAATAAACCCGCAAGCTGAACAGGAAATAATGTAAGTACAACCCTCTCCGTTTCTGGTTTGTGTGATCGCGGCCACATGTATGCATGATGTCGGCCGATTAAGAATAGGCAAGTGTAAGGGGGGTCGCAGGGGGGCGTTAGCCCCCCCGTTTAGGTGTTTAAGAATAATTATACGGCTATGTACGGGGGGTCGCAGGGGGGCGTTAGCCCCCCCGTTAAGGAGAGACACGAGTTGTAGGTAAGGTTAGGTGGGCACATTCAGGTTAGGCAGTGTTCTATTGTAGAGTTTTGGCAGAACATTCTGTTGTAGAACAACGGCCACGTCTTACGAAGGGTTAGAAAACGGGAAGAAATTCCCGTTTTCTATGTCCGCGGGAGGACCTGGCCGCTGATCTACAAAGGCTCCAAAATGTACACCAACTAATATAAACTTCGCCCCCCAACCTAACCGACAAGCCTTGTTCTTACCTACTTTCCTAATGCGGGTGTTGACGCCCCTGTGCAACCCCACTTAGGGATATATGTACGATAGCGGCCACCTGTACGTAGGATAACGGCCACCTTATTTTCAACTTTAACGGAAACTTGTATAGATTAAAAGGGTCGTATGTATGACAGCGGCCACCTGTACTGTCTATAATGACAGCCGACTAAGAATACGGAAGTGGGAGCCTTTGTATATCAGCGGCCAGTTGCCCTAGCGAGCATAAAATATAGACACCAACTAACCTAAGCTTTCCCCCCCAACCTAACCTACAAGCCGTGTTCTTACCTACTTACCTAACGGAGGGGCTAACGCACTCCTGCAACCCCCCTTACGCTGCCGTATTTTTAGCTGTTATCATACGTACAGGTGGCCGCTATCATACATACACCTCCAGCAGTGTTAGTGGTGGAGCCTTAGGTTAGTTGGTACCCATATTTTATGCTCTCTAGGCGAACTGGCCGCTGATATACAAAGGCTCCAAGTTAGCTTCTCCCATCGTACTCGTAGTCAAGGAAACTTGTGTAAGGGGGAGGGGGGTCCGGGGTTAAGGATAAGGCTTTTAGCATGGATTAGGTGGGTTTTTAAAGTTAGCTTCTCCCGCCAAAATCGTTTTTAGAACGACGGCCACAGTTCAGGATATTCTCGTTTTCTACGAACTCGATTTTAGCACGGCGGCCACAGTCCACCCCACTTTATAATATTCCCATTTTCTATGGTTGAAAACGGACCTGGCCGTCTCCCTAAAAATGGGTTTTAATAGTTTTGGAAACAAAATGCTTTTTTACTAAAAGACAGGAGTTTCCGAATGAAAACAGTACCGGTTGCCAGCACATAGGAGCAAGACTATTTCTTTTACCATGAGCAAAGCGAGCACACGGCGGAGCAATACCCATTATATTTCTAAAAAATACCCCCTTTCTTGAACGGTCTAACAGGTTTTCGGTCGATTTGCTGTTGAAATGAAGGTCAAAATCAGTAAAAGCATATTATTTACTACAGGAAAAACTTTATATCTCTGAATTGATGTTCCGTCTAATTTAAGTTGCAAATATATCCCTGTAATTGTCTTTACTAATTTTCTACAAATTGTAAATGACAAATTTTGAATGAATATATCGTCTAAGATGATGAACAAGAACAATAAAATTCTCAAAATTTTGATAAGACCCGTAATAAAGTTTATGTATGTTCAAGAAACTACATTCACCCACCATAACTCGCCCTAAGCAAATTAAACTATTGCAAACACCTATTTAACCTCCCATGCTAGTGTTGTTTACAGATAATGTCTACTGCCGTCAAGCGGCTTTCTGAACACGAACAAACTTTCAACTTTCATCCCTCAATCATCTTGCACTAAATTATGCAAATAGCTACACAAGATTGGAAAAATACATTGAATTTTATTAATACTGGTGAAATGGAATCAAGACCAATATGAATTTTATATTTTTCTAGGATTAGATGCAATTTTTCTTGCAATATTAAACACATTGCCACCAACCCTTAGGACAAAAACTAAGATTTTACATTTACTGTACCACAATATTCTTACCAAAATCGACCAAATGGCCTGAATACAGCCCAACTACATAATTTGTTTGAACACCACTACCTTGTATGCAAGAATAACAAGATACACATACCCCTGCAAACAAAGAAAACAAATATGCCCTTTTTACACTTTAGGAACAGTCCAAAGTACCCGAAATTATGAAAGGAACTCGAAGAAGACTTCATTCTTCATTGGCGCTTTTAAGCTTCGGGAAATAATTTCACAAGGCAGGCCTAACTAAAGCTGGTTTACCAGTAGTTTAAGAGGGCTTACCACAGGCTAGAATTAAGCTATACTGTAATATTAAATAGGCATAGGTTAGCTAAAGCCATGCCTACCAGATTTCCAGTAGTTCATACTAAACAAAAAACACTGCCTTCAATCCTATGCACTGGCATTTTCTGCAGGAAGCTTTGACTTGGATGAAAGTTTCAGAAATCGAAAAGGAGAGCAACCTCCTATCCAACCATTTATGGTTTGGGTAATTCAGAAATTGATAAAATGGATAAAAGCTAGTTAGTTAGCCCGATGTATCCTATATTAGGCCAAGCAAATTCTGCTTTCGATTGCCATTCTTAACTATCAAACAAGTAGAAAACATTCACCTTACTCCATCATAAACGGAAATAACGGGGATTTTCAATTTCAAAAATATATGAGAAAATAATCGGTGCACCTTCTAAGACCCGCCGCGGTAGGCCTCGGCACATGTGCACACCTACACAAGGGCAGGTTTTAGACGATTAATTGACGGAATGCATATGCCTACGGTTATATCTACCTCATACTTCAGGTAAGATGGCTGGAATAGTTTATAGGGAAAAAAAATTGGAATTTACGAGTACATTATAGGCATAGTCAATAAACGTGTCCTGGACACGGAAGGAAACGTCCCATCTTCAGATGTACAATTTTACAGTGCACTGTCCCGTGGCGTAATTCGTAGGTTTTTACTATAAATACATCGACTATATCACAAAACCCGAAATAAATTATAAAAAATTTAAAGGCTAATTATGAAGGAAAAGAGCGATAATACATATACTTTTCCCTATCGCCAAATACAGCGACTCTTATTTCGCATGAGAGCACAAATTCACTTAATTTCCGGTCATTAGTTACTTCGGAGATTGATATATATCATAATTTCATTCTGAAATTAACTAAAATCGTAGTATTAAAGGCTTGCTTCGACAGCAACGGCCCCAGCCTAACCACACAAAGAAAACACCAACCTGACACTTTGCAAACTATATCGACATCAACACCGGTAACTTGTTATGCTCATTTCGCCCTTATTTCCCTTCCAAAAGACCCTTAATATGGCTTAATAAGCTTCTTTTGAGCATAATCTTCACAACAAATACACCAAAAACCTAAAAAATGACGTACTTCACGAGCGAGTGATGTTATTTTCCGAAAGAGATCACGTTATTTGTCCCCGCTGCTAATAATGGCTGCTGTTTGTAGTGGATGCGTAATGGCGATGGCGCATACGGACGATGGAGGTCTCGGCCCCAAAATGTCGCCATGCGGTCTCAACCACTCAGACATTTTGGGAACGGGGTCCTCTTCTCACAAAGCCCGCCAATTTTAAATTTGGATTATTATTATTATTATTATTATTATTATTATTATTATTATTATTATTATTATTATTATTATTATTATTATTATTATTATTATTATTACTTGCTAAGCTACAACCCTAATTGAAAAGGCAGGGAAAAGGGAAATTAAATATCTTAAGAAGAGTAACAACATTAAAATAAATATCTCCTATATAGATTATAAAGACTTTAACAAAACAAGAGGAATAGAAATAAGATAACAGAGTGTGTCCGAGTGTACCCTCAAGCAAGAAAACTCTAACCCAAGGCAGTGGAAGACCATGGTACAGAGGTTATGGCACTACCCAAGACTAGAGAACAATGGTTTGATTTTGGAGTTTCCTTCTCCTGGAAGAGTTGCTTCCCATAGCTAAAGAGTCTCTTCTACCCTTACCCACTTGATAATATTTTTTATCTATCTTGCTGTGCATTTGATTTTCTCTTTATTTGCCCATCAAATTTATCTTTCGACAAGGACTCCAGTAGTAAAAGCAGCCTATTGTGGAAAGGAAATGGAAAAAAAACGAGTAAAGTATAAAAGATAAATAGATTTTAAAGATTACGAAATATACTTCAATCAGTAACAATAAATAGATAAGCTATACATAAATTGTGAAACGAGACTCATTTCAAACTGATCAACAGTAAGGTATTTCGATACCGATTCTTAGCTATCAAACAAATAGAATACATTCACCTCACTCTATCGTAAACACGGAGAAAAATCGGAAAATTAAAACAATAAATAATGATATGCAATGTGTAGCCTACAATGATGAAGATGGGGTAGTAAATATCTTAAATCAAAGAAATTATTGCCCGAACCAAATCCAAAACATAGAAGAGAGGATAAGTGTGGTGCTGACGAAAAATACTGCAGATGGGACTACCCACTACGTGTTGAAATGTGATCATGAAGTTTGAAAGGTTATTCATGATAATGGTGACAAAGTTATATTGCGACGAAGTACTTATGAAATACGTGATAAGTACCATGTAATCACCTGCTCCCACTCAGAGGTATGGACACCTTGAAAAGATTGCAAGTTTAAAACATGATAAAATCCGGTAGAGTTATGGGGTCCTTTGACTGGTCAGACAGTACTACATAGGACCTTTCTCTCTGGTTACGGTTCTTTCCATTTGCCTACACAGACACCAAATAGTCTGGCCTATTCTTTACAGATTCTCCTTTGTCCTCAAATACATGACAACACTGAGATTGCCAAACAATTCTTCTCTCTAGGGGTTAACTACTGCACTGTAATTGTTCAGTGGCTACTTTCCTCTTGGTAAGGGTAGAAGAGACTCTTTAGCTATGGTAAGCAGCTCTTCTAGAAGAAGGACACTCCTAAATCAAACCATTGTTCTCTAATCTTGGGTAGTGCCATAGCCTTTGTACCATGGTCTTCCACTGTCTTGGGGTAGAGTTCTCTTGCTTAAGGGTACTCTCGGGCACTGTTGTTGTTGTTGTTGGGGTATTAAAGCCAACACTTGTTGTTGGCACGGGCCTTTCCCTTGGTTGGCCCGTAGGTGATCTGTAAAAATTTATAAGGTAGTTGCATTAATGGAAATTTGAAAGGTTTTTAGTAGTAGAAAAAGACGTGGATAGGGTAAGGATGATGGTGGTAGTGGTAGAGGGCCATCATTTCTCGGATAGTGGTAGTTTGAAAAGTGGGGGTGTAAGGCTTTTGAAGATTAGAGAAAAATTGTGCAGGTGGGGTTGTCCAACCCTTTACTCCCTAGGGTCCCTGCAGAGAGATTTTAAGTGGTAGATTAGTTGAGAAGTGAAAGGGGGTGATGTGAATAGAGCCTTACAATGAGGGGATGAGATGGTGCATGGAATGAGGAGGTCTTACCTTGGTGGAGGTAGTGTTGAAAGCAACTGTGCATGTGTGTCTATGCTTTCGACAATTGCTTTTGCCAGTGTGGCTGCCTCTTTCATGGCATGTGGTGTGTTGATGTCTACAAGTAGATCACCTCGTAGCTGTGCTGTTTCTCTGCATTCTAGTAGGTAGTGCAGGAGAGGTTGTTGTGGTATGACATCACAGTGTTCACACCTTGTCTGGATGTCATCTAGGAGTTCCCAGTTTGCTTTGTAACCCAGCCGGAGTCTGTGTATGCATACTGCCAGTTTTCTTGGGGTGTATCTGTCTATGGGAGGGGGTTCTAGTTCCGATGCCCATTTGTACCATGTTGCAGAGGGAGAGCCATACTCTATCCTCATATGTAGTTCCTTGATTAGGTTGTTCTTGAGCTGTGTCTTTATTTTGCTTTTGATTTGTTGCAGTGCAGGCTGTATGTGCACCTGTACATTGTGAATGTGTTTGGTGCTTTTGGCTAGCTCATCAGCCTTTTCATTCCCTGGTATCCCGATGTGACTGGGGATCCAGTTTATAGTTGCTAGTCTGTTTCTTTCATTATGTTGATGTAAGAGGATTTTAATGTCTGCTATCAGGGATTTGTTTTCTTTGTTTTTGTCCTGCTGTAGGACCTGCACTGAGGATCGTGAGTCAGTATGGATGACTACTGGTCCTTCCTCATTTTCAATAGAGTATTTTAATGCTTGCTGTATTGCGACAAGCTCTGTCTGCAGGGTGGAGACATTGTTGGATGTTCTCCAGCAAGCTGTGAACTTGCAGGAGTGAACTGCCGCTCCTGCTGTTTGGGTTCCAGGATCTACTGTACCATCAGTATAGTAGATCTGTGCCCCTGTTGTTTCTACTGAGGTTATAGCTGCTTCTGCTGCGTTTCTGAGTTCTTCTATTGTGCAGTTTTCTTTTGCCCTTGGGAGTTTGGTGTAGTTGAATTTAGCAACTTGTTTTTTCCATGGTGGAATGTGTATAGTACTTTGTGCTGTGTCAGGTTTTAATTGTATGATTGTTTCTGTAAGGCCAAGTCTTTTGATGTTATCGCTATGGTCTTTGCCATAAGAATCTGGGGTTTGTACTTCAGGATGTTTGGATAGTTCCTCTCTTACTCGTCTTTTGGTGATTGAGTCTCTGTCTGACAGGAACATCTTTGCAACTATGCTTGCATTTCTTAGTGCAATTCTGTCTTCGAGGGTTGGTAGTCCGGTTTCCAACCTTAGGTTGCAAAGTCTTGTCCACATTGGGGCACCCAACATGAGCCTCATGGCATTGTTTTGAATCACTTCAATTGTGCTTGTTTGTAGATCTGTTAGTCCCAGGAGTGTTGGGGCGGCATAGTCTACTAGTGATCTGGAACAGGCTAGATAGTATTTCTTTTGGATGTGTTCATTTGCTCCATCCTTGAGCCTGCACATATATCTCATAGCTGCATTTCTGGCATTTGTTCTTTCCTTGAGATTTTTTATCTCTTGCTTGAAAGTGAGCTGTTTGTCTATTATTACCCCGAGGTATGTGTATCGGTCCACCCATTCTAGGGGTTCCATTCCTATTGTGAGTGAGAACTCGGGCACACTGTTCTATCTAGTTTCTCTTCTTCTTGTTTTGTTAAAAAAAATTTTATTCTAGATAGGAAATATTTATTCTAATATTGTTACTATTCTTAAAATATTTTATTTTTTCTTATTTCTTTTCCTCACTGAGCTATTTTCCCTGTTGGGGCCCTTGGGCTTATAGCATCCTGCTTTTCCAACCAGGGATGTAGCTTAGCATTTAATAATGATAACAATGATAACAATAAATGTTCAAAAAAAAACATTCCACCAAGGAGTGCAACTCGGAAATGCTAAAGTGTACTAACTGTACGAAGTTAAACAAACCAAATGACCGAATAGTAAATTTAAAAAATTGCAAAACTTTTGACTTGGAATTGAAAAGATTGCAGAAAATACTGATCATGGATACTAGGGATGTCATAAATTGTGGCTACGTAAATACACAATTCAAATTTGAGAGTTGATAAACGAGAAATACTTGCACATACTAGCATTATCTGAAAAATTGTTAAATAACTTGAACAAGGCTAAGATCAGTGAAATGACCGCCCCCACACCACATACTGTACATACCTTCTTTCACATTCCGAGAGAGGGTAGGTCTAGGTCTGGTGGGGGTGTCGGACTCTTCATTCATAAAGGTTACTCAGATCGCAAAATGATAAACATAACGTGTAACAAGATTTGAGTATATAGAGACAAACTTCATACAAACAAAAAAAAAAATGATCCATTATAATAGTCTACAAAACTCCGAAGAAAATACTAGTATCTTCTTTGAAGAATTCAGTGCACTCATTAATTTATTGAAGAAATTACAATGAAAATAAATGATGCTGTAAGGACATCGCTCCCTCCGTCGTTCAGCATTCTCATCGAATTCTCCATTTCATTTGAATTCTCCTTTCGCCACACTGTGGCTAATTGTATATATTTGTTCCACTCCCTCAGAGCTACAATTTCATGTATTTCTCATTACATTGCATTATTTCATTAACTTGTATTTCGAGTATTTGTACGTGTGAAGAAACACACTTTTTGTGGCGGTTGGTTCTAGCCAGATTGGCGCCAGCGCGCATGCTACATTTCCGTCTGCACCTTGTAATATATTCTCGCACCTGTTTGAATAAACCGTCAGTTATTGGTGATAGCTCGTCTCACTGTCCTTATAACTGGTGACCCCAGAGTGGAAGTAGCATCAGCGGTTTTGGCTTTGCCATTAACAGACTCACTACGGCCGTGCTACCTTCTTTTACTCCGTTAGCTTAGGCATGAGCTTCGGCCTTTGGTTATCCCAAACCTTGGTGCGTTTGTAAGGCAGTAGGATGAGCTTATCCGACATTTCAACTTCTCACCTCTTCGCTGACTCGTCGACTGACCACAATGGCGGATTCAACCCGCCCATCACGCCCAACAGCCTCGCCTCCATGCCCAAAGTCAAACTGCCGCAGTTTTCTTAACACAACACCGCTTCCTGGTTCCTGAAAGCAGACATACTCTTCCGCGTCGCTAGGCTCAGCGACTCCTGCGCCAAGGCCGACATCGTTCTCACCTCCATCCCAGAGGAGGTATTCAACAAGATTTCCCCATGGCTCGACGCCCAGGCTGGCCAAGTTTCCTACGACGACCTGAGAACGAAACTAAGTATCTACTCACTCTCTGTTTCAGCAAGGGCACAGAAGGTCCTGGATCTCGCCGGCAAACCCATAGGTGACACCTCTCCTGTCGAGGTGTGGGACGAGTTGACCAGCCTGCTAATGCTTCCCGAGACCGACAGCAACGGCCGACGGCGCGAGATTAGCCTATCTCGCGAGATGAGCGTATCTCGCGAGATTTTCCTTCGACGCCTGCCACAGGACATAAGGGCCCAATTGACGGACGCCGACACGCTTCCGATGAACGAACTCCTGTCGAAGGATCAGAAGCTCCACGAGGCTTCAAAAGCATCCCGCCTCGGAGCATCATCATCAGCATCGTCTTCGTTCTCCTCCTTCAGCTGCTCTTCCATAGACTTTTCAGCAACGCCTCCTAACGATGACAACGAGATCAACGCTCTAGCAAGGAGGAAACCACCGCAACAGACACGTCCGAGCCCTAGGCCTAATCCAGCGTGGTTTCTACCATCAGCAGTTCGGCAGCGACGCCAAGAAATGTAGGGCACCATGCAATTTCCCTAGAAGTTGACGCCAGAAGAAACCACCTACCACCATCGCAGCTGCAGGAAACCAAAGCTAGAATGGTTTTTATGTCCTCGACACCATCTCCAACCGTAGATTTATGGTCGACACTGGCGCTATGCAGTCAACATTCCCATAGTCACAAGCCGACCTAGACCGTGGTCACAGCAAAGACGCCCCCTCGCTCGTCGCCGCCAACGTGTCTCCCATACGGTGTTATGGGACTAGAGTCCTCAGGATATCTATCATGGGCCATTCGTATTCCTGGCCCTTCGCCATTGCTGACGTCAGTCGCCCCCTCCTCGGTGCAGATTTCCTCGCTCACCACGGACTACTCATCGACGTTGCTGGGAAACGCCTCATCGACACAGGAACCTGCCAGTTCCGCGCCCTAAGAGCCGGCCCTGTCACAATGTCCGTATCCGCTGTAATGACGCAGCCCTACGCCGACCTTCTGCAGCAATTTCCCGACGTTTTCAAGCCCGAGCTCCGCCAATCGCCGGGATCCCCCTCCGAGCATGGGATCTACCACCACATCACGATGACAGGACTTCCGACACATGCCAAATTCCGCCACCTCCCGCCCCAGGAGCTGAGGGACGCAAAACGCGCCTTTGAGGACATGGAACGCATAGGTATCTGTAAGAAAGCATCGGGCCCCTGGGCATCTCCCCTCCACATGGTAAAGAAGCCTGACGGGACCTGGAGACCTTGCGGTGACTACAGGCGCCTCAACCTCATCACAACGCCCGACCACTACCCTCTGCCCAACATGCAGACCTGACGAATGCGTTGCATGGCACGAAACACTTCACCAAGATGGACCTTCTCAAGTCTTACTTCCAGGTCCCCGTATTTCCAGAGGACATTCCGAAGACTGCCATTGTGACACCGTTCGGATCCTACACCTTCGCATACTCAACCTTCGGTCTACGCAATGCGGGGGCGACCTTCCAACGCCTAATGGATAGCATCCTGGGCGACCTACCATTCTGAGTCTGCTACGTCGACGACATCCTGATATTCTCAAGGACCAAGGAGGAACACCGGAGGCATGTCCGCGCCGTTCTCAAATGCCTGCATGAGAATGGCCTGGTTGTACGTTTCGATAAATGCACGTTCGGCGCTGAAGGAGTGGACTTTCTCGGTCATCGCGTGTCCTCGAGTGGGGTAAAACCCATGATAACCAAGGTGGACGCCATCAGGAAGTTCCCGACACCTACGACCACCCGCCAACTTCAGGAGTTCCTGGGGATGGTCAATTACTACAGGCGCTTCATCCCCAACATCGCACAGACCCTGAACCCCCTCGACAACGTCCTGAAGGGAAAGGTGAAGAAAATTGAGTGGGGTTCCCCACAACAACACGCATTCACCAGGACAAAGGACACCCTTGCAAACGCCACCACCCTGGCGTACTTCGACGACAACGTTCCTCTGCGACTGACGACCGACGCCAGCAACGTCGCCTGTGGAGCTGTGCTGAAACAGCTCGTCGATGGTTCTCCATGACCGTTGGCATTCTTCAGCAGAAAGCTGAACCCCGCCGAAACAAGATACAGCACCTTCGAGAGGGAGCTCCTCGCCATCTACCTCGCCATCCGCCACTTCAGGTACATCCTGGAGGGCACACCCTTCACCATCGCGACAGACCATTAACCCCTCGTACACGCCTTCACAAAATCGACAGACGCATGGTCCTCCCGACAACAACATCATCTCACAGCAATCGCCAAATTCGGGTGCACCATAAGCTACGTTCCTGGAAAGAAAAACCCAGTCGCCGACGCCCTTTCAAGGATTGAAATCAACGCAATCCACCTGGGAATTGACTACGCCGACCTCGCATCCGAGCAGCGCAACGACCAAGAGGCACAGGATCACCTGACAGGGCCATCTACGCTCAAGATAACTGCAATTCCCCTCGGGCCGGCAGGAGTAACCATCCTCTGCGACACCAGCACCGGCCGCCCACGTCCCTGGATTACCGCTTCCTGCAGAAGGAAGATATTCGACATCATCCATGGACTTTCACACCGCTTGGGACGCACCACTGCTCGCCTCCTGTCTGAGAAGTTCATCTGGCCAGGGATCAAAAAGGACGCCCAGGAATGGGCGAAGACATGCATCAATTGCCAGACAAGCAAGGTCAGCCGTCACACCGAATAGGGGATAGGTGATTTTCCCCAACCGAAAGGCGTTTCGATCACATCCACATCGACGTCGTGGGACCTTTACCGCCTTCGGGATCTGCTAGCTACCTGCTGAATATCATCGATCGCTCCACGAGGTGGTTGGAATTATCACCGATGACCGAAGATACGACCCAAGCATGCGCCGAAGCCCTTTTATCGAGCTGGGTGAGCAGATTTGGTGTTCCTGATGACATCACGACGGACAGAGCCCCGCTTTCCTGTCAGAGATATGGCTCGCTCTGGCAAACCTGATGGGAACGACACTCCACAGCACCATGGCATACAACCCCGCTGCAAACGGCCTGGTCAAACAAACTCATCGCGCCCTCAAGGCGTCCCTGATGGCGAGCTGCACCGACACAGACTGGAAATCACGCCTTCCTTGGGTACTTCTCGGCCTTCGCACCGCCCCTCGCGCAGATGGCGAGCCATCGCCCGCTGAAAAGGTTTACGAAGAGGCGCTCACAGTTTCCGGCGAATTCTTTCCCACATCAACCGACGACACGCTGCTGGATCACCTTAGGGACATCGCCAGGAAGTTCAGGCCATGTCTTAAAACTTACCAGGACAGAACTAAGCATTTCAAGCCGAGGAACATGGACGACTGCGGATATGTTTTCGTCCGTGTCGACGCTCATCGACAGCCGCTGACCAGACCCTATCGAGGCCCCTACCGAGTCATCAGTAAAACGACGAAAGCCTTCCTTCTCGACGTGCATGGCCAAGAGGACTGGGTCTCAATAGACCACGTGAAACCGGCGGTTCTCAAAGGAAGCGACACTGCCTCCGCGGGACCTGGCAGATCCAGAGTGCCACCTCAAAACAAGGCTCCCAATGAGAAGAAGAGCAACAAACGACAACGAGAGGTAGCAATCCATACGCCGACCGCCGACGCGCCCCTTCGTTCAAAAACAAGAGGAGCCCTCCGACACCCGAAACGATACGAAGACTAGCCTCATCAGCCTTCTACGCTGCCTGATGTCTTGGGGGGGGAGTACTTGTAAGGACATCGCTCCCTCCGTCGTTCAGCATTCTCATCGAATTCTTCATTTCATTTGAATTCTCCTTTCGCCACACTGTGGCTAATTGTATATATTAGTTCCACTCCCTCAGAGCTACAATTTCATGTATTTCTCATTACATTGCATTATTTCATTAACTTGTAATGCAAGTATTTGTACGTGTGAAGAAACACACTTTTTGTGGCGGTTGGCGCCAGCGCGCATGCTAAATTTCCGTCCGCACCTTGTAATATATTCTCGCACCTGTTTGAATAAACCACCAGTTGTTGGTGATAGCTCGTCTCACTGTCCTTATAATGCTATCAACATTCACTGTGATCATAATAATCCACATCTGTTGGAAGCTATGTATGTTCATTACCTCACGAGCACTTATAATAGAGCGAGTAAGAGTGAATATGATATCCCATGTCCACTGATGGGAAAAAACTATACATGTTAAAGACCAATGTCCTTGGTTTAGTGGAGAGACTTCAGTGAAAAAAAAGGAAAACAGACGTTAAGAAAGAAAGAGGAGTCGGTTAAAAACTGAAAGTACATGGGTAGAGTACAGAACTGCAATGGGTCAATACAACTACCTACTAAGAAGGAAAAAAAGGTAAATTGTATAAGAGAAAGATCCATAATGCAGCAACAGACAGAAGTTATATCGTCTCCTAAATGGTATAATAGAAAATTTAAACGAAAAAAAGCTATCTGGTGGGTACAGTGACCAGGAACTAGCTAATAATTTTCTATTATTTTTTTTTAAAAACAAAATTGAAAATATAACAGGTCACTTAATAAATATTCAACATCAGATTAATGATACACCAGATACAAAGATAAGATTAACAGGATTTAATAAAGTAACACGAGACGATATCACCAGGATTATCAAGAGACTCTGAAAAGTTCTCTAGACTACCAGGTGTACCAACCGTGTGTCACACGATCGTACATAGCAACAACATTTCATTTTGTGTATATATTATGCTTGTATCTTTGCTATCCCCTCGCACTGATAAGAACATGAAATAACATGGTAAATTTTTACTATGACTTACCAGGGCCTAGGGGCCAGAAAATATGTTTTACCAGTAGATTTTGATGTGTTTTGCACGAATTTCACCTTCATTTTTGGCGGAAATCACCCGTTTTTATCCCACACCCCAAATGGTGTGTGACAAAAACTGTGTATTTTCGACAAATATGAAGGTGAAATTCCTGCAAAACACATCAAAATCTACTGGTAAAACATATTTTCTGGTGTTGGGGCATTGAATGATATTTGTAATAAATGAATAATTAATGTTCCAGCACCCCTCCCCCATACCCCTAACTAGGCCTACCGGGGGAGGAGGGGTAGGGCCCCCCAGCGACCCCCCCTTAAAGCCACAGTAATTTTCAGGGCACCACAGAACCTAACAAACCCACCTAGCCTAACCTAGGAGCCCTGTACCCCTACCGGGGGGGGGGGGCTTCGCCCCCCCTGCGACCCCCCTTAAGGCCACAGTAATTTTCAGGGCACCACAGAACCTAACAAACCCACCTAACCTAACCTAGGGGCCCTGTACCCCTACCGGGGGGGGGCTTCGCCCCCCCTGCGACCCCCCCTTTAACCAGGGGTAAATTTGAATATATATATTTTGTTAAATCACTTCTTACCTTAAACGGAAGATGACGATGAAGATGTGGAAGGTTGTGGTTGACCCTCCTTTACAGATTTGGTACAATACCACACATGTCTATCCTCACGAAAATGTAAAGGCGAATCACATTTACCACACTGGACACTTAAAGGTAATACGGAATGCTCCCTTAGAAAACGATTCACTACTTCAGGAGTTCCATTATAATTCCCATGAAATCGGCCGATTTCACACATATTTCACACAACCGTACCGGAGGATCCATGACAGTAAAATGACGTGTGATGAAAATATAGAAACCGGAACTTTTGAAAACCGAAAACAAACGACAATCACGGGTTTCTCCCATAATGAAATAGGGAAAAAAACAAAATACTGTCGTTTACAATGTTATATTGCACGAAAAACAGATCCTTGAAACAAGACTGAGAGACCAATGAATCGTCCAATAATAACCCTTGAAAAGAACCCAGTAGTATTTAGATTGGAGGAGCGACATTAGTGGGAGGAGCAAATGCGCATTCAAGCAAATATTGTCACATTGCGCAATGGGGAGGAGCCAAGTAAGATGAAAACAGATATACAAACTAACAAGAGCTACCTGTGGAGTCAACATGTCGAATGACTTGTCCATTTTCTAACAAATATTAAAAATAAGATATTGAATAACTCGTTAATTATGCATTTCCGCCGAAAAGTGCATAGAAGAAAAAGTGACTGAAATGTGTAGCTGATGTTGTTTGTAATGGCAAATATCGCCTATGGCCTGGTAAGTGCTTGTAAAATAATACCAATAACATGTCTGTTTTTCTCACCGTTAACTGTTAACCGGTACAGTGTCGGTTGAACATGAAATTGCCTGTTATGTCTTTTGTGACCTTTTTGCATGGAGTTTGTGTACATAAAAACGGATGTTCTGTAACAAAGTCACTCAGTTGCTTTCATCCTGCCTTTGAGTCACAACCCTCTCTCAGCCCGTCACATTGGTGACCCCGGAAGTCGACTCGCTCCTCTCACCTTGCGCCCCTCACCATTACTATGATGCCCTCAAAGCATACCTTCTGCAGCAGTACTCGCCGTCGGCAACCGCCCGTATAGTAAAGCTTTTTCAGCTCTCACAACAACCGTTGGGGGACCGAAGGGCTTCGCTCACCCTCGGGGAAATGACCAGTATCACTCGCCTGCAACCTGTCGCAAATGGCTCTCCTCATGAGATGAACCTACTTCGTGCCCTTTGGATAAACCGTTTACCCGAACCTGTACGTGTTGCCATACTCGATGTCAATAGTTTACCCATAAAGGACTTGATGATCAAAGCCGACGCCCTTATGGACAGCCACTTCACGACCTTCAAGACCTCCATCAATGCCTCCACTCCTGACGAAGAGGCCACCTACTCAGCGTCAACCGAAGCTGACATGAATGCCGTAGGACACCCATGCCTATGAATGCCGTAGGACACACACGCCTACCCCGTGACGAGCCGGAGCGGCAACAAAGCCACTCATCATCCACCACTCACTCGCGCCCCAACCAACGACTTCTACAGCCACTCACTGCCGCCCATCGGCCGCAGTTTTGCTACTACCACTCGAGATCAGGGCGCCCTATTTAACATGTACAGTATGTCATTTTTAGGGGGGAGCCATGTACCAACCGTGTGTCACATGATCGTACATAGTAAGGACATTTTATTATGTGTATATATTATGCTTGTATCTTCGCTCTCCCCTCGTACTGATAAAAACCTGAAATAACCTATCTGTTTTTCTCACTGTTAACTGTTAACCGGTGCAGTGTCGGTTGAACATGAAATTGCCTGTTATGTCGTTTGTGCCCTTTTTGCCTGGAGATTATGTACATAAAAACGGATGTTTTGTAATAAAATTACTCAGTTGCTTTTGTACCAACCGTGTGTCACAGAATTGTACATAATTCCTATTGTATATATTATGCTTGTATCTGCGCTCTTCCCTCGCACTAAAACGAACCTGAATGATCATGTCTCCGGTTTTGCTCTGAACTTTGTCTGTCCCTCGAACATGCCATGTCCTGTTGCCTTGCCGTTTTGTATATAAAGAAGAGTGTTCCTTAATATATAACTCAGTCGTTTCCAATCTGCCTTTGAGTTCACACACTCCTCCCTCGGCACCGTCACATTGGTGACCCCGGAGTGACTCGCTCCTCCCGCCTCCCACCCCCCCTTCCACCTCTCACCGTTACTATGACGCCGTCAACGCATACCTTCTGCAGCAGTACTCGCCGTTGCCAGCCGCCCGTATAGCAACGCCTTTTCAGCTCTCTCAACAACCGTTGGGGGACCAAAGGGCTTCGCTCACCCTCGGGAAAATGACTAGTATTACTCGCCTGCAACCTGCCGCACACGGCTCTCCTCGTGAGGTGAACCTACTTCGTACCCTTATGGACAGCCACTTCATGACCTTCAAAACCTCCATCAACGCCTCCACTTGTGACGAAGAGGACACCTATTCAACTTCAACCGAAGTTGACGTGAATGCTGTAGGAAATACACGCCTATGACTACCGTAGGACATACACGCCTATGAACGCCGTAGGCCTATGAATGCCGTAGGACATGCCTATGAATGCTGTAGGACACACTCGCCTATGAATGCCGTAGGACACACTCGCCTATGAATGCCGTAGGACATACTCGCCTATGAATGCCGTGGGACACGCCTATGAATGCCGTAGGACACACTCGCCTACCCCGTGACGAGCCGGAGCGGCAACACAGCCAACCATCATCCACCACTTGCTCGCACCCCAACCAACGACTTCTACAGCCACTCACTGCTGCTCATCGGCGCAGTTGTTACTATTATCTCTCCAGATTCAGGGCACCTATTTAACATGTTCAGTATGTCATTTTTAGAGGGGGAGCCATGTACCAACCGTGTGTCACAGAATTGTACATAATTCCTATTGTATATATTATGCTTGTATCTGCGCTCTTCCCTCGCACTAAAACGAACCTGAATGATCATGTCTCCGGTTTTGCTCTGAACTTTGTCTGTCCCTCGAACATGCCATGTCCTGTTGCCTTGCCGTTTTGTATATAAAGAAGAGTGTTCCTTAATATATAACTCAGTCGTTTCCAATCTGCCTTTGATTTCACAACTCCTCTCTCGGCCCGTCACACTTTCATCCTGCATTTGAGTTATAACCTTCTCTCGGCCCGTCACACAGGAATCAAGCTCATATAGACCTATTTCGAATCTATCCTTGTTTTAAAAGTGCTTGAATATGTAATCTTGAACAACTAGTCAGTCACTTTAAGGTTTAAAGGTCGCTTATGAATGGCAGAGGCAAGGGACAGTGACATTGCCCTAGCAATCAGGACAATGCCCTAGCAATCAGGACAATGCCCTAGAGACTGACCATATATTATGTGATCAACGCCCAAGCCTCCTCTCCACCCAAGCTAGGACCAGGGAAGGCCAGGCAGTGGCTGCTGATGACTCGGTAGATAGACCTATAGGCTCCCCCAAACCCCCCAACTTTAGCTCACAAGGATGGTAAGGTTGCAGACACGAATGGCACTAACGAGTCTGAACGGGACTCGAACCCCCGACTGGCAAACACCAGGCAGAGACGTTACCAATCAGGCCACAGCACCCTCTATCACAGACAACCAACTGCTTACACAATACTATACTCTATGGAGACAGCCATCTGTTCTGTTGTGAATAATATGCTAGAAATGGTGGATGAAAATAAACGTGGTATTTTAATATTACTCGATCTTAGTGCTGCTTTTGATACAGTTGTGCACGAACTGCTACTAAATTATCTACGTACGATCCATCGGCGTTGAAGATCAAGCTTTCGAAGACCTTAAAGACTATTTAGGTGGCAGAAATTACTGTGTACAAATTGAAAACTTTTATTCATTATATGAAGCTTTAAACAGAGGGGTACCCCAGAGGAGTGTACTTGGTCCAATCTTATTATGCATCTATGTAATCTAGACGATACTACTGAAGTTCTATACCGAATCCTTGACAGTGTTAAAGAATGGATGACAATTAAACAACTAGAATTAAATTGGGAAAACTGAGCTCTTGGTGGTGGGAAGAAAAATTGCGTGAGAAGTTTGGGTGATATTCATATATACATGAATAATGACTCAGTGCCGATATCCAGTAAGGTTCGTGACTTAGGCCCATTTCTTGACTAGAACTTGTTTCTCAATGCCCAAATAAACAATGTACTAAAAATTGCTGGCTATCATCTAATAAATATTGCTTTTATAAAAAGTACCTGGATGAATATTCTGTAAAGAAACTTGTAATAAACTGTGTAATTACCAGAATTGACTACTGTAACTCCATCTACTACAATCTACCAAAAGTGCAACCTAGGAAAGTACAAAACAATAAACAGAGGAGCAAGACTGATAAAAGGTGTCTCACCTAGAGAAAGGATTACACCTATACTACAAGCCACAAGGACGGATCTAGAGGGGGGGAGGGTTTAACGACGTCCTAACCCCCCCCCCCTCAAATTTTTAAAGTGCCCTTTCGAGATTTCAAGGTGCCTTCTTGAGACCATTAAAAAACGAAGTAGTAGCCTATATTCTAAAAAGTAGACAACTGTCATGACACAGTTATCACAGTAATGATTATAAACATGAGCTGATAGACTTCGCGAGCCACCTCGTTATGTCGGACACCTGGGAAGTTCCCAGGCGCGGGAAAATCAACCTTGTTCAGAACAAGGTTGATTTTCCCGCGCCTTCGTAAGCACTCAACAGAGGGCCAGCGAGAAGCCAGGAAGATCGTTGACGGTTGATCGGTCAATTATGGCGAATCTTTCGATGTTTTAGCCGACAAAATGCCACGTAAGGATAGAGTAAAACGTATTGAAAAGGCGCTGTTAGAACAAGATGCCAAACGATGCAGGAAAATTCACTCGTTTTTTAGGTATGTCACAAAACGTCTTTTTTTGCAGTGTATTCTATATTCATTTGACATCAAAACATAGACCTAGGTCTACGGTGAGAACGTTAGACGGTTAGGTATAGACTAGTAGACACACATGAAAATAAATGTAAACATTGAAGATATATGCTTCGGTCCAATGTGCAATGTGGCTGCAAAATCGTTTGTTTTATTTGTTAATAAATTTACCTTATGTGCGTTCATCAAAATGCTCGTGTCTGTACTTGCACAATAATAATATCCGCAGATAACTTTGATGTAACCCCAATCTGCTTGAGCAGTAAGAAAAGTATGTTATTTATAATATTCTGTATTTTCAATTTTGTGATGTTTGAGATATAAATTAGATGCCAGGAATTGTTTCTCAATTATAGTTTTTTTACTGGTGTTGTAAAAAAAGTCTTGAGTTTCCTAACTCAGATCTATTTACATTTTCATAACAACAATTTATATTTTGATGATTAAAATAATGGTATAAATTGCAATCAGTGGTTTTTGGTTCTGCCCTAATAATATTGCCTATTCCATTATTTTTTTTAGAAAATTTGTAAAGTGCCCTTTTAAGTGATTACAGGTGCCCTTTTTTCCTTTTTTCACTGAAAAGTCTGGATCCGTCCTTGTACTAATTGATTTACATTGGCTGTCGATTAAAGCGAGAATTGAGTTTAAAATATGTACAATAACCCACCAAGCTATCAAAACTGGTCGTCCAAAATATCTAAGAGAATTGCTACACATTGTGCAGCCAACAAATCATCCTGACACGAAAATATTTACAAATGGCTTCAAACTATCAGAACCTAGATAATTGTCTACGGTAGACCCCAGAGCCATTAAATATGCAGTATCGATACTATACAATAAGCTCCCACGAGACATCCAAATAATTGAAGATATTAAGGCATTCAAGAGAAAACTGAAGACTTTCTTATTCAGCGAGTGCTTCGATAGTGATGATCTATCAGTAGGCAAGCAATACGTATTGTGAAATGTTAAATGCTCCCGAATGAACATCATAAAACGACCGTGGAGGTTCTGTAGAGAGTAGGGTTCCCCTGCTGTACATAAGCAGCCCTTAAAGTGAAGTAAATGTAAAGTAACGATAAAATTTTAGCGACTGTGATTTAGATTATATATGTAAAAAAATGGTGAGAGGAAATTCATGTCACTGACTCTTGATTAGAAAATAAAAGAACATCACTTTATATAATGCATCGAAAGGAAATGGGCAGTGATAATACCTCCGCACGGAGTAATTCAATTAAATAATACATTTGTTCCGTTGGTGAACTATTATATAAGACAATTGTTGTTGCCATCATTATTACTAGTCAAGCTACAAATCCTGGTAGCAAAAGTAGAATGCTACAAGCACAAGGGCACCAGTAAGGAAAGCAGTCGAGTTAGGGAAGGAAATAATGAATAAACTATATATAAGCAATGAGTGAAAAATATATACTGTTTTAAGACCAAGAACAACTTTGAAATATACAGTATTATTCATATGCAAATTATATAATGAGACTTGTGTAACCACAAAAACATTCACTAAATATTTGAAGTTTCACCGATTCCACTGAAAATTAGGAAGATCAGTCCACAGTCTGGTCACAGTTGAAATAAAGTTTCTAAAATCCTTTTTAATATTTTGCCTCTAGACGAAGAAGATATTTCTGCATGAAATATAACTATAATAAAACGTTTATGTACATATTCAGTCTTCATCAAAAATGTAGGCCTACAGGATTATTCAAACTTACAAACATACTCAGGTGAGACATATAGGCCTACAGATAATGGTATAATCAAGATTTTAATAAGTTGTATATTATTTCATAATCGTAAATCAGTATGCAAAAGTTTGTAAACTAGAAGGTAAACATTATTAAATGTAAGAGCATTTTCATTGTGAAAAAATAAATATATTTCATCAAAGTTAGGAGGTTTAAAGGTCACTCACGAATGGCAGATACAAGGGACAGAAAATGATGCCCCAAAGGCTCACTATGTATGCATAGCCTCCTCTTCACTCCATGCTAGGACCAGGGAGGACCATACAATAGCTGTTGATGACTCGGCAGGTAGAAGTCCCCATTCCTAGCTCACAAGGATGGTTAGGGTGCAGACACTACAAGAAACTATTGAGCTTGAGCGGGTCTCAAACCTCAGTGTCAGCAGATTATCAGGCAAGGACGTTTCCAATAGGCTGTCACAACCGTGGCTGATTTTACTTTTTACAT
>NC_090740.1:74784281-74914281 GCF_036898095.1 Palaemon carinicauda | reverse complement strand
CTCAGTTAGATTTCGCCATCTATCTTGAGCTTTTAATTCAATACTTCTCCATTCATCATCTACTTCATGCTTCATAGTCCTCAGCCATGTAGGCCTGGGACCTCCAACTCTTCTAGTATCTTGTGAAGCCCAGTTAAAAGCTTGGTGAATTAATTTCTCTTGGGGAGTGCCAAGAGTATGCCCAAACCGTCTTTATCTATCCCTCACCATGATTTCATTCACATATGGCACTCAAGTAATTTCTATTACAGTTTAATTTCTAATCCTGTCCAGCCATTTAACTCCCAATATTCTTCTGAGGGCCTGTTCTCAAATATACTAAATCTATTGGAGACTGTTTCATTGTCATACCACGACATATGTCTATACAGTAACACCGATCTCCCTAGACTGATATTTAGCCTGATTTTTTATGTAATTTCAGGCGATTTGATTTCCAAATTTTACTTAACCTAGCCATTGTCTGATTTGTTTTTTTCGATCTTTCATTAAACTCCAATTCTAAAGACCCTGTATTAGGAAACAGAGTACCTAAATATTTAAATGAGTATACCTCATTAATCTTTTCTCCTTTCAATGATATTTCATCTTCCATTGCATATTCCGTTCTCGTCATCTCTGTTGTCAAGACAGACCAATTAAATCAAAAATATAGTTCAAGAAACGGGATAAGACAGAGACTAATCTGCATTTCAAACTTTCTTGTATTTAAATGAAAATTTCACAAGTTCTTTCTTGAGCACTTCATAAATTTCTAAGTTAATGAAAATTCTGGAAAGCGTCTTTAATATCAAAGTGATAAGTGATCTTACACTAAAAACATTACATCATAATTTTCTTGGGCGAGCATACAGCTAGGAGACGAAGTCTATTTAAAAGATTTCACACTTGAACATCTTACTTAAAGACAATCATAAGTTTATACAAAGTTCTTATTTTTGAGTCCTTGAAAAATGGAGGGACACGAGCCCTTTACTATGACAATGGCTCCCTCCCGACTGACTTCTAGGTGTGGCACTCCGCAAGACGTGGTTGTTGGTGTCCGTGGGCAGGTGCTCCCTTTCCTAGGGGTGTCGAGGTAGTAGTCCGTTCTGTTACCACCCGGATGTTCTTCCGGATGTCCTTCGTCTCCTTGCTGCAGCTTTCCCACACAATCTGTAAAAACAATGAGGTGACAACAAAAAGCCCTTTGTCAACAGATTGAGGAGACAACAGAATCCTGTCGCCGGTGGAAGCTGTGGTAGCATGCATTCCCAAGTGAAGCCAGCAGGCAGAGGTCGTTTACATGACCCCAAAACAGGGGTTTCAAGCATTGGCTACGTGACACTGTCTTTCTTCTATTTATCTTCAGACCATCCTGTAATATTTCATGGATTTTGGCAAGCAAGCATTGCAAATCATATGGTTTCTGCTAACAAGGACAGAATCATCAGTATACCATAGGTTTGCTAAATTCCCATCACCAATCCAGTCCAATCCTTCTCCACCATCTCTGACTGGTCTACGTATTACAAAATCCAAGAGGAGGACAATCAACATAGGTGACAACACATTTCCTTGGAGTACTCCACTATTCACTGGAATTTCATTTGATAGGACTCCACTAACATTAACTTTGCACTTGCTATGCTCATGAACAGAATTAATCAAATCTACATATTTAAGAGAAATTCCATAATAATGTAGGACTTTCCACAAATTTGGACGGTGCACACTATTAAAAGCTTTTCATAGTCCACAAATGCCATCGAAAGGGGATTTGTATATTCTACGAGTTGCTATACAACATGTCTCAAGATGAAAATTTGCTTAGTACAGCTTCTACCCTTTCTAAATCCTGCTTGTTCATCTCTCTCCTATTCATCAATCTTTCTCTCTGGTCTCTATAGAATAAGCATACTACTGTATATATTTTCATGACAACTGACGTAAGTGTGATACCTATGTAATTATTGCAATCAGCCAGGTCTCCTTTTCTAGCCATTTCACCAACACTTCTAACTCCCATTCATTAGGTTTTGCCTCTTCACGCCACATTCTATAAAATAATCTTGTAAGTATTTCTGGGGTCATTTCATTTTCGGACAGTATCATCTCGGTAGTTATTCCATACTATTCAGAGACTTTCCATTTCCTGAATTCATTAATGGGCACATTAAGGTCTTCGTCAGCTTCAGGCATATCAATCAAATTAATCCCTTCGTATCTCTTATTCCTGACTTCACCAAGGTGTTCCATCCAACCTTGCCTTTCTTCATCTTCTGTTGTTATAACAGGTCCATCTCTCTTTTTTGATGGGTTTATGCTTCTTCATCTTTGCCAACGTAGATGATTCATTAATAATTCTTTAGTTAATTCTTACACCATAGCCACTCCCTGAATTCATAGCTTTGTCAGGGTCATCTGCTTTCGTCTAAATACACTCTCCAGTCATTCTTGGCTTTTCGTTTGACCTCATTACCTTTTCTGGAATATTTAGCATGCTCTATCTTGTAATTTTCATTACGTCCTGCAACATATTTCTTTAAAAAAAAAAAAATCGATAATAATGCTAAGAAAAGACCCACCCAATTCCAACTGTTTGAGTTTGAAAATAAGGGCCTCATGATTACTACGGCAAAGGCAGCACAAAAATCAAGGCCAACCATAGATTTCTGCACAACATTGGAGATTGTAAGAAGGGAGTCACATGCTCCAAGGACTTTACGAAATCCAAATTGCAAATTAGTAAACAGATGATTACCTACAACAAACCTATTTAGATGTTTTGCCAAAAGACGTTCAAAAGCGTTAGATAATATGGGATTTATGGAAAATGGACGGTAATTAGTTAGACTTGAGCTACCACAAATAAAATACATTTACGTACTGGAGTAACATTGCCAATTGTCCAACAAGTGCAAAAAGAACTTCTTGCTAATTTGCCAAAAATAACTGATAGCTTAGGACATAAGAAATCCGCAGTCTTTAAAAAAAAAAGAAAATAAACATCAAGGAAAATACCATTTGGGTCTACACCTCCATAAACATAAAGGTGCATCAAGAGAGCTTCAATTTTATCCGATTGAAAAGCTAAACTATGTACACACACACACACACACACACACACACACACACACACACACATATATATATATATATATATATATATATATATATATATATATATATATATATATACTGTATATATATGTATATATATACACACACACACACACACACATATATATATATATATATATATATATATATATATATATATATATATATATATATGTATGTATATATATACTGTATATATATGTATATATATATATATATATATATATATATATATATATATATATATATATATATATATATATATATATATATTAAAAAGACCCATAAAAGAAACCAAGGAAATGTAAATAATACACAGTGGTCTTCTTCACTGAGTGCAGTTATTATTATTATTATTATTATTATTATTATTATTATTATTATTATTATTATTATTATTATTATTATTATTATTTGCTAAGCTACAACACTAGTTGTAGAAAGCAGGATGCTATAAGCCTAAAGGCTTCAACAGAGAAAAAATAGCCCAGTGAGGAAAGGATATACTGAAATAAACAATCCATATTAAAAGTAATAAAAAACTAATATAAAATATTTGAAGAACAGCAGCAACATCAAAACAATAAAATATTTTGAGAACAATAAGAGCATTAAAACTGATCTATTACATATAAACTATAAAAGGAGACTTATGTCAGCCTGTTCAACTTTTGAAGTTTTATCGATTTAACTACCTGAATAGGAAGATCATTCGACAAGTTGGTCATAGAGTGAATAAAACTTCTAGAATGCTGTCTAGTATTGAGCCTCATGATAAAGGAGGCCTGACTATTAGAATTAACTGCATGCCTAGTATTACGAACAGGGTGGAACTGTCCGTGAAGATCTAAATGTAAAGGATGGTCAGAATTATGGAAAATCTTATGCAACATGCATAATGAACTAATTGAACGACGGTGCCAGAGATTAATATCTAGATCAGGAATAAGAAATCTAATAGACCGCAAGTTCCTGTCCAACAAAATATGATGGGAATCAGCAGCTGAAGACTGGACAGGAGATCATTACTCGAAACAAGGTAGAATGAAAGAATTAAAACACTTCTTCATAATAGACTGATTCCCGAAAATCTTAAAAGACTCTCAATAAGCCAACTTTTAGTGCAATTAAAAATGAGACAGACTTAATGTGTTTCTCAAAAGTAAATTTGTTGTCCAGAGTCACGCCTAAAATTTGAAAAAAGTCATAAAGAGTAAAATGAAATAAGGAGTGAACAGTGAGCTTGTATATGAAAGCAGAAATGTTTCCATTTGTTCTAAGAAGGTTGTATTAGCCAAGTTTAATTCCATCCAGGTGCGTCTTCATATTTTTTAGCCGATCAGAGGTTAATGTCTTAACCTTTGATGGATATCTGGCGGTCGATCTTGCTGGATTATCTTTTTTAGGATCAGGTCAAGAAGAGTGTTTTTCACTATGTCAGCTCTCCATTGTCCGTCGGATAAGTTCATCGTGTTTGCTTGATTTATGATGGCTGATTCCAGAATCTTCTTTCGGTACAGACAGGTACTTTCAAGAAGCAAATTTGACTAACTCTACTCCTGCTAATCTGGTGCCATAAATTTTTAAGATAAACGAAAATCCCAGAGTTTCCAAAGTCATATCTGACAGGTCTTTTGTGTTCAGATAATCTTTGAAATAGAGAACGGCTAGTTTGTCCCACGTTAACTTTTTCACAATTTCCACATGATACTTTGTAAACTCTAGATTTTATATCTGTTTTATTTTGATAGACATTACAGGCGCTTCCGATGGTCTTGGGGTATGAAAAGAAAACAAAGAGGTTCTCAGTTTTAATAGCCTTTGTTATACTTTTAATACCTTCTATATATGGAAGTTTTATCGTATTTTTAAAATATCTTTGATTGGTAACATGATCTTTATAATACATTGTGTTGGCTTTCTTGATGGAATTTTATTGAATGCTTTAGAACGAAATAACAATAAAAATCTGTTTCCCAGAAGGTTTCATAAAGCAATTCTTTCATTACGCAAGTCGGATAACATCATTATCACCAAATCAGATAAAGATGGCAAAATCATTATTCTTGATAAAGAGGTGTATATCAACAAAGCTCATCAAGTATCAGATGATGACACTACCAATGAAAAACTAACGAAAGACCTCCGTAGCTTTATTGCTTCAGAATTTTTAAATCCTTAAGAAAGATCGGAAACAATAAATAAGTCACCGAGGTCTTGGAGAAGTGCAGATTGATAAGCCCTTTATTGCCATATTTCTACGGACTCCCAGAAAACCACAAGGACGGTATTCACTTGCGCCCAATTGTCTCATGTAAAGGGTCATTCACAAATACTACAGTATGTCAAAATGGCTATCGGACTTATTGTCTCCCTTTTTAAGTAGTTTTTATTCTGCTCGTATCAAGCAAGCAGAAGACTTTATCCAGAAATTCAATAGATTGAATATCCCGGTAAGCAATATAAAAGTCTAAGTCTTGACGCGGAATAATTTACAAAGGTCACGATCAATGATGTGCTATGTTTCTTGAGAGAAAAATTAATTTCTTATGAAGATCACTTCCCTCTTGGCAATGAAAAAAACACTTAGGTTAATTAAACTGTGTGACAAAAAAAAAAAAAAAAAAAAAAAACGCATTCTTCTTCAATGGTAATTTTTGCAAACAAAAATTTGGTGGTAGTAGGAGAGCAGCCAGTTATTCCCACTTTTAGCCAATCTCTACATGTAGTACTTTGAAACCGAAAATTTTAACAACGATTAAACCTACGAACATGGTTTGGCATCGTTACATTGATGACATTTTCACGTATGGGATGATAGCTGGGGAGATTTTAATATCTTTTTCAATTATCTAAATTCTCTAGTCCCTAGCATGAAATTTAAAACTGAATGGAAAAATGTGGAAAATTCGCTTTATGCGAAATAAGCATTTGAAATCATTCGTTAACAACTCCCCCAGCTATTCTACCCGACGTATATCATAGAAAAGGCCATCAACAAAGGCAATGCAATACATTAAATAGATCATGATGTTACCGTTCAAAGAGATTTCAAAAATAAGATAATTTTCCCATATATAGAAGGTATTGAAATATAACAAATATTATTATAGCAAAGAACCACTGTTCTTTTTATATCACAAGACTATAGGAAGCGCCCTTATTAATATTCATCAAAGTAAAACAGATATAGAATCCGGAGTTTACAAAGTACCATGTGGAGATTGTGAAAAAGTTTACGTGGGATAAACTGGCTGTTCTCTATCTCGAAGACTATCTGACCTGTCAGTTATGGCTTTGAAAACTCGGGAATTTTCGTTCATAGTAATTTGGGGCACCAGATTAACCGGAATGAGTTATCAAGGACGGATCTAGAGGGGGGTTAACGACGTCCTAACCCCCCCTCAAATTTTGAAAGTGCCCTTTCGAGTTTTCAAGGTGCCTTCTTGAGACCATTAAAAAACGAAGTAGTAGCCTATATTCTATCAAATTAAATGTTAGGAATTGTTTTTTTTTTATTATAGTTTATTTACCAGTATGTGTCTTTCAACAAAATCTTAGTTTCTTGGGTCAATTATATTTGTACTCTGTATTACTATGATATTGTCAGTGAATGATTTATCCATGAATTGTATAAAATGGTGTTTTCTTGTGTGATTCATTGCGTAAGAAAAGTATGTTATTTACAATATCCTTTAGTTTAAATTTTATGATGTTTGAGGTATCAATTAGGTGCCAGGAATTGTTTCTTAATTAGAGTTTTTTACCGGTGTTGTAAAAGTCTTGAGTTTCTTAACTCAGATCTATTTACATTTTCATAACAACAATTTATATTTTGATGAATAAAATAATGGTATAAATTGCAATCAGTGGTTTTTGGTTCTTCTCTAATAATATTGTCTATTCCATTAATTTTTGAGCAAATTTGTAAAGTGCCTTTTTAAGTAATTACAGGAGCCCTTTTTTTCCTTAACCCCCTCTCACTGAATAGTCTGGATCCGTCCTTGGTCATCTTTGGTTTTCAAGAGTACCTGTCCGTACTGAGGGAATATTCTGGAATTGGCCACTATAAATCAAGCAAACACAATCTAAGGCCTTGAACCTAATGAACTTATCCGACGGACAATGGAAAGCTGACAAAGTGGAAAACACCCTTCTCGACCCGATCATAATAAATGATAATCCAGCGAGAGCGATCGCCAGATATCCATCAAAGGTCAAGAAATCAACCTCTGATCCGCTCAAAAATATGAAGACGCACCTGGATGGAATTAAATTTGGCTAATCCTTCCATTTAATACAACCTTCTTACAATCTTCATCATAGAACAATTGGAAACACACTTCTGCTTTCATATATAAACTGTCACTCTCCACTCCCCCCCCCCCTTTTTTTTTTTTCTGCGGGGAGGGCCGGAACTATAGTCTGTCTAGAATGTCATGAAACATCGAGTAGGTTTGCGGCGATGCCAAACTTCCTCAAGACTTTTAATATGACTCAAGCTAATCCCAGCATCCTTCCATTCCGGGTCCTTTAATACGGTCGTAAAATTTCCTTTTTAATCCCATAATCTGGATCTTTCCAGTCACACAAAAGCTGAATGGTTGTTGTGGATTAAGTTGACCTTGTGTTTCGAAAACAGCTCATAAAGTTGATTGCTTTGTTTATTCTAAAAACGTTCATGTAAAAAAAAATTTTTGGGGGGAGAGTTCGAGCACCATATAAAGTACGGGAGACAAGTAAATATCATTTAATACATATCACAGTATTTCTACAACTTTGAAGAGATCCATCTCAGATGAAAATAAAAATTTAACGTTCTGTACCCTACGATCAATCTAGTTCAGTGCAATACTGGAATCTTAATGTACTAAATGTTTTCGAGCTTTATTACTCATAAGGCTTTAATTTTTATTCTCTATATAATTTGAATTCTGATTGAATCAGTTTATATTTGAACATTATCAAATGTGTAGTCAGGTTCTTGAAGATATCTGTAGCCTGGCATCGTCATTCTCTCTCTCTCTCTCTCTCTCTCTCTCTCTCTCTCTCTCTCTCTCTCTCTCTCTCTCTCTCTCTCTCTCTCTCTCTCTACCATATTTGTTGTAGAATTGATGAATGTGCCAAACATCAAATATTTCATAAAATAATACTTTTCTCCATTAAAACAATTTCTTGGATTTTAGGATAATGAAACGATAGAATTAATAGACATTTTCTTTAAAATAAGGCACTGTTTTAGTATAAAAATAAATTTGTCTTGGTTAACAGGGAGTAAATTCTCATATGAGGATGAAACCTCTAACATAGAAACAAGGAGTAAAACAAATGTATGCAGCGAAATCAATAAAGATTTTTCCCATAAAATAAATTGTTTACAAAAATATGTGTTTTTTAACGTCACAGGATAAAACTAAACAACAAAATAAAACAGAAGTTTTCATTAAATTAAATCAAGATAATCCTCCAGTGTTTTTCAGCATTAATGTGTTCTATACTATTCTTCATCAGATGAAGTTACTTCTATAACAAATGAATCAACAAACTGGTTCAGAGCAACATCATTCTCTGTGTCTTTTATAATGATGTCTTCAACATGATTAACGGCATTTTCCCAATTTTCTGCTGTCACGTATGACAGTGCCACTTGCAGCAAAGATGTTAGATCTGCCATTTTAAATGCATTCCTTTTGGCTAAATAGTCTTTAACCTGCGCCCAAATGAGTTCAATTGCACTATAATGGCAGTGATAAGGTGGCAGCCTTACGACCCTGTGACCTTTTTCCAAAGCTATTTTGTCGATGACATATTTTGGAGCATTTCCATGTTTCACTGCTTTCACCATTTCAAGCAATTCACACTTCGTCAGATATTCTGGGGGATTTTCATCTTTATTTCTTAACCGGTCTTGGATCGCTCCCTTTATGCTTGCCATGGTAGGAGGTTTGTCACTTTGCACTGAATGGTATGATGCGTTGCCCATAATTATAACGGACTGTTGTGGTATATTGGATATGAGCTGCTCTCGAAACTATTTTTCGAATACAATGTGATTTATTTGGTGGTGATAGTCACCGTCGTTCTTTGCTTGCAATACCAACTGGGCATTTGGCACAAATCCTTGCTCAGATCCAGCATGCAAAATGATAATTCTACTCCCTTTCCCGCATGGTGGGTTTATTCCAGTTGCTCCTGTCGAACTTCCATCCATCCAACACTTGGTGACTGTATAATTCTGATTAATCCAGGTTTCATCCAGAAATATAACAGACTTTTTTCCTGTACCCCTAATATTTTTCATTTCACGTAGGAACTTGGTCCTGCCACTTGCAATATCACTTCTCTCCAGTAGAAATTTCCGCCCGTTAACTCTTCCGTATTTAAATCCAATTTCTTTAAGTATCTTACGTAAAGATTCTCTGCATCCACTAAATCCAATATTTTTTCTGACTTCAAGTAGAATGCTATCCAGCGTTGGAATTTCCTTTCTGACATAATAACCGAGAACTGTCCTTCGTAAAACGCGCTGATCAAATCCATTGATGTTGGTTACAGTTGGTGGTCTTTTCCTTTTCTTTACGTTAAAAACGGGAGCTTCCTTTTCTTCTAAACTGTCTTTTCCTTCCTTATAAATGCGATATATCGTACTTCTGCACTGCTTAGTTGCATCCATTGTACGTTGCACTGCCTTGTCAAAGCCATGCATAACAGTTTTGTCTTCTTTCTCCCTTTTGAAGTACTCGTGGACCTTGAATATGACTTCTCGCGTCTGAGCACTTAATTGCTGTCGTGGGGAGCCTTCCATCTTAAACCGTCACGCTTGGGTATCAGAACCAAAGTGATAAGCTACTTAACCTTCCTGACCTGAGACAGAGAGAGATGTGGCAAAGTGTATGCCAAATCTACACTGTTTTTTCGCCTTAAGTGAGATTTAATGAATGAAATTAACGCAAAGTGGCAAGTCGGAAACCTACTCTATGTTTCATGAGATTCTGGACAGACTATAGTGCGGATGCAGATACATCAAGACTCCTTTTTTTTTGTTCTACGGGATGCAATTGTGCAAGAGCCCGTGCCTGACCGTAAGGGCCAGGCAATCCAAAACAACAACTCCTTTTCTTATTTTACCTGCAATGTGAAGAGGATCAATGTGTATTCGTCGAAATAATACTTATTTCCATTCCCTTTGTTTCGTTTATGACCCTTTTGAAGAAACATGTTAACTGTTCGATTACAGTTAGAAGTAATATATATACAGTATGTATATATATATATATATATATATATATATATATATATATATATATATATATATATATATATATATACATACATATATATATATATATATATATATATATATATATATATATATATATATATATGTGTGTGTGTGTGTGTGTGTGTATATCATCAGCTATTAGTGAAACCATTTTAGGAGCGAACTCGGAGACCAATAGAGGCGTTGCCAATTCTCTTGGGTCATTTTCAAAGCACACCTGGCTTGACCGCTTTAATCTATGGGCGAGCCAAGAAAAGGAGAAAGGGGTCAGCTAATAAGTCATTCGCCCGGATTTGAACGGTCTAAGAATATAATCCTTTAATTTGATAATCTCTATATTGCTTCCTTCGTTCTTTTCGTTTTCAACCACGTGGTGACAAGTTGAAACTCGACGATATAACAAAGAGCAAAATTGTTATAAAAAGATTATCACATTAACAGAAATAATCTTAATTTCGATATCAAATAAATTCATTTCTCAATTCTGATTGATTATTAAAAGACAGGATTCTTTATAGAGGATTTAATTAACTAAGTTTAATATATATTTACATTGGTGATTGTATTGTTTTAGAATTTAGTTAATTAATGGACAAAATTGTTTTACAACAAAGGTTCAGTTAGCAAACATGGTTATGGTGACTCTTCGTCAGATGAAGTTAGTTCTATTACATAGAATTCAATGAATTAGTTAATACAGACGTCATTTTTCATGTCTTCCTTTATAATGTTATCAGTATGCTTAATAGTTTGACCCAATTTTCCCTACAAATCTGAAACAAAGTCGTTTTCTATATGTTGGTTTGACTGTTTGGTCAATTACAAATTAAACAGTTTCATTATCCTTTTCCCATTAAGAAGAAAATAAAAACCTGATAGGTATTGTATGCCATTTTTCTTTCTTCTGGGTGAAGAACACGACGCGGGGGAACTCTCCATGGTGTTTACGGAAGTGTACGATCGTGTGACACACGGTTGGTACTTGTGACTCAAAGGCAGGAAGCAGTTGTTGTTGGGGTATTAAAGCCAACACTTGTTGTTGGCCCGTAGACAGGAAGCAATCAACTGAGTACTTTATTATAAAACGCTCTCCTTTATATACAAAACCTCAAGGCAACAGGCATTTTCATGTTCAGAAGACAGACAATGTTACAGAGGAAAACTGGAGACATGATTATTCATGTTCGTTTAGTGCGAGGGAAGAGCGCAGATACAAGCATAATTTATACAAAATAATTTATGTACGATCGTGTGACACACGGTTGGTACAGAAGACTATTGTGCGAGACAAATCCTTCCACTCCCGTATGTTTATGGTCTTTCTATATCAGTCCATTCATTCAAACTTTCTTAGTTCGTCAACCCATCGTCATCTCTTCTTTTCCCCGCTTCTTATGCAATTTCTAGGGACCCATTATGTTATTTTCAATATCCATCTATTATCTTTCATTCTATTTATATGTTCTGCAGATGTCCATTTCTTTTACTTACTGTTGTTAGAATATCATCTACTTTAGTTTGCTCTCTTATCCATACTGCTCTTTTTCTGTCTTGGTGTTATTCCTATCATAATTCTTTCCATAGCTCTTTGAGTTGTACCCAGCTTATGTTCTAAGGCTTTAGTAAGGTTCCAAGTTCCCCATGTATAAGTTAATACTGGTAGGACCATCTAATTAGATATTTTTCTTTTTAGAGAAGGTGGCATTTTACGTTTCATACACACACACACACACACACACACACACACACATACATATATATATATATATATATATATATATATATATATATATATATATATATATATATATATATATATATATATGTATATATATATATATATACATATAAATGCATCCATAGTTAATGGCTATTGCATAGAATGAATCATTTTCAACACACGCACACATTCTAATGCCACAAGAAGCTTACAATTCTTCTTTTCTTTGATGTCTTGGTTGAGAAACAAGAATGGAGTACCACAACAGTTTTCACAAAATCTACGAATTTTGGGTAGTGTCTCAACACACGGGGAGAATGTCCAGACTCATGCAAGAGGTCTGAGATTGGTGTATATTGCAGGAAGGTTTTCTCCTACTGAAGTAGTTGGAAAGCTGTCCATGAAGAGTTGGAACATATGAAACAGATATTAAGAAACAATGGATAATCCAGCAACATCATAGAGGTAATTATAAGGAAGAAAATGGATGACTTTTGAACACAGGTCCAAGGTTCAAAAACATCAAAACTATAATTTCTATCTCTATATGTATTACGAGGCAATCCACAAATAAAATGAAGATGTCCTTAGGAGAATCATCAACTATGGAGTAAAGCCAAAGGCACCACTAGATAAGGTACAACAGAGTCTATAGCAAGCCCAACTTAGTAACTGCCCTTAGGATGAAAAACTGTCATATCACCATAGCAGCGGAATATGGCCAATGTAGTTTATAAATTCAGATACTGTACTCGGAAATTAAGTGTATGCCTCTGAATAGATGCTACATGGACTTCACGACAACAACTCTCAGGAGGAGACTTCAAACTTCTCAAAGTTACGGGGTCATATGCCAGCCTTTCGTTGATGTACATGAAAAGAAACCTCAATCAAATAACAATATCAGAGACAGAAGTTGTTTACAAAGAGGATGACTATGGGCACCTGTTGAAGGCTGAAGTGGTGCAAATCAGAATGCAGCAACCTACGTTGAATGTTCAAATTTCCTCAAATTGTGTCCTAACCTCCAGCAAGAAAACATTCCACAGCATGCCTCCAGAACTTATCCTGGAGCTAGGAACTGGTGTTGTGGAACTTCATTGAAAATCAAGATTTGTCTCCAGGGCAAGGATTTGGAACTCCAAATGAAGTTTTGAAACTTCATTGAAGTTTTAAACATCCTCGGTAGTATTATATATGAATTTATGTGCAACAAACCTTCAAACTTTCATATTTATTGTTTTGAGATGCTTTTAGATTTCGTCTAATTTTTGTGTGTATGAATACACTGCCATTATATAAGGATAAAGATTTCTTGGTGGGTTTATTTCCTAATTGGACGTTGTCTAGTTCGGACCGGACCTATGATAAGAAAAACTCAATGTCCTGGGACCGGGGGGTGGGGAAGGGAAACCGGGTTTGGAGAGGACTTATCTGCTTTGCTGCACCCTTCGCCTGAGCTTCAGACTCCAGCCTCGGTCATCTTGCTGCCGTCGTCTCACCATCATCCTGTCCGTCCTTTGTGTTCTGATCTGCTACTTTCACAAGATTAAAGCGGTTTCGCGTACGGGCTGCCAACGCAAGAGCCTGTAGTCCCCTTTTTTATAAAGCTAGGCCAATCTAATTCATCGCATTGGTTGGGTTACCCTGATGAAAGCCATTAGTTACTGGCTGAAACAGCTGTCAGCAAACGTTGAATAGAGTTTATCAAAACAATTAACATCCAAAGAATTGAAAAAGGTTTCGTAATTTGTCATTCCTTTACTTTTACATAATAAAACCTATTGATGACAAGTCTCACGTATATAAAGAAAGATATTGTTTTTTTCTAATTTGTAAGTTGTTCTGACATTATAATCTAGACTTCCTTTTTGTATGATACCCTTATCAACTGAACTTCCTATACATAACAATTTCCTGGTTTGATTTATAGACTGAGCAACCACTACGTTCGAACATCAGCCAAAACTACAACTTTAAGGAAGCAAATGCTATATCCAAAAGTTTACAAAATTTCTGTGAAATCTTGTTTTTTAATCCATATCCTCTTTTCTTCCTATCGCTATTGAATTTTAACCCTTATGTGACCTATCTATGCTTCTGTACACTACGTCACTCTCATTTGCAACTCTTTATTCACGAAACTATTGTTATCAACTTCTACACATTTTCATTTAATATGATAAATCAAATGGGAGTAGAATATTTTGATAAAGTGAGTGACCAAGTAGGATTATAAGTACAAATAAAAAAACAATACTTTTAATCAGTCAAAATATCAATCGAAGAAAAGTAAATAAAAGTTGATATACTACCGCTAGAGAGTTATGGGGTTCTTTGACTGGACAGCCAGCACTACATTGGATCCCTCTCTCTGGTTACGGTTCATTTTCCATTTACATATCCATAAACCGAATAGTCTGACCTATTCTTTACATATTCTCCTCTGTCCTCATACACCTGACAACAGTGAAATTACCTAACAATTCTTCTTCTCTCAAGGGGCTAACTACTGCACTGTAATTGTTCAGTGGCCGCTTTCCTTTTGATAAGAGTAGAAGAGACTCTTTAGCTATGGTAGGCAACTTTTCTAGGAAGATACTAAAAAATCAATACATTGTTCTCAGGTCTTGGTTAGTGCCATAGCCTATGTACCGTGGTCTTTCACTGTCTTGAGTTAGAGTTCTCTTGCTAAAAGGTACACTCAGGCACACTTCACTTCACTTCCACTCCCAGGTAGGCTTTCAGCCTGTCAGTGGAATCAGTTGTCTTCTCCACTCAATTCTGTTTTCAAAAATTCCTTCTCTTCTCAGCTGTTCAATTGTTGGCATGTTGTTCTTTGTCAAAATCTCTTCAATTCCATCCCTCCAGCGTTTACGTGGTCTACCTCTTGATCTCCTCCCACCAGGCGTCCAGTCCCATCTCTTCCTTGCAATTATATTTCCATCCATTCTCATTAAATGTCCCAGCCATCTTAGCTGTCCCTTCTCAATCTTGTTCAACATAGGAGATACCCCAGCCATCCTTCTAAAATCTACATTTCTTATTCTATCTCTTCTTTTTTTTGTGCATTATTGTTCTCAGGATTTTCATCTCTGAAGCTTGGACTCTGCTGCTGTCTTTGATGGTCATTGTCCAGCTCTCTGATCCATATGTCATGATTGGTGTTAGTAATCCTTAAAATATGGTTTTCTTTACTTCTATAGGTACGTATGCATCTCTCATAATTGGATAGAGTGCTCCACAGCATTTATTATATTTCTTTATTCGTTCAGTAATTTCTTCTTTGTTCTTATAGCCATTGTCTGTAAACATACACCCAAAATACTTGAATGCGTTGGTGTCCTTAATTACCGTATTTCTTATCATGGTGTTCGTTGGAGCTTGTTGTTGTTTGTTGATTGTTAATATTTCTGTTTTATTAATGTTCATCTTCAGTCCAGCTTCTGTTAAACAATCGTTCAAGGCTATCAATGCTCTTTCTAGTTCCTCCCGATCATATGTCTAGAAAGCAATATCATCACCAAAATTCATAATGTCTCCCTAGATATTTATTCTTTCCTTAGAACTTCTTATAATTACATCTATATATGCAATGAACAAGAGTGGGGAAAGAACGCTTCCCTGCTTAACACCTGTTGTTACTCTAAACCAATTTTCATTCTTGTATCCAGTCCTTACATTATTCATACATGGTTCGTACGTGCTCTTTATTGCAGCTCCCAATCTACCGTCAAGTCCATAAACCTCTATTCTATCTTATTTCTCTTCCTCTTGTTTTGTTAAAGTTTTTATAGTTTATATAAGAAATATTAGTTTTAATGTTGTAACTGTTCTTAAGATGTTCAATTTTTTCGTTTCCTTTCCTCACTGGGCTATTTTCCCTGTTGGAGCCCCTGGGCTCATACCATCCTGCTGATCCAACTGGGTTGTAGCTTAGCAAGTAATAATAATAATAATAATAATAATAATAATAATAATAATAATAATAATAATAATAATAATAATAATAATAATAACTCCACTTTAGAACCCGACATTTCCTCTTGTAAGAAAATGTAAGATATCTTTTCCCGATTGACTTGTCCAGTATTTACTTTTTACTTCGATAAGGATATCTTTGGCCAGAATTATATTCCTAATGCTTAGTGATAATTATTATGTAAAACTATGAAAACTACACAAATACACACGGACACACATATTATATATCATCATCATCACCATCTCCTTCTATTGACGCAAAGGGCCTCGGTTAGATTTCGCCAGTCGTCTCTATCTTGAGTTTTTAAATCAATACTTCTCCATTCATCATCTCCGACTGCATGCTTCATAGTCCTCAGCCATGTGGGCCTGGGTGTTCCAACTCTTCTAGTGCATTGTGGAGCCAAATTAAAAGTTTGGTGGGCTAATCTCTCTTGGGGAGAGCGAACAACAACAACAACAACAACAACAACAATAATAATAATAATAATAATAATAATAATAATGGTAATTCGTTGGATTTAATCCCTGCCTCAGTAGCATTGATTTTATAATATATCTTTTCAATGGTCCTAATGAGTTTCTTCTCTGCAGTACTGCATTCAGCATTAACTGGGCAAGATTCATCATTCACCATCGAGCAGGTAAATTCAGGGTACGTCCCAATTCAGGTTTAATGCAAAGTTCACAAAGTAAAAAAAATATACAATTAACAGTTACGCTTTCGAAAGGTAATTCCTCCCTTCCTCAGGCTGGAATGGTCGAAGCAGTGCTAGTAAAGTCCTTTTATATGGCAGTCTGGGTAGATTGGAAGAGGTGGTAAATATACATTTGCCGCCTCCAGCACCAGGGCAAAAGCTAGTAGTGACGTAAGCGGGGCAGTGAATTTTCATTGGCTGAGGCTCTTACCGGGGAAGGCTGGGCCTCAGTCAGACTGCTTCTCCACTCACTCATTGGCGATGTGTCTCCATTGTCTACTGATGGCTGTTTTGTGATTGGTGGATGCGCTTGCCAAGAGAATTTCCATCGTAGGCAGCCTGCTTGAGCACTGATCCGGGATGTCTTGGTTCTAGATGGTATGGCTGACTGAATCAATGTTTGGTTGTTGGGTGTTAGTCCTTCAGCAGGAGGGGAGAAGGAAAGTTTCGTGGGTAGTGTTGAGGAGGGATTTCTCCCGTTGTAAAAGGAGGGCTTTGAGGATTCTCAGCCTTTTGCTCTCAGGAGTACTGCTAATTACCTTGGTATTTTAACAATATCCTCACATTTGATGTTATTGTTGTGGGGAAAAAATGACATGGACTTTTATGGCATTTTGCTGTATGTGAGAGGACAGTTGCTTAGACAGACACACAGTGGTCATTCCTATGCAATGTCCTCGTAAATAATGGGCATTCGAACAAACATTAATCATGAAATCAAGCAAGCCATGGATACCTGGTATCATACGGAACAACAGGCAGAGAACACTGCCACGACTATGAACTTTTATTAAATTAGTTTCATGTATAACGGCCATCAAAAAGACGAGAATGCTGTGAGGGACCTCGTTAGAAACCACAGCTCTCCTATGGAATAAAATACAGAGATAAAATTCATCATCTTTTACCAGACAGCCAAACAAAGATCTCTAATAATGAAGAACAACCCAGCCACGCAATACAGGACTTCCTTAAATGATCCATCATGGTGTGTTTCTACCAATGCCCTGTTCCAGGATGCCTTGGAAGTTACACAGGAATGACCAATATGCGTTTGTTTAAGCAAATGTCCTGTTATGTACAGCAAGGCGACATAGAAGCCCATGCAATCTAAACCATCAATAGCATCAAACGTGAGGATATTGTTAAAAATACCAAGGAAATCAGCAATGCTCCTGAGAACAGAAGGGTGAGAATCCTCAAAGCCCTCCTTATACAATGGGGGAAATCCCTTCTCAACACGACCCAGGATATGTTACTTCTCGCCTTCTGCCAAAGGATTAACACCCAATGACCAAACATCCACTCTACCGATCAGAACATCCCGAACCATGACATACCGGATCAGTTCTCAAGCAGCCTGCCTATGATGCAGATTCTCTTGGCAAGCGCATTCACCTATCACAGAACAGCCATCAGTGGACATAATGGTGACACATCACCAATGAATGAGTGGAGAAGCAGTTTGACTGAGTCCCAGCCTCTCCCGGTGAGTGTCTTAGCTAATGAAAATTCACCGCCACGCTTGCGTCACTACTCGCCTCTGTCCCAAAGCCGGAGCGGCCAATGTAAATTTGCCACCTCTTCCAACGAACTCAGACTGCCATATAAAAGGGCTTTACTAGCACTGCTTCGAACATTCCAGCCTGAGGTAGGGACAAGTTACCTCTCGAAACGCGTCACTGTTATTTGCATATTTTTCACTTTGTGAACTTTACATTGAATTGAGACTTAACCTGAATTCACCCACCTTGTGATGAATGATAAATTTTGCCCAGTTAATGGCGGAATTCAGTAATGCAGAGAAGAAACTCTTTAGAGCCATTGAAAAGATATATTATAAAATCAAGGCTACTGAGGCAGCGATTATATTCAACGAAAGATGCTTAAAAACGTGTCTACTCCCAAAATGATGATAATAATAATAATAATAATAATAATAATAATAATAATAATAATAATAATAATAATAAGATGATGATGATGATGATGATGATGATGTAGGATGAAAATATTTAACATGAATGTGTTTTCATTATCAATGGAATTTTGTGACGGGCAACGTAGTTAGCAAATTCATTCAACAAAGAACTACCAAACGATAAAGCTCCTTATCACAGATACCTCCCTTATCAGCTTGTCGCTGGCAAAAGCTTCCAGATTTAGGAATTGAGTCACAAGATCTATCAGATAAAAAAGATAAAAGATAAAAAGAATACTCAACAAGTCTGCTTTTAGAAGTGAACTGAAGTATTAACAAGGCAAGGGAACTGATGTGTAGACTTATTTATAGCTTATATTAGAAAATTTTGAGATTATTGTTATTATTATTATTATTATTATTATTATTATTATTATTATTATTATTATTATTATTATTATTATTATTATTATTAGCTAAGCTACAACCATAGTTGGAAGACCAGATTGCTATAAGCCCAAGGAATCCAACAGGGAAAAATAGCACAGCGAGGAAAGGAAAATAAAAGAAATAGATAAACTACAAGAAAAATAATGAACAATCAGTATAAAATATTTAAGAAAAATAACAACATTAAAAGAGAACTTTCATACTGCATATAAACTGTTAAGAGAGACATATATGAGCCTGTATAACATAAAAACAATCATTGCAAGTTTGATCCTAAATTTTCTAATAATTTTCATAATAAATCTTTCAAACTAATTTCTGTCATCAGATCATAAAAATTTTTCGATCGTGGTAGACTTTAAGTAAATTCACTTCTTTTTACTTGTTAAAAAAAAAAAAAAAAAAAAAAAAAAAAAAAAAAAAAAAAAAAAAAAAAAAGCTCTAAAAAACTTAAAATGTACGAAATATTTTTCAATGATAATTTTTGGACAGGTTAATCATTCTCCAAGGTGTCAAGAAAAGTAATTAAGGAAAGTAAAGGAATTTTGACAATATTCACTAGGCAAGGATCATAGAACCTAAGATGATTAAATGTTTTCCCAATATTATTATTATTATTATTATTATTATTATTATTATTATTATTATTATTATTATTATTATTATTATTATTATTATTGTTAACCAAACCCTGGTTGGAAAATAAGAATGCTACTAGTTCAAGGGCTCTAACAGTGAAAGAAGCCCAGCAAGGAAAGGAAATGAGGGAATAGCAAATAAGCTAGCCATACATAAGTATTGAATATAAGTATAATATATTGTAAAATCAGGAACAAAGTTAATATCGATATCGACTCGTCACATGTGTCAACCTATTCGACAGAAAAAAAAATATTCTGAACTTCCACCGATTCCACCACCAGATTAGGAAGATCATGACGCAATCTGGTCACAGATGAAAAAAAAAAAAAAAAAAAAAAAAAAAAAACTTCTAGAATACTTTGCAGTATTGTGCCTTGTGGTGGAGAAGGAATTGCAGTTAAAATCAAGTGCATACCTAGTGCAATGCACTATGAGATTTCGGAAATAGAAGTTAGTGGGTATGTATATTTTTTCAAGAGCAGATGAGACTTGCGCAGGAACCCAGAAAGAAGAGAAACAAAAATAATCATCGTAGGCTTATTTGAATTAAATTATTAATGGCAGAAATATATTTCTAACATCATGCAAAAATTAATGGATGATGTTTAGATTATATCCTTAATGTGCCTTAGATATATATTTGATTGTTTGGAGGCTGGTCCTTGGAACTTGTGCAATTTTAATGTATACGAGAATTGTGATAATACAAATGGAAATCTTTTGCCTATCAACCCTGACGAACAGATGATGGCATGTGACAATGACTTACATTAAACAATTAAACTTGATCTGTGGTCATGGTAACAAATGAGGCATCTAGACTTTACGTAGCCATCGGTTACGATTAGAAATTTCTTTAAAATAGGTGAGATCATAAAGTTTTGATGAACCCTCTCTCCTGAAGCTACTATTTCTCATTCTGAAATGAACTTTAGCACTCTGACAATCTAGGAAAAAAGACGTTTCACTCCAATAGACTCACATAATTATATTCTAGTAGACCTATTTACCAGATTCTAGGCGAAACATAAAGGTAAGATCATATAATTTTATAGACTAGGTATGAGAAGGGACAGCAACATACTCACATTACTGTATCGTAGCATTTAATGATTTATTAATTAATTATACGTCTATATTAGGTTACTGAGCTTCTTCTCTTAGATATTCAAAACAATATCATTTTCATTCGCTTAGGTCAATAAATTTCGGTTTTCTCTATGAAATCACTTAATTATTATAAAGGATTAATTCCTTACTCAATAACTATCTGCTTGATATAAGAATTGCATATCAGTTTGTGATGTATATGAGACTGTAATTAGGGAAATGATACATATGTATGTATGTATATATATATATATATATATATATATATATATATATATATATATATATATATATACATATATATATATATATATATATATATATATATATATATATATATATATGTATATATACATATATATATATATATATATATATATATATATATATATATATATATATATGTATGTATATATATACATACATATATATATATATATATATATATATATATATATATATATATATATATATATATATATGTATATATGCATATATATATATATATACAGTATATATATATATATATATATATATATATATATATATATATATATATATATATATATATATCATCTCCCCCTCCGCCTGTTGACGCAAAGGGCCTTGGTTAGATTTCGCCAATCGTCTCTATCTTGAGGTTTTAATTCAATACTTCTCCATTCATCATCTCCTAGTTCAAGCCTCATAGTCATCAGCCATCTAGGTGTGGGTCTTCCAACTCTTCTACTGCCTTGTGGAGCCCAACTGAACGTTTGGTGAACTAATCTCTCTTGGGGAGCGCGAAGAGCATGTCCAAACTATCTCCATTTACCCCTCATCAAGATCTCATCCACATTAGCACTTGAGTAATCTCTCTTATAGTTTCATTCGTAATCCTGTCCTAATAAATCTAATTTAGATTGTTTCACAGTCATACCATGACTCATGTCCATATAGTAATACTGATCTTGCTAAACTGATGTATAATCTGATTTTCATAGGTAATTTCAGGCGATTTGATTTCCAAATTTTACTTAACCTAGCCATTGTCTGATTTGTTTTTTTCAATCTTTCACTAAACTCTAATTCTAAAAACTCTGTATTTGAGATCATAGTTCTTGAATACTTAAATGATTCTACCTCATTAATCCTTTGTCCTTGCAATGATATTTCATCTTCCATTGCATACTCCGTTCTCATCATCTGTCTTTCTTCTATTTATCGTCAGTGCATTGCAAATCTTGTAGTGTTCTGATAACAAGGACAGCATCATCAGCATACTCTAGGTCTGCTAAATTCCTATCACCAATCCAGTCCAATCCTTCTCCACCATCTCTGACTGTTCTACACATTACAAAATCCATGAGGAGGATAAACAACATAGGTGATAACACATTCCCTTGGAGTACTCCGCTATTCACTGGAAATTAATTTCATAAGACTCCATTGACATTAACTTTGCACTAGCTATGCTCATGAACAGACTTAATCAAATTTACATATTTAAGAGGAATTCCATAATAACACTGGACTCTCCACAAAATTGGCCGGTGCACACTAGCGAAAGTTTTTTCATAGTCCACAAATGCCATCAAAAGGGGATTTCTATATTCTATGCTTGCTGTACATGTCTCAAAATGAAAATTTGGTCAGTGGAACTTCTACCATTTCCAAATCCTGCTTATTTAGCTCTCAACTTTTCATTAATCTTTCTCTCTAGTCTCTTAAAAATAAGCATACTATATATTTTCATAACAACTGTTATAAGTGTTATGCCTCAGAAATTACTGCAATGAGTTAGGTCTCCTTTTTTTTTGCCATTTTCACCAACATTCCTAACTCCCATTCACCAGGTTTTGCCTCTTCATGCCACGTTCTACAAAATAATCTTGAAAGTAGTCTCGAAGTCACTTCATTTTCGGCCAGTATCATCTCGGTAGTTATTCCATCATATCCAGGGGCTTTCCATCTCTTTAGTGTTTTGAATATAGCTTCAACTTCAAACACACTGAATTCATTCATGGGCACATCAAGGTCTTCATTAGCTTCAGGTATAACAATCAAATTATTCCCTTTATATCTCCTATTCATAACCTCACTAAAGTGCTCCATTAAACATTGTTTCTTTGTCTTCTGTTGCTATAACAGATTCATCTCTCTTTTAGATGGGTATATGCTTCTTCTTCTTTGCCCCCATCGAGATTTCATTACTAATTCTATGAGCAATTCTTACACCATAGCCACTTCCTGAATTCATATTTTTGTCAGCTTCATCTGCATTACTGTCTAAATATTCTCTCCAGTCATTCCCAGCTTTTCTTTTGACCTCACTATCAATACTGGAATACTTAGCATGCTATACCTTGTAATTTTCATTACCTCCTCGAAAAATTTCAACAATCAATTTCTGTTTTTGTCTCCTGTTTATAGTATCCCAAGTATCATTTGATATCTATGGCTTTCTCCTTGTAACTACGTGTCCTAAAACTTCACTACCAACTGACTGATATACGTTCTTAACACACCATTCTTCATTGTCTGCTATTCGTCTCTTAAAATCTCCAAGACTACAAATAGCTTCCTATATTCAATTGCAAATGTTTCTCTGTGCTCTTCTTCTAAAAGTCTAGCTGTCTCAAACCTATATATTCTATTTACCTTTCTATTGGGTGCTTTCAGTTTCAATTTCAGTGTGACAACGAGGAGCTAATGATCACTACCAATATCTGCACCTCTAATAATTTTTACATTTCTCAGAGTTCTTCTTCTCTCTTTATTAATGGCAATGTGATCTATTTGATTTTTGTAATTGCCACACGGTGAAGTCCATGTATAATTATGGATGTTCTTGTGTTGAAAAAGAGTACCTGCAATGACCAGGTTGTTTTCTGAACAGAAACTTATGAAATGTGCTCCATTTTCATTTGTAACTTCGACAAAATACTCGACACCCATCACATTCTCTATCCCTTGATTATAACTTCCAACTTTAGCATAGAAGTCGCCAATCACAATTTTCATATCTCTCTCTGGGATCCCATCTATTACACTGCAGTTCTTCATAGTATTCATCTTACCTTTCTTCAAGGGAATCATTTGTTGGTACATAGCAAACTATAATATTCATGTTGCACCACTTTGATTTGAACTTTGCTAGTAACAATCTACTATATAAAGCTCTCCACTCAGTTAATGCTTTTTCTGCTCTTAGTGTCATTATCATTCCCATTCCTTCTATTCCAACTCCATCTGATCTTCCTGAGTAGATATATATATTGCCTTGGTCTAAAGTTTCCTTATTAATCCACTTACAACGTGTTTCACTTAAGGCCAAGATATATATACTATAATTCATAGATTCACTCTCTATTTGCTGCTGTAACTATATATATATATATATATATATATATATATATATATATATATATATATATATATATATATACTGTATATATACATATATATACATATGTATATATATATATATATATATATAGAGAGAGAGAGAGAGAGAGAGAGAGAGAGAGAGAGAGAGAGAGAGAGAGAGAGAGAGAGAGAGAGATATAGATATAGATACATACATATATATATGGATATATATATATGTATATATATATATATATATATATATATATATATATATATATATATATATATAGATAGATACACACACACAGATATATATATATATATATATATATATATATATATATATATATATATATATATATATATATACATGTATATATACACACACACACACACACACACACACACACACATATATATATATATATATATATATATATATATATATATATATATATATATATATATATATGTATATACACATTAAAGTCTGGTTCTCTTAACGACCTCGGGTTCAGAGCCCCATGCGAAATCACTCAAAGACTATAGTATCTGATCGGCCGGGTTTCAAACCCTGGTCCAAGATACTTGTATGACATTGGCCATACCACTCAGCCACGAAGAAAGATAAAAGTCAATGACAATTCTTCTGTACATATACCTGTTGAATTCAGGTTTTTTGTACTTAGAATTGAAATCAACCCATCTTCACCACCGTAGCTAATTGGTAGGTTTGGGACTTGGCATTCGATTAATGATAAATTTTGCACATATAAACGTGTTTTTCATATTTTAGTTAAGCCATATATATATATATATATATATATATATATATATATATATATATATATATATATATATATATATATATATATATATATTAGTCTGGATTCTCTTAACGACCTTGAGATCAGAGCCCCAGGCGAAATCACTCAAAGACTATAGTATCTGACTGGCCGGGTTTCAAACCCTGGTCCAGGATACTTGTATGCCACTAATCATTAATTAATGTTTGTGCCCCGAATGTAAGTCCTCATTATCCTCCCTTGATGATCTTTGTGTAACTGACGTAGGAAGCCTTTCCTGGACTAAGTTCCCACTCAAACATTTATATAAAAATAAATTCTCCACACACACACACACACACACACACACACACACACACATATATATATATATATATATATATATATATATATATATATATATATATATATATATATATATATAGTAAATACTTAATTGTTCCATGCTATGGCGTACGAAGAGGAAACATCATCGTACGGGGTTACGTTTAATATAACGTAGTTTCGTCCGCCACGTCACATTTCTCAGGAAATGATTAATCATAAAGGAATGTCTTTCGTTTTGTTTTAAAAGAAATTCGTGGCTTCATTCTAATATCGCGAACGTTCGCTCGGGTTGTGCTACGTGATGCACTTGTTACTGTAAAATGCAAAGATCATTTTGTCATTTTTTGAGCTTTGTTAAGCAATTTTAAATGATCGTCAACAGATTGCTCAGTAATATCTTGATTTTCTTTTTATGTCGTCATAACCAAAAACTGAAATTTATTTATTTTTTTTTTTTTGTACTTGCAACAAACTGTTGTAGCGATAACAAAGTTAATTGGGTTACAACAACAACAACAATAATAGACAGTGGATTCTATTTAGGGCCACTCTTTTTCGTATTCATTTTTTCTTGCTACTTGGTTTTAATAACGTTGATCTTTTAAATATTCTCTTCGAAGATTATTCATTAAACGCAATTTCATTAATAAATCAATCGGTTATATATATATATATATATATATATATATATATATATATATATATATATATATATATATATATATATATATATATATATATATATATATATATATATATATATATATATATATATATATATATTCTCTGCCGACATTTGATACTGTTGAGTACATTTATTAGCTGAGCTTATTTTGCTTTAATCAGCGTGGGGTTTTGTCTAATGAATTTACGAAGCATGTTTGGATCTCTGGACTCGACCAAATAACAAGGATACAGTATGGAGTCCGTCACTGAATTAGAAATTTCTCATTTTGATGAGAAAGGAGAAATACAATGTTATGGAAGATACATGAAAATATATTCTACATAAATTCAAAACATTTCTCAAGTTGAAACTAGTCGAATCATGATAGATAAGTGATGCTCAAGTCTCGATTGAAGTAAAACTTGGTAAATTTTGCAGTCAAGCAGTGATAGTTCTTTAGAGTGCCAATAGATGGCATCAGATCTAGCTCACGACTATTTAACTTGAGCATATTATTTTACTTTGCTTGGCATCCCTAAACTTTCAAGTGCATTAAACTTTGTTTGTCGACTTCATTTTCCCAACCCTTAATGTTACGCAAGTTATAAATTGGCATGGAGGCGGGATTGATATTGCGCAAAACGTTTTGATCAATGCGTCGGCCGGTGTGACGGTCTGAACTAAGCCCCGGTCTCAGAATTCTCCTTGACATTGTATAATGGTTTTTTTTTTCCGCCATTAGCTTGCTTCGCTCGCATGAAAATAAAATAGCAAGCTCGTATGTACTGGCAAGCGGTAATGTTGAGCTGCGCACGCTAACATTACAGGAAAATAAAACATCAACCTCGTATGCCCTAGCAAACGGTAATGTTCGCGCACGTGCAGATTATCAAGGAGAATTCTGAGACCGGGGGATCGTTCAGACCGTCACACCCCGGCATTAGCCGTTGGTCAGTACGTACATTTTAGCATGGAGGCGGGATTAATATTGTGCACAACGTTTTGATCAATGCGTCGGCCGGCATTAGCCGTTGGTTAGTACGTACATTCACTACCTAGAAGAGCTAAGGCACACACGTATACATTTTGAAGGGTTAAAAATCTCTAGCTTGTACGTAACCTGTCATTTACTTCCAGACTGTAAGATACATTGCTCGTCTTCTGTGACAATTTCTGCTCATCTACAAAGCTCTTCAGGGTTGCAATATCTGATCTCTGTGACGTTGATTTGTGATATGCCGTTTATATGAAATTTTTGTATCAACGCGAAATACACAATTATGTATTAACAAAACGTTTATATACTTGCATTTTAACATAAATTTGGTGACTAAAACGTTATCAATAAGTAAAAACTTGTATCTGCGTGGTATACAGAAATCATGAGTGATCCATTTCTGTCACAATCATTTGCAAATGATTACGATGATACAGACATGTTTCTCGATATATTTTCTTATCCTGAAGTGAATCCTCAAAGCTCTCCCAGTGGGAGGGAGCTCTGCTACACTGATCCTGTATTACGACTGACGAAAACTTGCCAGGACGACAATGTGGATGTTACTTCGCAACCTGAGTATAATTTACCCGTGTTGAACTACGATCGACTGCATACCCAGCCCCACATAAATCTAGGAACAAATGCAGGTAAATCTTGTTAAGTTGTATATTTCATTGAATTGAAAATAAGTGGATATTTCTACGAATGCTCAAGAGAATCAAAAGTGTCTTGCTTTTTTTTCGGTCAAGAATAACTTCCCCACTATATAACATAGCGAGTTTGCCATTTAAGACGCATTTTCAGCTTGAACATGAACAAAACGTGCGATTCTCGCCAACACGTTGTTTACATTTAAGTTACGGCCAAGGAAAGTGATCTTTTTGACAAGGTCTATTACTCAAATATCGCTTGAAGAAGAATAATACCCACATATTTATGGTTATCATAACTTATCTACTTCTATCTCCTATGCAAGAGAGAGAGAGAGAGAGAGAGAGAGAGAGAGAGAGAGAGAGAGAGAGAGAGAGAGAGAGAGAGAGAGAGAGAGAGAGAGAGAGAGAGAGAAATTGGTTCTTCAAACTTGTCTATTTTTCGTCCCTTGAGACCGATACCCAATTTTAGATAATTTCATTGAATTACCTGTATATTCGATATTTTCTATGGGCAATAGTATAAAACAGCTTTATTTCATGATTATGGTGGCGTTCGTTTGCAAGAGATTCGAAGAATATAATAATTATTATTAATATCATTATTATTATCATTAGTAGTATTAGCTAAGTTATAGCACTAGTTAGAAAAGCAAAATGCTATAAGCCCAAGGGCTCCAACAGGAAAAAAATAGCCCCGCGAAAAAAGAAAACAAGGAAATGAATAAACTGCAAGAAGAATAAGCAATGATAATAAAATATTTCGAGAACAGTAACAACATTGAACTAGACCCTTCACATACAAACTATAAAAAACTTAATAGTAACAAGAGGAATAGAAATAGGATAGAACAGCATGCTCGAGTGTAGCCTACCCCAAGCAAGAGAACTCTAATCCAAGACAGTGGAAGGTAATTATACAGAGGCTATGGCACTACCCAAGACCAGAGAACAAGCAATGGTATGATTTTGGAGTGTCCCTCTCCCAGAAGAGCTGTTTACCATAATTAAAGAGTCACTTTTACCCTTATCAAGAGGAAAATAGCCACTGAACAATTACATTCCAGCCACTAACCCCGTTGAGCGAAAAAGAATTGTTTGGTAATCTCAGTTTTGTCAGGTGTATGAGGACTCAGTGCTGCCATCAACAATTTTCAGTTCCCGCTAGCCAGAACCCTAAAAACCGCTAGATTTGGGCTTGGACCCGCTAGATTTACCGGATATTCTACAGAGTTTAAAAATAAAAATCAACACTTAGCTGTATGTTCCTTGTGTGTGTGTAAAATTATATATAGTGCATAAATCTACAGGTCGGCCAACGATGGTCAGCAGGGATAAAACAAACTTCAGTAGGAATCATGAGTGATACCTGTAGCCTATGTTATGTTTGTAGGTAACTTTGTAACAACTGGTACTTGGAAATACAAGCATCAAGTATCGAAAATTCTATTGCAATTTGATTTTTGTGAATTGGATTGGAAAAAAATAATTAATGAGAACATGTTTTAGGGAAAAAAAAATCAAGAAAACCGCTAAAAATTTTCATACAAAGCTAAAATTTCCCGCTAGCTGCTTAACTCATTTTCTTCTCGCTAGATTGAATGAAAAAGATCCAGATCTATCGGGAAAACCGCTAATATAGCAACACTGTCGACTGAGGAGAATGTGTTAAGAATAGGCCAGACTATTCGGTGTATGTGTAGGAAAAAATAAAATGACTTTTAACCAGAGAGAGAGCTCCAATGTAGTACTGTCTGGCCAGTCAAAGGACCCAATAACTTCTAGTGGTTATTTGTTTTCAGGTGTAGATATTATCAAATCAAAAATTATAAATGATTTATATAAAGCCTCTTATCATAAACTTTTCTGTCGAAATTACAATAATTTTCCATATAAAATGGTACCAATTATACAATTTTTCTAACGAGAAAAACAATCGTAGTTCACAAATGCCAATCGAATAAACACATATCTTGACTTCTTTTATATAACCATTTTCTCGCGAAAAAAACACGATTTTTAGCCTTTAAAATCCTGCCATACGTACGGTATAGGGTCTATAATTTCGTTTAAAAAGTAAGGGCTCGTTCGTTTTAGCAAAAGTTATTATTATTATTATTATTATTATTATTATTATTATTATTATTATTATTATTATTATTATTATTATTATATATATATATATATATATATATATATATATATATATATATATATATATATATATATATATATATATATATATATAATTGTTAAGTTTGTCCTTCTAATTTAACGATATCAAACTTCGTTCTAGTATTAGATTTTATTTTATATAAACAAAGTTATATTTTCTGAGCAAAACATAAGATTTTATTAACGAAAAAGATTTTCCCTATTTCGTAAAGGAAAAAAAAATATTCCAAGGCTCCAAAAGCAATTTTAAATAGGAAACGTTGTTTTAAGATGAATTCATTAGAAATGTATCTGTAATATACTTGACCACGTGACCTTCACTTCTTTATAATGGACTAACCTAAGCCTTTAATATAAGATTAGTATGATGATTGCTCAGAATTTAGCACAACAAACGCTGACTAATATAGGCTCATACGTGTCGTTGTTATTGCAATTCCCTGGCAATGTAGACCTTGGTATATACTGTACGTAAATATCGATTCAATTTCGTACGGACTTGTCTCTGGTGGTGCGTCCCGTTATGAGTCACGCTAACCATTCCTAAGGCGCTATTACTCATGAAACATTACTATCGTGCTGAGTTGCTAACATTCTCATGTAGCCTACCTAAACACACACACACGCGCATTATATATATATATATATATATATATATATATATATATATATATATATATATATATATATATATATATATATATATTACTGTATTGTAATTGTTCAGTAGCTACTTTCCTCTTGGTAAGGGTAGAGGAGACTTTTTATCTATGGTAGGCGCTCTTCTAGGACACTCCAAAATCAAACCATTGTTCTCTAGTCTTGGGTAGTGCGCAGCCTTTGTACCATGGTCTTCCACTGTCTTGGGTTAGAGTTCTTTTGCTTGAGGGTACACTCGGGCACACTATTCTAATTTCTCTTCCTCTTGTTTTGTTAAAATTTTTATAGTTTATATAGGAAATATTTATTCTAATGTCACTTCTTAGAATATTTCATTTGTTCCAACACGGAGTACCTACCTCGAACTACTTTCTTAGGAGTATCTGGGATCTCCTCCCAACCGACCAGAGTTTTGTGTAGTTTACCCTAGTCCCGTTTTCTATGAGGGGTACTCAGGTGGAGTGATACGCGCCCTGAGGCTAACCCCGGGTCAGAGAGCATGCTTGCTCAGGTCTCGATCTCCAATGAGTTCTCTGGTCGCGTCGCGATAACATCTCGACGCTCTCTCCTTATCCAGTGCGTCGACGCTCTCTCCTTACCCAGTGCGTCGACGCTCTCTCCTTACCCAGTGTGTCGACGCTCTCTCCTTACCCAGTGTGACCCTTTGTGTCCCCGACTCCCCTTTGTGTCTCACGCGGTCCCCACATGGATCCATTGTGTTCATTTTATACCATTTCCTACCCTTCTCCTCTGTGTTCATAGTGTAGGGGCAGCTTATGTTCTCCTACAGCCACGTGTCCTGAGTGCGAGTCCTGGACCGAGGTGCAGTGGGTGCGCTTCGGTACCAAGAAGTAGAAGGCGTCCAAGAGGTCACACAGGAAGCCAAGCCTCTCCTCGCCGCTTTCATCTCCTGATGCCTCGTCGGATAGAGCTTCTCAGCCACCTTCCCCTACCAAGAGTAGGGGACGAGGTAAGTCAGTTGTGGGGAAGAGGCCCATTGCTCTTCCCAGAGTAGGGGACGAGGTAAGTCCGTTGCGGGGAAGAGGCCCGCGGCCCTTCCCCAAGAGTCTAATCTTCAGGATAGTGGGGTTGTGGCGTCGTTCCAGGCGAGTGAGGGGCCTGAGGGAGGGGTGGGAGTGTGTACGTCTCCTCTGATGACCTCATGTGGGGGAAAAAATTTCCCTAATTCTTCTCCAGCCTCTTTGGCGTGTTTTTCAGTCACTTCTGCATCCGAGGGCGCCGTCGAGAAGGAGCTTTCCCCGCCGTTGGACCCCATTGCGTGGGTTTCCCCCAAGAGCAGTGAGTGGGTGATGGTTCACCGCGACAGGCTGCTGGAGCTAGCTGCGGCGCCGAGCCCTTCAAGTTATCGTCCGAGGACGAGCTCCCCGGATAGATACTCCTCCGGCAGCAGGGGCACCCGATGAAGGGACTCATCATGGCAGGTTCCAGTCGACAGGGGTAAGACTGCGAAGGTTCCGGCTCCATCCGCCCAGCGGAGAGAGTCGCCCCTTCGGTCCGGCAGCCGAAACCTGACCTCCAAAGGCCACCTAGCTCGTCACGAGCGCAGCCCTCGACTTTCCTCGACGGGCAGGCCCGCAGATACGAGAACCTCCGGAAGAGATGTTGGACCCAGGACGGAGGCCTCCGTCTCGACGGCGATGCCAATCCTTCGACGTGAACCCCCGCGAGAACGTCGGTCCAGGACTCCCCCACGTGCGAGGTTCTCCTTCGGAGTACCCCCGTCACATGTGTCAGCGCGCCCGTCGGAGGATCTCCCAGAAGGAGGCACAGAAGAAGTCGTCCCCCTAGGGGGGGAATGGGTGCGTGTCGCCATCCCATGCAGACACCTCCTGGGAGCTTCAGCAGTTCCGGGTACCTCTGGCTGGCTCCTAAGGGATTGTTCTCCCGCTTCGAAGTACGCCCCCTACAGCAGGCTCTGGCAGACCGGCATAAGTCCACGAAGGTTCCGACTCCTTCCGCCCAGCGGAGAGTCGCCCCTTCGGTCTGGCAGCCGTGTCCCAGCCTCCAAGACTTCGACAGGCCGGCCAGAACGTGAAAGACAACCAGCAGCCACGAGGAAGCCAGCAACAGCTTGGTCCTCCATGGGGAGAGACAAGTCCAGGACGGAGGCCTCCGTCCCAGCGGCGATGCCCGTCCTCCATCCAGAACCGCCGAAGTCGTACCACGACAAAGGATGCCTTCACCCCAAGCGGGGCTTCCCTTCCTAGGTGCTCCTTCTCAGGCAGAAGGGCATCCGACGGAAGGCTCAGCGGACGAGGCCCCCGCGTACAGAAAAGTACTAGCCCTCGTCAGACGGCACCACAGGCTGGATGAACCGAAGCCCGCGACGGATGAGGACTGGCTCTCGGGCCTCAGCAGGTTGGTAGATACCCCCGTGCAGCAGAGGCCCTCACTGGCTGGCTGCCTAGAGCTCCTTCGCCATCCTCGCGGTACGTCTCCTCCAGCAGACCTGATCATCGACGGAAGTCATCGCACCAGGTCTCGGTCGACAGGCATAAGCCCGCGAAGGTTCCGACTTCTCCCGCCCAGCGGAGTGAGTCACCCCTTCGGACTGGCAGCCTTGTCCCGGCCTCCGGTTCTTCGATGGCCCGCCCTGAACGAAGGAACCAACCAGCCAGCACAGGGAAGCCCGCGGCCCCATGGATCTCCGCAGGAGCTCCATCCGTCCAGCATGGCATCCATACCCGGTACCACGACAGCTCTATTCAGGCTTCGTGGTCAACCGCTGGTATACCAGGGTACTCACACCCCACGGATTCCCCGGGGGGGGGGGGGTGGGGGGGGTAGACCCATGACGGATACCTCCGTCCCGGTGGCTCCATCTGTGATGGAGCTACCTGCTCCATCATCCTGGCCAGCCCCATCCAAGCATTGGAGGTGGCTGCTGATACACCCATGACGGCTACCTCCGTCCTGGCGGCTCCATCTGTGATGGAGCCAGCCGTGCCATCGTCCCGGCCAGCCCCATCCAAGCATCGGAGGCAGCCGCTGACATGGCAAGGTACTTAAACCCCACGGATTTCCCCGGGAGGGGGTAGACCCATGATGGCTACCCCCGTTCCTGACCGCTCCATCTGTGACGAAGGCAAAGTGGTTTTCCCCCTAGCTGGTCGAACAGGGCTATTGCTTCTCCAGTGCCTGCCTCAGTGGCCGCTGGAGAGGCCCCCCCCCCCCCCCGCACCTTTGCCCAGTGCCTCTCGGCTCCGTCCGCAAGTCGGATGTAGAAGTTGGCACACGTATCTTTCCCTTGCCTTGCCCCCCATAGAGGAGCTTCAACTCCACAGTTAGCCTTCAGACCCTCCTACTCGGGCTCCAGGAGAGGGCGTTCAGGCCGCGGCTCTCGAAGGAGATAGGAGAGGAGACCCCCTACTCCTGCCAATGCCTCAAACAATCTTGGCAAGCATGGAGCGGATCCGTGGACCGTAGCAGTACTAAAGGAGGGGTACAGGCTGCCCTTCCTAGCAGACCCCCACCTCGGATCCCAGATCAACAGGCAGAGTGGTTGGCACCCAAGGACCCCTTGAGAGTAGCAGCATTGCAGGAAGAAGGCTCGGCAATGCTGGTGAAAGGGGCAGTAGAACCAGTCAAGAAACCGGGTCCAGGGTTCTACAGCAGGCTCTTCCTGGTGGAGAAGGCGACAGGGGTCTGGAGACCAGTCATAGACCTTTCAGTCCTCAACAAATTTGTGTGCAACACCGACTTCAAGATGGACACTCCGAAGTTGGTCCTAGCGGCCTTGAAGGAGGAGGACTTCATGAGGTCCATAGGCCTCAAAGACATCTACTTCCAGGTCCCTGTCCATCCCTCCTGCAGGAAGTTCCTGAGGGTAAAATGGAGTACCCAAACATTGCAGTTCAAAACCCTATGCTTCGGACTGTCGACAGCCCTCAGGGCTTCACGAGGGTCTTCGCATCAGTTTCAGACTGGGCGCACGAACAGGACGTCCTCCAGATTCGGTACCTAGATGACTGGTTGTTGCTTTCAGCCTCAGAGGAAGTACTGAGGGAGCAAAGCGTGAAACTCCTGCAGTTCTGCAACGTCTTGAGTATCATCATCAACCTGGAAAAGTCCAAGCTGATACCCTCCACCAGGATGACCTACCTAGGGTTGGTCCTAGACTCCCGGATGGCGAGGGCCTTCCTCTCCGCGGAGAGACTGGACAACCTGAAACAGATACTCTGGCCCTTCCTGTCGGGCGAGCCCAGGAGAGCAAAGGACTGGCAAAGACTGATAAGACTCCCCGCGCAAGATAGTCCTGGTGTCCCTGGAGACGAAGGAAGTCCTGGAGTGGTGGCACGTCAGAACGAACACCCTCAAGGGAATGCCCTTCGCAACCGACCTCCCGGAGATGCTCCTGTTCACGGACGCAACCAAGGAGGGCTGGGGTGCCCATCTTCTTGACAAAACGGCAAAAGGTAAATGGGAAGTCGAAGAGACGAACCTGCATATAAACATGCTGGAAATGAGGACCGTACAAAGGGCGTGCATAGAGTTCGTCCATCTACCCAAGGGAAGCACCTTGGCTCTGGTGGTATACGTGAAAAAGCAAGGAGGACTGAAGTCGAAGGAACGGTGCAGTCTCACGATGGAGTTCCTAGAATGGGGCGAAGTGGAACAAATCAATTTTTCAGCTAGGTTCTCTCCGGGGAAGAGGAACGTCCTGGCCGATGGCCTCAGCAGGATGGGTCAAGTGGTAGGGCCCCAGTGGTCCCTACACCCAGAAGTGGTCAAAACCCTCTTCCTGAAGTCCAAGAGACACAAGTTCCTTCCTGAGCCCCCTTGTTCTTCCTTCCCCTATTCCTTTAACAGAAATGACTCGGGTAGCCCCCTGAAACTGCCATGGGATACACTATCATTGGAAGGACATGTCTCCTAGGATTCTTGCAGAAGTGAGTTACTTAGACACTAAGATGGTTTTTTGCGTGGTTTTCCCTATTTTCTCGTGTTTTCCTTGAGGTCAGCAGAATCTAGTCTCCTACCTAGGTTCCTCTTCTATACTCGTCACGGTCTCTAGGTCCTGAAGGACACTCCCACCTCCTAAGGTATAAGTCTCCTAAGAAAGTAGTTCGAGGTAAGTACTCCGTGTAGGAACAAATCACAAATTTTAAGTAATTTGTATTTTTCCTAACAGTACTTACCTCGAACTACTTTCGCGTAATGGCCCGCCCATCCTACCCCGAGTGCCTTACTGGACTTCATAGATACCTAAGCTATCAAGAACTTACTGGAGATCGAGACCTGAGCAAGCATGCTCTCTAACCCGGGGTTAGCCTCAGGGCGTGTATCACTCCACCTGAGGTTACCCCTTATAGAAAACGGGACTAGGGTAAACTACACAAAACTCTGGTCGGTTGGGAGGAGATCCCAGATACTCCTAAGAAAGTAGTTCGAGGTAAGTACTGTTAAGAAAAATACAAATTACTTAAAATTTGTGATTTTTCCTTGTTTCCTTTTAACACTGGGCTATTTCCCCTGTTAGGGTCCCTGGGCTTATAGCATCTTACTTTTCGAACGAGGGTTGTAGCTTAACAAGTAATATTATATATATATATATATATATATATATATATATATATATATATATATATATATATATATATATATATATATATATATATATATATATTTATATATATATATATATGTATATATATATATATATATATATATATATATATATATATATATATATATATATATATATATATATATATATATATATATAATGCGTGTGTTTGCAAAGATTTTAACACGCATCATTCCGAAAGGTCAATATGTTATATGCCTATTATTAGGAAAATTTCTGTTCCTAGTACCTTTCACATATCATCACTAATTCTGTTGTAATTGTTCCTTCTCAGAGACCCAGCAAGTTACAGAAAATCTGTCTGTGACAATTCAAACTGGTTACCAGCAATTGGAAGTAACCCCACCGGAAATTGAAACATTAATTGAAGGTAAGAAATAAACATTTAGTTATCAAATCCTATTGACAATGAAAATTAAATAGTCTTCTTATTTGATCAGACCTAGATTTAAGAACTAAAGCCAAAAGCATTTTAAAAGCTCAGTGATTTCGATGATTGTCATTTAGAAAACTTCTGTTCCTAGTACCTCTCAAATATGATAGTTAAATCTGTGGTAAATGCTAACTCAGCTTGTTGTCTTACAGAGACCCAGAAAGTTACAGAAAATCTGTCTGTGACAATTCAAACTGGTTACCAGCAATCGGAAGAAATACCTCCGGAAATTGAAGCATTAATTGAAGGTAAGAAACAAACAATATTGACAATGAAAATGAAATAGGATTTCGTTAACAAGTCTTTTTATTTGATCAGACCTAGATTTAAGAACTAAAGCCAAAAGCATTTTAAAAGCTCAGTGATTTCGATGATTGTCATTTAGAAAACTTCTGCTCCTAGTACCTCTCAAATATGATAGTTAAATCTGTGGTAAATGCTAACCCAACTTGTTCTCTTACAGAGACCCAGAAAGTTACAGAAAATCCACCAGTGGCATTTGAAAACGGTAACCAGCAGCTGGAAGTAGGCCCAGGCCCAGCCGAAGGAACACCAGTCACTAGCAAAAAGAGGAAATTCTTGTGGGAGCAAAAGGAACCTTTCGACGACCCCAAGGAGGAGAGGAAACGCAAAAATGCCATCAAAGCCAGAATTAATCGCGAGAAGAAGATCGCCGAAAACGAAACGCTCTCGAAGAAACTAGAACAAAAGGATAAAGAGATCAAGAATTTAAAAGAGTCTCTGGCAACTGCCGTCAAGGAAAATAAAATTCTCAAGAAGCTCCTTGTTGAAAGACTTCGAGTTTTACGTACAAGAAAACAAACCCCTCAACCCTAAGCAACGGGTAAATGTACTGGGATTGCCCAAACAAAAAAAATGGAGAAAAAACATTCTGTTATAATCGATTATGTGAATTCTATGAGGACACTTATAAATGATTAACTTTAAACAATTACAATTCTTTCTTCTTTTAATACAAAAGACTTTGAAAAAACTCAATTGTACAGTACCTTAAGAATATAGGTTACACGTTCTAAACTCGACCTCTATGATTTTTTTAATTAGGCTGATATTAAACTGATGAAATCATTTGCTTGTATTTCTTAGGTTTTTAAAATGGAAAGAATTGATGAAATCAATTTCTTGTATTTCATGTTTTTTAAAGCTATAAAAACTAATAAAATTAATTTTTTGTATTTGTTAGGTTTTTAGGTGATAGAAATTGATGGAATTCATTTCTTGTAGGCTAGTTCTTGGGTTTTTAAATTGTAATAAAAACTAATAAAATTAATTTTTTGCATTTCTCACTTCTTTTCCGTTTCTGTATTTTTATTTGTTTAATACAATTTATAGTCTGGAAAAACAACTGTCTATATATATATATATATATATATATATATATATATATATATATATTTGTTTATTTATATATATATAATATATATACACGTATATATACATACATATATATATATATATATATATATATATATATATATATATATATATATATATTTGTTTATTTATATATATATAATATATATACACGTATATATACATACATATATATATATATATATATATATATATATATATATATATATATATATATATATATATATATGTATGTATGTATGTATGTATGTGTGTGTGTGACCCTGTGTGTCTGTGATCATTGGTCTACATCACACTTACAAGATATCAGCTCGCTCACCTGGTATAACAATAGTTAATTGTAGGGAATGTTCCTATTCCAGCATCCCCAACTTGTCTTTTGGGTTGGATGGGATATAATCAGACTTCTTATTAAAATACGTTTAATATCAATCAGGCTTACATCTCCGCTCTTCTCTAACCACTTGTGTCTCGAGTGAGAATATGTAAACAAAACTTGTACACAACAATACATAAATAACAAATGAGCATCACTCTATAAAAGATTGAATCCTACTGCAATACAAAAGTATAAGAAAAATTACATCCTAACTTTCAGATAACTACCAATTGAATAAATCCTTCATAACATACCTTACTACACTTGTTCGGTATGACTGAGCATGTTCTATCAATGCAATACTGTGCAACATTACTCTTAATACCCGTAGCGCATATAGTATTACAGTACGAAATACATAAGCCTCCTCCCCTTCACCTGACACTGTACAAAACTTTGCCAATCTAATCTCTCAGGGGCTTTCCTCTATTCATTCTGAAGGGAAGTACCCTAACTCCATCCTGGACTGGTACAAGAATAGATTCTGAATCTAGGCTACATCTGTTTGAGCATCTTGGTTAATATTTAATTTGACAACTGAATTTTTTTTATCTCTAACATTCACATGATCTACAGGATTTTTATCTAACGGCTGTAATTGATCAACATGACCTTTTACAATATTCCCACCAACTTGAACATAATAATGTAAATATCCCATCTCTTACAATTTCTCCTGGTACCAACTTTTCTGGAGTATTGTATTATCTTACTATGACATTAGAATAAGGGAAAAAATGTTTTAACTCTTTAACAGTTGCGTAAGATGTTGTTGTCTTCATCAGAATTACTTCTGGCCTCTTACTGCAAGCATCTACCATTATCAAAAACAAATAAGCTAAGATATGACCTGCAAAATCTATGTGCACTCTTTGCCACGGATACCTGGGTAATTCCCATGGGTGCATTCTAGTAAATTGAGGATTATTCTGCTGCGTAAAACAATTCATACAATTTCTTAAAAGTACTTCAATATCTTTATCTACACCTGGCCACCAGACAAAAGTCCTTGCAATAGACTTTGATCTGACAATACCTTGGTGAGCCGCATGTATTTCAGACAAAACCTTATTCCTCAGTGAACTAGGAATAATTGCTCTTGAACCTTTCATTACAAAAACTTGTGCCATACTGAATTCACTCCATATATCCTTATAGGCTTTACAATCTGCTTCATTTCCATATAAGTTCCTACTTGTCATTAAATTCTCTAAAACCTTACTACGTATTGGGTCTTTCTTGGTATTGTGTGCAATATCCTTGGCTGTAATGGGTACACCGTATAATGAAACTAGTAATACACTGTCATCATACTCTTCTGGTGCTTTGTCTACTATAATCTAGATAAAGCATCTGCATTATCCATCTTTGATGTCGGATGATACATATTCTATATCATAATGATATGCGGCTAACGTAATTGCCCAACGTTGTAGTTTTGCAGCTACCAACGTAGGTTAACTTGCTTTTGGATTCAATATTGCTAATAAAGGTTTATGATCTGTAACAAGTGTGAACTTTTTCCTTCCATAAAGATACATATGATATTTCTTAACTCCATAAACTAATGGTAAACCTTCTTTTTCTATTTGAGAGTAATTCCTTTCTGCCTTGTTCAATACTCTAGAAGCGAAAGCGACTGGCTTTTCTGTTCCATCTGGCATTACATGAGATAATACTGCACCTAAACCCATGTTCGCTGCATCACAAACTAATATAACTGGTAAAACCATTTGATAATGTACTAGAAATGTAGGTGAAGTTATTTCTTGCTTGATTCTTTCAAAAGATTCCTGGCAGTCTTTTGTCCAATTCCACTCGACACCTTTATTCAGCAAATTATACAATGGATGTGCGATTGTAGATAAATTCTGAATGGAATTTTCATAAAATATTATTAAACCTAAAAATGATTGTAATTCGTTAACATTTTCTGGTACTTTCGTTGATATCACGGCTTTAATTTTCTCCTCAATCTTGTGAATACCTTTGCCATTAATTACAAAACATAAGTATTCCACTGAATCAACTTCTAAAATACATTTGCTCTTATTAACTCTAATGTTATGGTCCTTCAACTTCCTCAGACCTGCCCGTAATCTTTCTTAATGTTCTCTTTTATCTTTACCAGAGACTAAAGTATCATCTATGAAAATGAATACTCCTTGCATTCCTGAAAAAATCTTATCCATAGTTTGTTGCCATATAGCTGGACTACTTGCTACTCCATAATGCAATTTCTTTGGCCTATACAAACCTAAGGATGTATTTATTGTACATAGTTCTTGTGAATTTTCATCCAATGGAAGCTGTTGAAATGCTTGTCTAAGATCTAACTTAGAAAATACAGTACATCATGACATAGTTGCAAACATGTCTTTTGGATTTGGTAATGGATGTTGAGCTACCTGAAGCTGTGGATTCAACGTTACCTTGTAATCTCCACATAACCTCACCTGACCGCTTTCCTTCACAATAGGAACTAATGGTGTAGCCCAATCTGAGTATGTAACTTTTTAACAAGAACCTCCACTTTCTAACCTTTTGATTTCTGTTTCAACTGCACATTTCAATGCATATGGTACTGGTCTTGGAGCAAAATCTCTAGGAGTGCTGTCTGATTTCAAAACTAAAATTGCCCTTGCATTCTTTACTGTGCCAACTTTATCTTCAAATACGTCTTAAAACTCTGATAGAATATCATTCACAGACACTTCATTCTTGTGTTTATCTTGTGTACCTGAAACCTTAAAAATACTACGCCTATCAAATTTCAAATAATGTAACCAATCCAAACCTAGTAAAGCTTGTCCATTACCTTTAACTACTGTTAATGGCATTCTGTCTAACTTCTGATCTTTATACTGTACTTCTACGTTCGAAGCACCTATTACCTGAATATCAAAACCATTATAACCTTTCAAAACTCTATTTGTACCTTCTAATAACAAATTAGGAATGGTTTTAGCTGTTTTCTCAGACATAATTGATACATCAGCTGCTGTGTTATCTTGCATTACAATTGGTTTACCATTTATGATCACTTCTACCAATATGTTTCTTTGCACCTTTGATGACAGTATTAATGTAAAATGCAAAATCAGTTTCTGATCTATCCTGATAATCATGAACATTTTCCGCATTATTCGCTTGGCCTCTAGTATCAACGGCTGCATTTATTTTCTTTGTGTACTGTTTGGGGAATCTACAAAAATTAGAAAAATGTCCCGTTTTTCTACAATTCTGGCAATTTTGTCCTGTAGCAGGGCATTTCCTTGCTTCACATGCAAGATGATCAGATTGACCACACCTATAGCCTTTGGGTTTTTCCCGTTGCTTCTGCGTATAGGTCTGATTCTGATATTTGTGAGCATTAGAGTTCGGCAATTTCTTCTGACTAGGATTTGACGTATTCTCTCTCTGATTCTCATTGTCTACCAAATTTGAGCCTATCTTTCTAATTTAAGAATTTTCCATTCTATTGCTTGTAAAATTACCTATTATATTTCTTTGATTATTTGATGTTTTTCAAGCTCAGCCTATAATCAATACCTTTTCTAGTGTTAAATCTTTATCTTGCAATATTTTTTTCTTAGCTCTTGTGATGTGCACTGGGCAATAACTTGATCTATGATAACATTTTCTAACTCTAGAAATTCACATGAAACAGCTAAATTCTTAAGTATAGTCACAAACGCATCTAGGGTCTGGTGGTGTTTTTGATATGCCTGTGCTGTAAATTGATGTTTCAAAAAATTTACTAACCTGAGGGGCAAAATATGTGGTAAGAGCCTTGAACGCAGCTTCATTAGTGCCATTTGTAGGCTGTAGTGTCTTAAACACTTCCCAAACCTTTCTACCGGCTGTGTGCAGTAATAACGCCTCCTCCTGTGCATCTTCCATACTACTTAACAGTGACGTGCAGAAGGGGGGTGCTAGGGGTGCCCAAGCACCTGCCCCTTTTGCTACTGTATTAAAAGTGCCCTTTCTTGTCAATAGGTATTTTACACTGATGCCCAAAATTTAGGGTATTCCTGATTTTTTTTTCATGGAACCTTGATTTTCTAATTTTTATATTAATGATCTTCAGTATGCCACGGAAGGAGAAAAGAAAAAAGGAGCAGGAGCAGGACAGACAAGATGATGCCAAAGGTAGCAGAACTCTTTATGATTGGATGAAGCCAAGAGTGGCAGTTTCAACATCAGAGCAAGTGAAGGAGGAGGAGGAGAGCTGGGAGGACACTCAGGAGATTGAAAAGTCAGAAGCTGAAGACATGGAAGCATACGACGAGCCAAATAAAGCGGACAGTTTAGATAACCTTGAGCAACAAGTTGCTCCACAGGAGCCCCAGACTGAAGCAAGAGAAGAAGTGCCCGAAGTTGAAGAGCCATTTTCCATGCTACCTGAATTACAGTATCCAAATGACCCTGCCCATGTTGTTAATTATAAGATATGCATTAATGAGCCTTTCATCAGACTGGGCAATAATTATGGCCCATGTCAACCAGTAGTTTCATATCCCAAGAGTATAGAGGGAGACTCATTTCAGAAGAAATGGTATGAAAGGAACTCTTGGTTGGAGTATTCACCTCGGAAAGATCCCATGTTCTGCTTCAGCTGTCGTCTGTTTTTGAATGAGGAGAAGTACAGGGGCCGAGTAGCTGGGAAATCAGAGGGCATAAGCCGTTGGAGGACAGCTTCAGAGAAAATAAAGGAGCCTGCTAGTTCAGATTCTCACATGATTGGTATGGTTCGATGGAAAGGGTTCTGAAGTCAAGCATTAGATATTGCTTTAGAAACAGCTAATCAGGAAGTACAAGCTGCTAGAGACAAAGAGAAGCAGAGAAACAGAGAAATTTTATGTAGGTTGATCTCCATCACTATACTTGGCAAGACAAGGTTTCCCATTTAGGGGCAACCAAGAAAGTTCTATCAGTGGAAATCGAGGAAATTTTCTTGAACATGTAGAAATGTTTAGCAAGTATGACAGTGTAGTTCAATTGCCCCTTGATGTAATTAAAGAAAAACAAGAAATACTGAAAAGACCCCAAGTGTCATTTAGTGTCATTTCTTTCAAATAGGACTCGGAATGACCTGATCAAGGCTTTGGCCATTTCAGTTAGAAGAGTGATATTAGAAGAAATTCACAAGAGCAAGATCTTTTCCGTCCTCATAGATGAAACAACTGATGTAACACATACATAACAGGTCTCATTTGTTGTGAGATATGTACATGACTTCAAAATAAAAGAATGTATCATACAAGTATTCAATGTGCAATCAACAACTGGTGAAGCACTGGAGAAAGAAGTGATCTCTGTACTTAATAAAAATACCCTGAACACAGATGATATGCGTGGACAAGGATATGATGGGGTAGCAAATATGAGTGGAATATACAATGGATTACAGTCCAGACTCCAAATACTGAACCCAAAGGCACTCTATGTACACTGCCATGCACATAGCCTAAATCTAGTATTAGTCGAAAGTGCAAAATCAAGTACTCAGTTTGTAACTTTTTTCAGTTTGGTGGAGAAACTGTATGCTTTTATTTCTAACTCTTCAAAACGGCATGCTGCTTTCATGGAGATCCAGATAGCAATGTATCCAGAAGACCTCACACTTGAACTTAAGAAGCTATCAGACACAAGATGGGCTTGCAGAGAGTCAGCTCTTAGAACCATGAGGAAGGTCATTCCAGCTCTGAAGCAATTTTTAGAAGAGATAGTGCAAAAACATCCTCTGATGCATCAGCAGGGGGTACCTCAATATTGCTGCTAAGTATTAACTTTGAATTTCTTGTTTGTCTTGAGATTGCCATCCCAGTTTTTCAAGAAACTGCCTATACCTCTAATGCCCTACAACAGAAAGACTTTGATTTGGCTGCCTCCTACAGAACTGTGGATGGAGTGCTACAAAGTTTGAGAGCATTAAGAAATGCTGAGAGGTTTCAGGAGATTTTTACAAATGTTAAAAAGAGAGCTGAATCCATGGCCATCGACCTCCCCTCTGGGATCCCTGGACAAGGCAGAAGAAGAAAAATGCCTGAAAGATATAAGTATAGTGTTACATCTGCTACTGAGGACCAGCAATATCAATCCTTGGATGAGTAGTACTGTGTGAGAATATTTTATGTGTTTTTAGATACGATATCACAAGAGCTACAAAGAAGATATAAAGGTTGAGACAACACAACATGGGGTATCCTAAATGCCTTTCATTGTATGACAGTCCAAGATAACTGGAAAGAACCTGTGAATGAAGAGGCATTAAAGTCATTGCAAATATTATGCCAGTTTTAAGAGTTAGAAGAAGTAGACAAGCTACAGTTGGAATAAAAGATCTTCTATTCCTCATTTCCTTGCCTGCCACAGAACACAGCATCTACAATGCTCAACCTGATGAAAGAAAATAATGTCCAGGAGATATTGCCACTTATGCTTTAACTCTTAACAATTTATGCCACTCCACCCGTCACGACTGCAACAGTGGAAAGGACCTTCTCCAAACTCAAGCTGGTGAAGACAAAGCTACGCAGCCTGTCCAGTGAGGAGAGGTTATCTGATCTTTTGTTGCTAGCAGTTGAAAAGGATATCACACTCAACAACAGTGAAGTTATCAGAATATTCAAAGAAATGGCACACAGAAGGGTTCTCTTATAAATATGAAATGATAAGTGTATTGATCACTAGTACTTATGATATCAGTCATTTCTATCTCTCTCTTGAATTATTAATGGCTAGTTTACATAAATTTGAAAGAACATTGAGCAAGTATATATTCAGCCTCATCGATTTCTATATTTTTGCCCTTTTTTTCACCTGAGCACCTGCCCTGAACAAGTTCTCTGCACGTCCCTGCTAGTACCTAAAGCTTCAGTGTAAATCTTAAATTCCTCACACTACTGTTGCTATGGTGTTGCAACAGAATTGGGTTCTGCAACAATGCTGAACTTCTCTGGATGTTCGTCCAGGGGCATTTTGACTTCTTACCTGAATTTGGTTAGGCAAATGAAATCTACAAAATTAACTAAAAGTTAATTCTAACCTAATTTATATGTGAATTGCACCTTTTGTGTGTTTGTGCAACCAACTTGATAGTTCTACACATTTTGTTTTATGAAAACTATCATTGGCTTACGATAAAATTTTACTACCTGATACCTACTGGTAACAAATTTCAATCTTACCTTACTTGGTCATAACCAATAAAATTATATAGGATGTTTGCTTTTATTGACATTGAAGTTGAATGTAGGAATGGGGTCGTGGTGTTCCTCCTGTTTACTGCATCGCGGCTGCATGGGGTTACATCCAGTTGTCTTCATGCTGCTGCTTTTCTCTGTATGGGTTTCGCCTCAATTGCAGTCGCCTATATGTGATGTTTGGCCTATATCACACTTACATGATATCAGCTCACTCACCTATAATAACAATAGTTAATTGTAGAGAATGTTCCTATCTCAGCATCTTCGCCAACTTGTCTTCTGGGTTGGATGGGATGTAATTAGAGATTTATTAGAATACATTTAATTTCTCTCAGGCTTACATCTCTGCTCTTCTCTAACCACTTGTGAGTCTCGAGTGAGAATATGTAAACAAAACTCGTACAAAACAATACATATTTAACAAATGAGCATCACTCTATATAAGATTGAATCCTACTGCAATACAAAAGTAAGAAAAATCACATCCTAACTTTCAGATAACTAACAAATAATTAAATCTTTCAATACATACGTAACTATACTTATTCTGTATGTCTAAACATGTTCTATCAATGCAATATTGTGCAACATTACTCTTAGTACCCACAGTGCATATAGTATTACAGTACAAAATACATAACAATATATATGTACATATATATATATATATATATATATATATATATATATATATATATATATATATATACATATATATATGTATATATATATATATATATATATGTATATATATATATATATATATATATATATATATATGTATGTATATATATACAGTATATATATATATATATATATATACATACACACACACATATATATATATATATATATATATATATATATATATATATATATATATATATATATATATCTTACGGAGCTGGTCTAGCATAAGAGTAAATATTCTATTCCTGTATTTCATTTGTGTATTTAGGAAATGTATAGCCAGCTCGTAAGGTAAGTTCCACTCATGTAGGTTTAAATAAATGTAAATTATATAAGACTTTCATCATTCATTCAGTTGTATTTTCATTCAATTCAGTATGTGTAAATTTATGTTATTTTTAAGAATTAACTTTTTATTACAAAGTCTTATGTAACTTGTTTAGGTATGCTGTATCCTGTATGACACACACGAGGTATGAGCGCAAAGTATTACATCATTTTTATGTTTCCACATACAGTAGTTAGAAAGCGCATGAAAATTCTTGAATTACATTTACTCTTTTTTAAATTGTCACGAGAGGTAGGTGGGCGGAGTTAGCTGAGAGAGATTGCCTCGCAATTTACTACACTGGCAACTTTACGCCGCTAGACCATGGCCTCCATGATTCTAGTAGGCAGAACTGGAAGGTTCTGGAATAATTAGGTCAATATATATAGCCCCCAGGAATGCATAAGCAGCAGAAGAGACCCAGCCTATCCCTTTGAAAGAACAAACATCCGCCTGACCTCTTTCCTCTCAAATGTGTGTCCTCTGAAACGAAAAGTAATTTCTATCTAACATATATTGTGTATAGTGTTGTTCAAACGTTGGTGAAATTATTGGATGTTAATGCAAGTGTAGTGTGTAATGTAAGTACATTTTAACCTAATTTTTATAACTGGCCCTCTGAGATTAGGTTAAACAGTGAAGTGCATTAAAAATTTTGCTTGACTGATCTGTAACCTCATGTGAACCAAATGACATAAGTTGTAACAATTACATATACAGTATGTAAATTTCTTTATGGTTTATTCATTAGAATGTTAAAGTGTTAACTCGTTTCATTAATTGTCAAAATTAAATATTCTTATAAATTAATTTCCAGTGAAACAAGTGATTGTATAATTTTTTCAAAATGTCTTTCTTTTGTCTTAGTCTAAGGTTTAGTTCAGATTTAATATTTCGAGTGATTTATTTTTGGTGTTAATTCTTGTGAATTGCTGTTAACTTTTTATAGAATATATTTATTTTTGTAAAGTGTGTATTATTTCAATCACCAATATCTTTATCTCAGTGGTTTGCTCATATTCCCTGACTAAGAACCGAAGTAAGAAGTGAGTTTTTGAATAGTTCACATAGCTAATCACCCGGTTTTGATTTGAGCGTAAAGTAACCCTTCTATCCCCAATGGACGTACTGGTAGGTTTCACAAAACTCACCCCTTAACCCCATGGACGTGCTGGTGCGTTGTTGCAAAAAGCTGCTATTTGCATTTTTTTTGCATATATTTGATAACTGTATGGGAAACTTCAGGCATTTTCTGAAATAATGAGACCAACCTGACCTCTCTATGACTAGAATTAAGGCTGTCAGCAGGATCTAAAAAAAGAAACTATTGTGAAACGTGCTTGAAAACAGAAAATGCCTGGGGTTAAGGATTGGAAAGCTCCAATTAGCCTTGGGGGTAAAAAGGGTAAGAGACCTTTGGATATTCAGTGTTCATATGTATTGCCATCTGGGAGTTGCGTAATTTCTCAGAGCTCCGTTTTTTTTTTTTTTCAAGTGTAAGATTAAAGCGGGGAAGTTTTGGAGCTATGGAATTTGCGTAATTTGCCAGCTGTAATATATATTTTTGGTGCCCAGACTCTTGGAATCGGGCAAGTCTGATTTAAATATTGGTGATAACAGGGCCATGTTTTGATTAAAGGTTTGAACAGTTTAGTGTTGATAGGATTCGTTGTATTGTTACGATATACTTTTTGGAGAGGTATAATTTTTTAGTAAAGTACAAGATGGCACAACTAAATGTAAAAGAGTTTTTGGAAAACTCAATTGTTCAGGAATTGTCAGAAGCTAATGTAACTAAAGCTCAGTGGCTCTCATTTTAACAGCATATGGTGGCCATGCAACGAGTGGAATTATTAAAGTCCAAATCAAGTATCTAGCCTTAGAAGCATTAATAAATTCCGGAAAGCTGTCAGAAGATATTGTAGCAGTTCGTGAACTTTTGGAGAATGCAGAAGCAGGATTTGTAGTGAAGCAAGGATCAGTTGACCTAGGAACTAAGGGAATGAAAACAGAAAGGAATGTAAAGGCTAAGATTTGACGAATGGCAACGGAAGAGAATTTGATTAAGTTGAAGATGATGGCAGAAGAGAGAAGAGGCAAGAGAAATTGCGAGACATACGAGGGAAATGGTAGAAAAAGAGAGAAAAGAGGTGAGAGAAATTGCCAGACATGCGAGGGAAATGGAAGCATGAGAAATTGCAAGACGAGAAGAAAGAGAGAGAGAAGAAGCAAGACATGCGAGGAAATTAAAATTGTTGAATGCTCATGCAAGGTCGGCAACGCAGACAGAGATGATTACTGCTATGCATGATCCCGTGTTTAATGTGACGAATGCGCAAAGATTGATTCCGAAATTCACGGAAGAAGCTCTCAACGAATTCTTCGATCATTTCGAAATAGTCACGTTGACGATGAAATGGCCAGAAAATAAATGGCCTTTGTTATTGCAGAGTGTTCTTATTTGAAAAGGACGCAGTGTGTATTTTGCCTTGTCTCAGGACCAGAGGAAGGAGTATCAAGAAATTAAAAAGAGCGTGGTTAAATTGTATCAGATGACCCCTGAATATAATAAGGAAAATTTCCGAAGTTTGCGGAAGGATGAGAAAATGACTTCCCTGGATTACGCTTATCAGGTACGATGATGTTTTAAGAAATGGATAGAGGCTGCTAAAGTGAGAGAGATGGCTGATTTAGAAGAATTGATAGTGTTGGAACAATATTTACAAGGAATTCCTGAATATATTTGAATGTACTTGAAAGAGAGAGGTGAAGAAATATGATAAAGTCGCTTCTCTGAGTGAAGATTACAATATTATCAGTTGTAGACCCTCTACGGGTATTTAGTTTTAACCGTCGTTCCGACCAAGTGTCAAGTATCTGCCGAACCATGGAAACCAGTAAAGTAATAACTCTGTGAACAAGTTCAATAGTTACAGTGGAAGTAGCACTGGTACTGTTCTAAAGCAGACTGCAATAGTACCACAGCAACAATTGTTGAATTGTCCTCCTTCAGGTGTTGTGAAAGATGTGCAGAAGATTAACATTGTCTGTTATAAGTGTGGCAAGAAAGGCCATATCAGTAAGGAATGTTGGTCAAACTAACCGAAAGCATTTGCCCAAGTGGTTAAGGATAATTAATACTTCACAGAATGTGAAGATGAAGAAACAAATGCGAAAGAACGATGAGGAAAATAAGCCTGCTAGCGTTTACATGATGAACAGGACATCCCCAAACAGCGTGGATGCCTTCAAACTGTATATTTATGATGGTATGTTAGCAGCTCTGGATGGAAGTAAGCAGATCCTGGTCAAGATATTGCGTGACACAGGTTGCAACCACAGTGTAGTGCACGAAATGCACACCCGTTGGTGGAACATTCTCTCACAGGGGATTCGGACATTTTGAAGGGAATAGAAGGAGAGGAGGTTACCCCTATGTGCCGTTTGAAACTGTCATGCGAGTTGGTGATAGGTCATTTTGATTTTGCGGTAAAGGATTCATTGGCTGTTGAAGGAATAGAAGTCCTACTGGGTAATCAGGTTGGTGGAGCACCATTTGTGCCTTGTCCCATTGAAGTATAGTTCTACGACTGAGCTCGAGAAGGACTTCCCGTATCTGTTTCCTAGTTGTGTGACAACTAGGAGTATGACGAAGAAAGTGGCTGTAGAAGAAGACACAGAAACCAGAGGAGCAATGAACTTAGAGAATTTGTTTATAGAAGAAGAGGATTCCCTTGATAGTATGCAAGAGGAGGAGGAGAGCTCCCGAGAGAGCCCGAGAGGAGAGGAATGATGGACGAAGGAGCAGGAAGACAAGGAAGCAGTGGACTTGGAAGAAATGCCTTCAAAGGCCTAGCCTGCATTGTTTTAGGCTACCTAGGCTACTGCAAATATGTCAAGTCCATCAGGAAATACTTCAGGTTTTAATTTAAGAGTTAACATTTATACACAGAAGTAGAATAAGTGAGTCGGAAAAGGCTGATAGGATTGCAACAGAAGGATATGACGTTAACAGAGTTATTGTACCATGTGGTGGATGAGAAGGAGGTGCAGCAGTCTCCCACCTGTTATTATCTTAAGGATGGGTTGCTTATGAGTAAGCATAGACCCGCTGATATCCCTGAGAATACCAAATGGGGAATATACCGTCAGTTATTGATTCCCGCACCGCTGAGAAGACAGGTGATCCCCATAGCGCATGAGATGGTACACATGGGAATAAGGAAGACGACGGAGAAAAACATAAAACACTTTGTCTGGCCTAGCATACATAAGGATGTTAGCCAGTTTTGTCATATATGTCAAGTTTATCAGATGGCTAGAAGGCATAACGAGTACATCAAGAAAGCTCCCTAACACCCGATTGAAGTACGAGGAAAACTCTTCAGCAAAGGACCGATTAAAATGTTGGCAGAAAGAGGGAAAGATCGAGAAGAAACAGATGGAGAAAATGTCAAGAATTTGAGGAAGAGGATAGGTGAGATAAGGAAATTTTCCCTAAAAAGCACGGAAACGAGCCAAGGAAAAACGAAGAAAAGGTTTGGCAAGAAAAATAAGAACTGACCGTTTGCTGTAGGACGACAGGAGTTGGTTTACTTATCGATAAGGAGATTCTCTCTCGCCAACGAGTTCCAAGAACCATTCCAGATTTTGGAGAATATCAGTGACCTGACCTATGTTATCGAAATACCAAGAAGAAGGAAAAGTTTAAGGAAGACCTTATTAACTTCTAATACTTCAAGCATTGGATTTCAACAAGGAATTCCTTTTCCAAGTGGATGCATCGGATAACGGGATTGGAGCTGTCCTATTACAAGAAGGCAAGGAAGTAATTCTTCACTCTGTTTTATGTCATCAAAGCTGAAGAAGCATCAACGACCCTAGTCAACAGTTGAAAAGGAACTACTAGCATTAATCACAGCAATATAGAAGTTTGAAATTTATGTAAATAGATGCCAGCATGAAGAAATCACAATCCTTTAGCTTTTGTTAATAAAATGAAAAATAATAATCAAAGGTTAACTAGGTGGTCATTATGTTTACAATCATATTGTATTAATGTAAAGCATATATTAGGTACAGGTATAGATACCGTGGTTGCAGGTTATTTATCTTGGGCTGAATCGGTGGATTCAGGCCCGGAATGAATAATTATTTTTGCAGGGAGCTACATTACGAAGCTGGTCCAGCATAAGAGTAAATATTTTATTCATGTATTTCATTTGCATTTTTAAGAGATGTATAACCAGCTCATAAGGTGAATTCCACTCATGTAGGTTTAAGTAATGTATGTAAATTACATTAGACTTTCGTCATTCATTGAGTTGTATTTTCATTCAGTTCAGTATACGTAAATATAGGTTATTTTGAGGAATTAACTTTTTGTTACGAAGTCTTATGTAACCTCATTTAGGTATGCTGTATGACACTCCCGAGGTATGAGCACGGGGTATTACATCATCTTTATGTTTCCACGTGGTTAGAAAGTGCATGAAAATTCTCGAATTAGATTTACGCTTTTTCTTTGGTCACGAGAGGTAGGTGGGCGGAGAAATTGAGAGAGGGTTGCTTCGCAAGAAAGGTTAGTACACCTTCTTCAATTTACTATGCTGGCAACCTTACGCCGCTAGACCATGACCCACACTCCTCTAGTAGGAAGAACTGGAAGGTTCTGGAATAATTAAGTCAATATATATATATATATATATATATATATATATATATATATATATATATATATATATATATATATATATATATATATATATATATATATATATATAGCCACACGGAATGTATAAGCAGCAGAGGAGACCCAGCCTGTCCCTTTGAAGGAGCCAACCTCCACCTGCCCCCTCTCCTCTCAAGTGTGTGCCCTCTGAAACTAAAAGTGATTTTTATCCAACATATATTGTGTATAGTGTTGTTCAAATGCTGGTGAAATTATTGGATGTTAATTCAAGTGTGGTGTGTTGATGGAAGTATATTTTAACAAATTTTTTTCAACTGGCCCAGTGAGATTAGGTTAAACAGTGAAGTGCATTAAAAGTTTTGCTTGACTGATCTGTAACCTCATGTGAACCAAAAGACGGGAGTGTAACAATTACGTTTAGGCAAATTTCTTTATGGTTTATTCATGAGAATGTTAAAGTGTTAACTCTTTTCATTAATTATCAAAATTAAATATTTTTATAAATTAATTTCCAGTGAAACAAGTGATTGTATAATTTTTTCAAAATTTCTTTCTTTTGTCTTAGTCTAAGGTTTAGTTCATATTTAATATTTCGAGTGATTTATTTTTGGTGTTAATTCTTGTGAATTGCTGTTAACTTTTTTATAAAATATATTTGTTTTTGTAAAGTGTGTATTTTTCCAATCACCAATATCTTTTTTTCTCATTGATTGGCTTGTATTCCCTGACTAGGAACCGAAGTAAAAGGTGAGTTTTTGAATCATTCACATAACTCATCACTCAGTTTGTGTTCATATATATTGCCGTCTGGGAGTTGTGTAATTTCTCAGACCTCAGGTTTTTTTTCAAGTGTAACAGATTTATGTAACATTAAAGCAGGTGAGGTTTGGAGCTCGAGCATTTGCGTAAATCACCATCCGTAAATATATATATATATATATATATATATATATATATATATATATATATATATATATATATATATATATATATATATATATATATATATATATATATGTGTGTGTGTGTGTGTGTATATATATATATATATATATATAATATATATATATATTATATATACACACGCATATATATATATATATATATATATATATATATATATATATATATATATATATACTATTATGGCTCCCGGGTCAGGGCACCAAAAATATATTATACTATGGCTCGCGTGTCTGGGAACCAAACATATAATATAATATATATTACGGCTGATAAGCTAAACAACCTCTTGAATTCCGAACTCACCTGTTTGCTTTTTCATTAAATCTGTTACACTTTGAAAATTTAATACCCAAACTCTAAGACATTTATAAAAATTCCAGAAAGCAATATATAAAATGCTGAATATCCAAAGGTCTGGTACACCTGCAGCACACTCCACTTTACTTCTTGATACTCCTTTCTCTGTTCCTGAGATAAGGATAAATAAGCACTGCAGCCTTTCCCAATCAATGCACTCTGCACTAATAAAGACCAGTTAACTTCTGGCCATTCCATCATCGACGTGACCGTTTCAAAATGATTGAAGAACTCGTCCTGGGCTTCTTCTGTGAATTTCGGGATCAACACCTGTGCATTTGCCACATCAAACATCTGAGTTGCCAACCTTGCACGAGCATTCTACAGTTCCAATTCCTTCATATGTCGTACTTCTTCTGCCCGTCTTTCTTCCCGTTCTGCCATCATCTTCAACATAATCAAATTCTCCTCCGCTGCAATTCGTCGAATCTCAGCCTCAACATCCCTATCTGCTTTCATTCCTTCAGTTTGTAGGTCAGCTGATCCTTTCTTCGCTATAAATTCTTCTTCAGCTTCCTCCAACACTTCACGAGCTGCTACTATATTTCCTTCTGACAACTTCCCCGAATTTATCAACGCTTCTAATGCTAGACACTTGATTTGGGCTTTAATCATTCCACTTGTAGCATGGCCACCACATACCATTAAGGTAGAAAGCCACTAAGCTTTAGTTACATTAGCTTCTGACAATTCCTGAACATTTGGGTTATTCAAAAACTCCTGGATATTAAACTGTGCCATCTTGTTCTTTAACTGATAATTTCTCCACAGAACATATCCTACCAATACACAACATCCTATCAACACTACATTGTTCAAAACCTTCGCACTTCATAGTTTTCAGCCATGTAGGCCTGTGTCTTCCAACTCTTCTAGTACCTTGTGGAGCTCAGCTGGACGTTTGGTGAACTAATCTCTTTTGGGGAGTGCGAAGAGCATGCCCAAACCATCTCCGTCTACCCCTCATCATGATCTCGTCCACATATGGAACTCGAGTAATCTCTCTCATTTCTAATCCTGTCCTGCCATTTAACTCCCAATATCTTTTTGATGGCTTCGTTCTCAAATCTACTATATCTATTGGAGATTGTTTCATCGTCATACCATAACTCATGTCCATACAGTAACACCGATCTCACTAAACTGATATATAGTCTGATTTTTATATGTATTTTCAGGCGATTTCATTTCCAAATTTTACTTAACCTAGCCATTGTCTGACTTGCTTTTTTCAATCTTTCACTAAACTCTAATTCTAAAGAACCTGGTATTGGAGATCATAGTTCTTAAATACCTCATTAATCCCTTGTCATTTCAATGATATTTCACTTTCCATTGCATACGCCGTTCTCATCATCTTTCTTCTATTTATCTCGAGTCTAACCTCATGTGATATTTCATGCATTCTGGTAAGCAAAGTTTGCAAATCCTGTAGTGTTCTGCTAACGAGGATAGCATCATCAGCATATTCTAAGTCTGGTAAATTCCTATCACCAATCCAGTCCAATCCTTCACCATCTCTTACTATTCTATACATTACAAAACCCACGAGGAGGATAAACAACATAGAAGACAACACATTCCTTTGGAGTACTCCGCTGTTCACTGGAAATTAATTTGAGAAGACTCCATTAACATTAACTTTGCACTTGCTCAGGAACAGATTTAATCAAATTTACATATTTAAGAGGAATTCCATAATAAATCAGAACTCTCCACAAAATCGGCCGGTGCACGCTATCAGAGGCTTTTTCATAGTCCACAAATGCCATCAAAAGGGGATTTCTATTGTCTATGCATTGCTGTACAACATGTCCCAAATGAAAATTTGGTCGTTGCAACTTCTACCATTTCTAAATCCTGCCTCTTCTTCTCTCAGCTTTTTGTCAGTCTTTCTCTCCAGTCTCTTTAGAATAAGCAAACTATACATTTTCATAACAACTGACGTTAGCATTATGCCTCTATAATTATTGCAATCAGTCAGGTCTCCTTTTTTTTTTCCATTTTCACCAACACTCCTAACTCCCATTCATCAGGTTTTTCCTCTTCATGCCACATTCTACAAAATTATCTTGTAAGTAGTCTTGGAGTCACTTCATTTTCGGCCAGTATCATCTCGGCGGTTATTCCGTGTATCCCGGAAACTTCCATTTCCTTGTTTTTTTCTTTTTTTTAGGATAGCTTCAAACACATTGAATACATTCATGGGCACGTCAAAGTCTTCACCAGCTTCAGGTATATCAATCAAATTATAACTTTTATATGTTCTATCCATACGCCACTAAAGTGTTCCATCCAACGTTGTCTTTCTTCACCTGTTGCTAAAACAGACCCATCTCTCTTTTTGATGGGTATATGCGTCTTCTTTGCCCCAGTCGAAATTTCATTAATAATTCTATGAACAATTCTGACACCATAGCCACTTCCTGAATTCATAGCTTTGTCAGCCTCATCTGCTTGTTCTATATACAGCATACTGTATATATATATATATATATATATATATATATATATATATATATATATATATATATATATATATATATATATATATGGATAAATATCAACACAACATCGTGTTCAAATAGAAATAAATTTCTACCTCATACTTGGGATCGAACGCTAGCCCCTTCTCATCTGCTTGTTCTATATACAGCATACTGTATATATATATATATATATATATATATATATATATATATATATATATATATATATATATATATATATATATATATATATATATATATATATATATATATATGGATAAATATCAACACAACATCGTGTTCAATTAGAAATAAATTTTTACCTCATACTTGGGATCGAACGCTAGCCCCTTCTTATATATATATATATATATATATATATATATATATATATATATATATATATATATATATATATATATATATATATATATATATATATATACACATAGAATATACCTTAGAAAAGGAAAATGATAGAAAAAATGTACAAAGAATTGGCTAAATCACTTCCACCAAAAACAAATTGCTGTTGAAACATTATCGAAATTTTCAAATGATTTAATTAAAGCCAGAAAAAAGGAAAAAAAATTGAAGTAGAAAGGTTAGCTGCAACTGGTTACACCTGTCTGTCTGTCTGTCTGTTAAGATTGCCTTACCTCATGTAAGCCCGTAAGGTTGCACCAACAATCGTTTGGATTCATAGTTGCGTCCGGCTGTGTTCGGATGAAATAAAATTATAATATAGAATAGCTTTTGTCAAGTCTTATCTTGAATACCCTATAACCAGTTTTAAGCTTTTATTATATTTACACATTATTTACACAATATTCTTATCTGAAGATAATTAGATTGAATTCAATTTTTGATGGTGTTATTTACAGCCGAAGCTTAAGTCAACTGGTACGAACACTACTGGCTGTGTCTCCCCGGGATCGTTCCCTTCCCACCGATAGGACTCGGGTATCAAAAACGTTTCTCCTCAGGTTGTTTCTACTGACTTAAAATATAAAAAGACAGTATTGAGTCTCTATCAGTGGCGGACCTAAGATTCGGTGAGTTCGGGACGAAATGAGACTTAGTGTCTTTCTGTGTGTGTGATTTTGTTTATTTTTTTAAAGACAATTCTCGATAAATAAACCCGCTACGTTATTGTGAATTTACAACACTTGTCTAACCCCAGTGTAATTCCTATTTGTGTTTTAGGAAATTTTTATCCTAACGGGGTTATTATCCCTTCTGTGATGTTAATTACCTTTTATTTTAACATTATATGTTCTTGTTATCATTATTCGTTTTATAGCCATGCAGTGTGCATAATGCTTTGACTTGAGGTAGTAGTTAAAAAAACGTGTTATTTTACTATTGTGCGAGTATTCTCTGATATACCTACACTTTAATGGACCTTAATTCAATTAAGGATCAGAGGTAGGCAATGGAAAAATATCTTTATTCATCCATTTTATTTTTCGTTTATGCTCAACAAAATTTTCCTCTTTCGATAAGAAAGTCTAATTTCTAATGAACACGTCGGAGACCTTTACTGTAGTTTTCGTGTTATGATATTACTGTAGATAATACAAAAGGGACGGTGATATGAGCGTGGTTACTTACTTTGGAGAGAACTCGTGACGTCATGTGTCGAGTACGTACGTACTCGTTATAGCTCTGCATACAGTTACCAATACGTTCGCTTCTTTCAACATGGCACGTGAGGGTGTACGCGTGTTACGGTGCAATCAAACTTTGGAACGTCCGACGCGGGACGATGAGAATATTTCCCGCCATTGTCCAAGTTTGTATTTCAGTACCAATTAAGCAGGACATACATTACACAGACTTAAATCCTCTTTTCCCTTTTTACGTATCCAATTCATATAATAAAAGGTTATAATTATAATTTTGATTTTTTTTATCATTACTCTTTCAGATTCACTGCGGAGATTTATTTTTTGACTGAGATGCAGTTTTTGACATTCCTTTTGTTAGAATTTAAAGCCATCTATCTCAATGGACTGTCTGACATCTTGCATCGCATTAGTTCCATTTAGAAAACTATTTGCCCAATAGGTTGGATTTCACAGAGGTCAATTTTCATTCCAGTTGTTATGGTATGCCCACGTCCCCCTACAATCCATAATTCAACTTATTATTATTATTATTATTATTATTATTATTATTATTATTATTATTATTATTATTATTATTATTATTATTATTATTATTATTATTATTATTATTTGCTAAACTACAAACCTAGCTGGAAAATCAGGATGCTTTAAGCACAAGGACTCCAGCAGGAAAAAAATAGCCCAGTGAGGGAAGGAAATAGGAAAAAAACTACTAGAGGAGTAATGAACAATTAAAATATTCTACGGAGAGTAACAGCATTAAGATAAATATTTCATATATAAACTATAAAAGCTTAAAATTAAGACAAGAAGAAGAGAAATAGAATAGTGTTCCTGAGTGTACCCTCAAGCAAAAGAACTTTGCCACAAGACGATGGAAGACCATGGTACAGAGACTATGGCACTACTCAAGACTAGATGAACAATGGTTTGATTTTGGTGTATCCTTTTCCTAGAAGAGCTGCTTACCATAACTTGAGAGTTTCTTCTACCCCTGCCAAGAGGGAAGTAGCCAGTGCTGAACAACTACAGTGCAGTAGTCAACCCCTGAGCGAAGAAAAACTGTTTGGTAACCTCATTGTTGTCAGGTGTATGAGGACTGATGAGAATGTGGAAAGAATAGGCCAGACTATTCGGTTTATGTGTAAGCAACGAAAAGTGAGCCGTAACGAGAGAGAGGGATCTAATGTAATACTGTCTGACCAGTCAAAAGACCCTGTGAGGGCAACAAGACGAGCAGAGAGAGACACCAAAGTCACACAATTTATTGAAGGTTGGTTGGTTAAGATTGCCATGCCTGTAGTATGACACGGGCTCTTGTCACTGGACAGCCCGTAAGAGGATATATCTGGAGAAAGGATAACTCCAAAAGGAGTGAGGATTGGTATATTAAAAGGAAAAGCTTGGATGAAAAGGGTATTGGAACAGGAAAAGGATGCAGGATGAGTGATTAAAGGGGGGATTTGACGAGACATGGAAAGTGGGGGGGGGGGGGAAGCAACCCGAAAAAGAGACTCCTTTTTAGGTCCACGAAAGGAAAAGTTTTAGTTAGAGAAAAAGTATTGATAGGAGCAAGTCCCAGTAAGTAGGAGAGACTGGGAGAGGAGAGAAGTATTCTGTAGTAAGAGAGAAAAGGAGTAGGTTTAAGAAAAGAGGCTTATCCCTGCTCTGTGGCTGGAAAGTGGAATTGTTGCAGGAGCTGCAGGAAGGTGGGGGTCAAGGATAAGGAAAGGACTCTGGTGAGGATCTGGAAGGCGATAGGTATGAGGTCTTGTAAGGTGAGAGACTCAATTTCTTGAGTCAAGGTTTGGGATGGGATTGAGGATGAGGGTCGTTGCTAGTCCTTATGAGGTGCAGTTGCAGGTCGGTGCTGATCCTTATGAGGAGAAGTTGCAGGTCGGTGCTGGTCTTTATGAAGAGCAGTTGCAGGTCGTTGCTGGTCCTTATGAGGAGCAGTTGCAGGAGCAGTGGCTGGCTGTCGCTGTCTTCTCTGGCGAGGAGGTCGCTGGTCTTTAGGTGGTTGGATTGGAGCTGGTTTCTTTTGGTTTGGAGAGGATGTATTCTTCATAGCTGCAATCCTCTTGAGACGTTCTGTGCAGCGCTTATTCCAAGCATGATGTGGCCTGGAACAGTTGGGGCACTTGAATGTGGTGTGTCGTCCTTCTTTGTGGGCTTTTATGTACACTTCTGTGCAATGTCGCTGGCTGCAGACACCGCAGATGATGGGGCCTCTGCATTCTTCCTTGTGATGGCCCAAATGTTGGCATCTATAACATCGAAGGGGCTCAGGAGTATATTCTTCGATGGGGAAAGTTCCCCAGACTCCTAGATCCAGTTTGGAGGGAACTGGACCGATGAAGGTGGCAATGAGGCATCGAACTGGAACGTTGTCTTTGCTCATGTAGCGAACATCACAGTCAATATTGCTGTACGATGTTTCAATGGTGTTAGGCATCGTCACAGGATACCTGGTGATGACAGCTTTCTTCCTGATAAAAGCAGGATCCAGCAACGTTAAAGTTGGGTCTTCCTGGAGGAATCTGGCTGTCTGAACGTCCTTGGGGTAGATGATAAGATCCCCTTTTCTGTTGGGTCTGGAAGTGAGTTGCATGCCTGGCTTAGTAGCCATGGCAGCAACAGAGGCGTAGGAGAGTTCCCTGTCCATGTGTGAGAGCCGAAACTTTGACAGAGGTTTCTTTGGGTGCTTTCCTGGGATGTTCCCTGCAATAGAAGAGGCTTCTTGCAGGAGTGTCGTAAGGCAATCTGTGCAATTGCAGTCCGTGGAATGGGTCCCCTGTTCGGTCTCCATGGCATTGGAGGACTCAGGCACGGCGGTTGAAGGGTTGACTGCTGCTGCAAATGACTGCTGAGGAGTTGTAGGGACAGACAAGGACGAGCCTGTGCTCTCAGTCCTTGGAGTCACAAGTGGTGATGGTGGGGCTAGTACTTGCGGTGGTGAAGGACGTTCAGGACTCTTCCTTTTCTTGGGAGGGGGGGGGGGGGTAGTCCCTTCCCTGGCAGCTGCTTTTGATTTCGCGAACTTGTGGTATTTGTAGAGCTTGATAGAGGCGTCCTTGCACCCCTCACAGCTGCATCTAATATGGTGATTGAACAGGGTTTTATCAATTACGTTGGTGGTCCAACGAGTCACGGTATTGAACAACCAGGCACGTCGTTGTTGGTAGGACGTACAGCAATCACAGTCACAGGCCAGATTGTTGAAATAGTCCTCACGGTGTCTGCTGAGTAGTTCTGGATAAAAAGCAGTATCCCCAGTCCCCCAAATGAAAGACTGACATGGTACCGAAACTCTACGGGGACCGCAATGAGAATTTTGAAGGTGTTGCAGGATTTTCCAGGCGATGAACGTAGTCCGTGGTCCCGATCCGAATGATTTATTGAACATGCAATGGTAACTATATTACAGAGTGAGGACAGATAAGTAGCCCGGGCGGGAAACCTTTCCAACTGCCACAATCATTTGTGTTTTGATTCAAACATAAATATAAAATATCAAGGCGGTAGCCTAATGAAATATACAATATCATACATGGATATAAAGCTCTCAAAGAGCGCAACATTGTTGCACAAGAATCCACTGTGTGGAATAAAGAATAAAGTTACAATATACAGAAAAGAGTTCAGGGGGAGGAAACACGGCGGGTAAGGCGATGTCCTTACAACCCAATAACAATCTAACGGTAGTATCCCATCGGGTGGCTGGTGCCCTGGCCAACCTACTACCTACCTACTGCGTCCAGGCCAATCGAACACTTCAATTCATCCTTGAATCACGATTCATATCGACACCCAATGATCCATCCATTTATTTACTCTTGTTAACATTACTTTAAATGCTGTTTTCCTGATCCTATCACACAAGGAAACCCTGTGTCCTATAAGTCCTATAGGACACAACGTTTCCGTGTGTGTTAGGACCTACAAGGTCCCATAGGACACAGGGTTTCTGTTTTAGTATAGAACCTACAAGATTTGTTTGTCATATACATTCTTAAGTATTTAGAGTATCATAGCATATTACAATTTAATTATCAAATTTGCACCACTTTCTATTTTGGCCAACATATTGAAGATGACCTTCGAAATTCTGTCACTGTTATAGTATGTGTCTTATTACAAAAAGGTTGGCCAGGTCACCAACCACCCGTTGAGATACTACCACGAGAGAGTTGTGGGTCCTTTCACTGGCCAGACAGTACTACTTTGGATCTTTCTATTTGGCTAAGGCTCCTTTTCCCTTTGCCTTTACATATACCGAATAGTCTAGCCTATTCTTTACATATTCTCCTCTGTCCTCATATACCTAACAACGCTAAGATTACCAAACAATTCTTCTTAGGTCAAGAGGTAAACTACTTCACTGTAATTGTTCAGTGACTACTTTTCACTTGGTAAGGGTAGGAGAGACTTGCTATAGTAGCAGCTCTTCTGTGAGAAGGACGCTCCAAAATCAAACCATTGTACTCTAGTCTTGGGTAGTTTCCTAGCCTCTGTACTGTTTTGGGGTAGAAATCTTTTGCTTGAGGGTACACTCGTGCACGCTATTCTATCTTATTTCTCTTCCTCTTGTTTTTATTTAAAGTTTTTATAGTTTATATTTGAAAAATTTATTCTAATGTTGTTATTGTATCTAAAAATTTTTGTTTTAATTGTCAATTACTTCTCTTTTAGTTCATTTTTTCGTCATATCCTTTCCTCACTGGGCTATTTTTCCTTTTAGGGCCCTAGGGCTTATAGCATACTGCTTTTCCAGCTAAGGTTGTAGCTTAGCTAGTAGTAGTAATAATAATAGGTATTATAACTGGTAGTAGTAATAATGATAGGTATTATAACTGGTAGTAGTAATAATAATAGGTATTATAACTAGTAACAGATAGTTATAGGTCTTATTATAACTATTAAAAGATGATATTTTAGTAGGTTTACCAACAGGTAATTAAAGTTCCTGATAGTTACGCTGTTTTAGTAAGTTTAGTTTTTTTGGGAAAAAGACAACTTAGCTTCGGTAGCTAAACATTTCAAAGATGTTGCTGAGAGAATGCTACACTATTTAAAAGTTATTGCCAGGGATGAAAGTGCAAGGTTGTTTTTACGAGAGAATGATCTCCTTCAGGAACAGGATCCATACGGGAAATGTGATAGGAATAAAAGACTAGCAAACAAAAATCTTGTGGACAAGATAGTGGTTTGGAGATGCAAACGAGAAGGATGTCAGACAACCAAATCTACTTGAACTAGTAACAAGTTTTTCACATATGCAAATCTGAATTATAAATAAAAGAGTTTCCTTGCATTAGGCAAAATTATATAATGGGTGAATCTATCATATGAAGGTCGCTGAATCTTATCTAGTACAAATGGATGAGGCGCTCTTTGCTGGTCGCAGATAGTACAATAGGGGTTGTATGTTATAGACTGAGGTCGTAGATCATGCAGCAGATAATGAAGAATAAATTGTTGAGAATAATCACAATCGTGGATGGAGAATAAAATGGACCATGAAAAGGGACAACTATCAGCGCCAGCACATTGATCCAACTACTGATGCTCATACTTAAAGAACTGACAGCTCTTAGCTGGAAACTAAATTCTTCATTGTGGGGCATCTTGATGAATACTGCTGGCGCTTTTCAGAGGGAGCGAATACTGACTTATTTTAATGAATTCTTGAAGATAGAGAATTATATATACAAATATACTCCTAATGAGGAAGGATATTCATATTTGGTAGGCCACATACAATGCCAAAACAAAAAAAGGCAGGCGGATACTATAACGGCATCGAAAGTTTGGGCATAGACTGTCATCGAACTTCTTATGGCTGATGATCATTCACACACACACACACACACACAAACACACACACACACATATATATATATATATATATATATATATATATATATATATATATATATATATATATATATATATATATATATATATATATATATATATATACATATATATATATATATATATATATATATATATATATATATATATATATATATATATATATATATATATATATATATATATCATCTCCCTCTACGCCTATTGACGCAAAAGGCCTCGGCTTGATTACGCCAGACGTTTCTATTTTGAGCTTTCAATTCAATACTTCTCCATTCATCATCTCCTACTTTGCGTTTCATAGTCCTCAGTTAAGTAGGTCTAGGTCTTCCAATTCTTCTAGTGCCTTGTGGAGCCCAACTGAGAGTGCAAAGAGCATGCCCAAACCATCTCCATCTACCCTCATCTTGATCTTGTCAACATATGGCACTCAAGTTATCTCTCTTATAGTTTCTCTTCTAATCCTGTCCTGCAGTTTAACTCCCAGTATACTTCAGGGGGTTTAGTTCTCAAATCTTCTAAACCTATTGGGTATTGTTTCATTGTCATACCATGACTCATGTTCATACAGTAACACCGATCTCACTAAACCGATATAAAGTCTGATTCTTATATGTAATTTCAGGCGATTTCATTTCCAAATTTTACTTAACCTAGCCATTATCTTATTCTGTTTTTTCAATCTTTCACTAAACTCTAATTCTAAAGAACCTGTATTGTAGATCATAGTTCCTAAATACTTAGATGATTCTACCTCATTAATCCTTTCTCCTTCCAATGATATTTCATCTGTCATTGCATATTCCGTTCTCATTATCTCTGGTTTCTTCTGTTTATCTTCAGCCCAACCTCGTGTGATAGTTCATGCATTCTGGTAAGCAAGCATTGCAAATTCTGTGGTGTTCTGCTAACGAGGACAGCATCATCACCATACTCTAGGTTTGCTAAATTCCCATCACCAATCCAGTCCAATCCTTTTCCACCATTTCCGACTATTCTATGCATTACAAAATCCATGAGGAGGATACACAACATAGGTGACAACATGTTCCCTTGAAGTACTCCGCTGTTCACTGGAAACTCATTTGATAAGACTCCATTAACATTATCTTTGCACTTGCTATGGTCATGAACAGACTTAATTATATTTACATATTTAAGAGGAATTCTATAATAATACAGGATTCTCTACAAAATTGGCCGGTGCATACTATCAAAAGTTTTTCATAGTCCACAAATGCCATCAAAAGGGGATTTCTATATTCTATGCATTTCTGTACAGCATGCCTCAAAATGAAAATTTAGTCAGTGCTACTTCTACCTTTTTTAAATCCTGCTTGTTCGTCTCTCAGCTTCTTTTCATAAATTTTTCTCTCCTGTCTTTTTTGAATAAGCATACTATATATTTTCATAACAACTGACGTAAGAGTTATGCCTCTGTAAATATTCCAATCAGTTAGGTGTCTTTTTTTCTGTTATTTTCACCAACACTCCTAACTCCCATTCATCAGGTTTTGCCTCTTCATGCCACATTCTACAAAATAATCTTGTAAGTAGTCTGAGAGTCACTTCATTTTCGGTCAGTATCATCTCGGCAGGGCTTTCCATCTCTTTAGTTTTTGAGAATAGCTTTGACTTCAAACACACTGAATTCATTAATGGGCACATCAAGGTCTATACATCCGCTTCAGGTATATCAATCCAATTATTCCTTTCATATCTCCTATTCATAACCTCACTAAAGTGTTCCATCCAACATTGTCTTTCTTCATCTTTTGTTGCTTCTTCTTTGCCCCCAGTAGAGATTCCATTAATAATTCTATGAGCAATTCTTATACCATCCAGTTCCTGAATTCATCGCGTTGTCAGCCTCATCTGCTTTACTATCTAAATATTTTCTCCAGTCATTCCTGGCTTTTCTTTTGACCTCACTATCAATACTGGAATACTTAGCATGCTCTACCTTGTAATTTGCATTACTTCCTTGAAAACTTTCAACAATCAATTTCTGTCTCTGTCTCTTTTTTATAGTATCCCAAGTATTATTTAATATCCATGTCTTTCTCCTTGTAACTGTGCACCCCAAGACTTCACTACCAACTGACTGACATATGTTCTTAATATTACACCATTCTTCATTAATTGTCTGTTCTTCGTCTTTAAAGTCTCTAAGACTGCAAATCGATTCCTGCATTCAATTGAAAATGTTTCTCTGTGCTCTTCTTCTTGAAGCTTAGTTGTATCAAATCTATATATTCTATCTACCTTTCTGTTGGGTGCTTTCAGTTTTAATTTCAGTGTGGCAACGAGGAGCTAATGATCACTACCTATATCCTTCTCTCTTTATTAATGGCTATGTGATCTATTTGATTTTTGTAATTGCCACACGGTGAAGTCCATGTATACTTATGAATGTTCTTATGTTAAAAAAAGAGTACCTCCAATGACCTGGTTGTTTTCTGAACAGAAACTTATGAAATGTCCTCCATTTTCATTTGCAACTTCGACAAGACCCTCGACACCCAGCACATTCTCCATCCCTTGAATATAACTTCCAACTTTAACATAAAAGTCGCCAATCACAATTTTCATATCTCTCTCTGGGATCTCATCTATTACACTCTGCAGTTCTTCATAGTATTCATCTTTCCTTTCTTCAGAGGAATAATTTGTTGGGGCATAGCAAACTATGATACTCATATTGCACTGCTTTGATTTGAACTTTGCTAGTAACAATCTACCTTTTACAGCTCCCCACTCAGTTAATGCTTTTTCTGCTCTTGGTGTCATCATCATTCCTATTCCTTCTATTCCAACTCCATCTGATCTTCCTGAGTAGATATATCTATTTTCTTGGTCTAAAGTTTCCTTACTAATCCCCTTACAACGTGTTTCACACAGCACCAAGATATCCAAAATATATTTCATAAATTCACTTTCCACTTGCTGTAACTTCCCAATCTGAATCATGGTTCAAACATTCCAATTACCTATTTTCAATTTCTCTTTAATATTTATAAACCGGGAGATTCTTAGCACCCCGCTACACCTGGGACTGGGGGCCATTTTGTCATCTCTTTCCATGACTAACTAAATCCATAGAGGATTCATTGGCTAAATATATCAAAGGATAGCCAGTTCCTTTTGAGACGCAATACCTATCTAAGTAAGGCAAATGACCCCGGTCATTCCATACTAATTCTAGTAAGATCAACTGCCAGGCATGAAGAGTAAAAGCCGAAGAGACAGTTTGTCCATTGCCTTAAACTCGATCTGTCACCCTGCTGCCAGTGACTTCATCGAGATTTAGAGGGGCATTTCCCCCACGCCCAAAGCTCTCATTAATCCACCAGGCTGCTTAGCTGCTTATATGGTTGGCAAACATGGATTTCTAAGATATACCGCCTAGCATTTTATATATATATATATATATATATATATATATATATATATATATATATATATATATATATATATATATATATATATATATGTATATATATACAAATGTATATATATGTATAATTTCATATATATACAGTATTAAATATATATATATATATATATATATATATATATATATATATATATATATATATATATATGATTACGATTATGACTCCCGGGTCCAGGCATCAAAAATATATTAAACAATTATGACTCCCTGGTCTGGGCACCAAAAATAAATTATACTCTGGCTCGTGACCGGAAACCAAACATATGATATATACCACGACTGGCAAGTCATTCAACCTCTCAAATTCCAAACTCACTTGTTTGTTTTTACATTAAAACTATTACACTTTAAAATGTATATATATACGAATTCTGAGACAGTTTAATAACTTCCAGACAGCAATATATAAAACACTGAATATCCAAAGAAAGTACACTCAATACCAAACTGGTAATTATTCTTAAGAATTATTTAAAACTTACTGTGGTTCTTAACAGGATATGAGCGAATATGATTTTAAACAATGGTGACTGGAATAATGCACTCTTTACTAAAATAAATATATTCTATATAAATTACAACACTTTGAAATAATTTACATAATAACAAAATAAGTCACTCAAAAAAAATCAAGTCTGAACAAAACTTAGATTAAAACAAAATGTTCCGATCTGAAAATTATAAAAACCCTTGACTTTAAATGTTAAATCTGAATAGACCTTAGACTAAGACAAAAGAGATACTGCAATGAAAATTATACAAAAGCTTGAAATTAAATCTGAATATTACAATATTCTAGTTTGATACTTAATGAAAATAGATAACCAGATCACGATGCAAAATCTTTTCTCGTTATTACAGAGCCATTTGAAAGAATTTTACAAAATACGAATACTCATCCTAATACGATGAATTCAAAATCATCGTTTTGTGTGTTAAAAAGATACTTTTTAACACATGATTTGCTTTAGGGCACAGAGACACTTAGGGGAGGATATACTGTAGACACTGAACCTAGCTTCTTCCAGAAATTTCCAAAAGATTTGGGAAGTGTGGGGGTCTTGGCTTAAGGGCGTAAGAGTTTCCAACTAGATAAAAATGTCAAGAGGCGAATCAGGGTTTTCAGTCAACTCACAGATGTATATCCAAGCACCTGCACGACGACTCTCCCAACTAGTTCCGCCCAACCTTTGTCCCCAAAATAGAAAAAAGATAACATCCTATCACCAGGCTCTTCATGAAAATTCCAAGCATGTGGTACATTGCGTATTCTCTCACAAACATGATGCAATACCTCATAAAAGTATTGAATAACATTACATAAGCCCTTGTTCCTATTGTGTATGATCACATAACATTCTCAAACAAATTACGTAAGATTTTGTAACAAAAGTATGTGAAATAAAAAGTAAATTCTTAAAAATAACGTAAATTTACATATACTAACTTGAATAAAGAATACAATGAAATTAATGACGAAAGTCTTACTCAATTTACATGACACACCTACATCTACATGAAAGGAGCTCATTTTAAGAGCTGACTATTCATCTCTTCAATGTACAATCGAATGTAAATAAAATCATTAATAAACTACTGTATTTACTCTCCACTAGACCAGCTTTGTAAGATAGCTCCCCCAAAAGAGATTATTTATTCCGGGCTGGAATCCATCAATTCAGCCCAAGATAAATAATCTGCAACCACGTTTTCTTTTACCTGATATATGCTTTACAGTAATACAATACGGTTGCAAACATAATGACCACCTAGTTAAGCTTTGATTATTATTTTTCATCATATTCACAAAAGTTAACGGAGTATGATCCGAATATACTGTAATCTCTTCATTTTGTGGTTGATTCACATAGACTTTGAACTTGTTTATTGCTGTGACTAACGCTAGTAGTTCCTTTTTAACTGTCGAGTAGGCTCGCTGATGTTTCTTTAGCTTCGACGATATGAAACAAACAGGATGAAGAATTCCTTCCTCGTCTTCTTGCAATAAGACAACTCGAATCCTTTTATCTGAAGCATCCATTTGGATAAAGAATTTCTCGTTGAAATCCGGTGCTTGAAGTCTTGGTTTCGAAGTTAATATGGTCTTACTTAAATTTTCCTGATATCTTGATAACGTAGGTCCAGTCACAGCCCTTCTCAAAAATCCGGAATGGATCTAGGACTCATTGGCGAGAGGGAATCTTCTTACCGATGCGTAGACCAACACCTGCCATCTTACCTCAACCTGTCTGTTTGTACTCTTCATACCAAACATTTTCTTCGCTTGTCCTTGACTTGTTTTCACGTCTTCTAAGGAAAATATCCTTAACCCACCGACTCCTTTCCGCAAATCCTTGACATTTTCTACGTCTGTTTCCTCTCGGTCTTTCCCTTTTCCTTCCAACATTTTCTTTGGTTCTTTGCTGAAGGGTCCTACTCGTACTTCCATTGGGTGTAAGGGAGCTTCCTTGATGCACTCGTTGGGCTTTTCAGCTCATGTCTTTATGCATGCTAGGCCAGAAAAAGTGTTTATTTATCTTCTCCATCGTCTTCCTTATCCCCATATGTCTCGTCTTGTGCACGACAGTGATCACCTGTCTTCTCAACGGTGCGAGAATTAATATCTGCCAATGTATCTCCCATTCGGCATTCCCAGAGATATCGGCGGGTCAGCGCTTCCTCATAAGCAACCCATCCTTACGAAAATAACAGGTTGGAGACTGCTGTGCCTCGGTCTCGTCCACCACACGGTACAATAACTCTGTTAACGTTGCAATCCTATCACCCTTTTCCTACTCACTTGTCCTACTTCTAATGTTGAATTTTCTATATCTTCCAGGTCCATTTCTTCCTTGTCCTCTTGTCCACTCGTCTGTCATTCCTCTTCGCTCGGGCCTACTTTTGAGTTCTCTTCTTGCGTACCATCAAGGGAATCGTCTTCTTCAGAAAAAAAATCCTGCAAGCTCATTGCTCCTTCGATTTCTTTTTCTTCTTTGTCCTCTTTTCCACTCGCCTGTCGCTCCTCAACGTTCGGGCTTACTTGGTGATTCTTTTCTTGCCTACCGTCAAGGTAATCCTCTTCTTCCAGAAACAAATCTTCTAAGTTCATTGGTCCTTCAATTTCTTTTCCTTCTTCAGCAGCCACATTTTTCTTCATACTCCTAGTTGTAACACAACTAGGAAACAGACGTGTAGTCCTTCTCGAGTTCAGTGCTAGGAGTATACTTCAAAGGTTTCTTCGTTACAGTGGGACAAGGCACGAACGGCATTCCACTAACCTCAATACCCAGCAGGACGTCTACTCCTTCGACAGCCATTGAATCCTTTACTGCAAAGTCAGAGTTACCTGTCACCAACTCGCATGACAATTTTAAATGGAAAATAGGGGTGACCTCCTCACCTCCTATTCCCTTCAAAATAACAGAGTCCCCTGTGAGAGACTGTTCCATCAACAGGTGTACTCCGCGTACCACCACAATATGGTTACAACCTGTGTCGCACAATATCCTGACCCGGGTTCGCTCACTCACGTCTATTGCTGCTAACATACCTTCAAAAACATATGGTTTAAAGGCATCTATGCTGTTTGGGTTCATCCTGTTCGTTGTGTAAATGTTAGCTGATTTATTTTCTTCTCCGTCCTTTCCCGATTACTTCTTCATCTTCGCATTCTTTGAAGTTGAATTATCCTTAATCACTTGGGCGACTGCTTTTGGTTGGTGTGACCAACATTCCTTACTGATATGGCCTCTCTTGCCGCACTTAAAACAGACAATATCAATCTTCTGCACGTCTTGCATATTACTTGAAGGAGGACGATTCAATGTTTGTTGCTATGGCACTATTGCATTCTGCTTAGGGACAGTACCAGTGCTAATTCCGTTGTAACTGTTGAACTTGTTCCCGTAGTTATTACTGAACTGGTATCCATGGATCGGCGAATAATTGGCACTTGGTCAGAACGACGGTTGAAACTTCATGCCTGAGCAGGGTTTACAACTAATAATATTATAATCTTCACTCAGCGAAGCGGCTTTATCAAGTTTCTTCACCTCTCTCTCTCTCTCTCAAGTATGTTCGAATGTGTTCAGGAATTCTTTGTAGAAACTGCTCTAGTATTATCAATTCTTCCAAATCAGCTATCTCCTTTATGTTAACAGCCTCTGTCCATCTTTTAAAATATCGCCGTACCTTATAAGGGTAATCCAGAGAAGTAAGTTTCTCGTCCTTTATCAAACTTCGTAACCTTTCATTATGATATTCAGGGGTCATCTGATACACTTGCAGCACGCTCCTCTTCACTTCTTGGTACTCCATCCTCTGGTCCTGAGATAAGGATAAGTAAGCATTGTGGCCCTTCCCAAAAAGCACACTCTGCAATAACACCGACCATTTATTTTTTGGCCATTTCATTGTTGCTGCGACCATTTCAAAATGATCGAAGAATTCTTCTGGAGCCTCTTCTGAGAACCTTGGAATTAACCTCTGGGCTTGCAACACATTAAACACTAAATCTTACTTAGCAGGGGCCCCCTCAGTTTGTGTTGTCAGCTGTGCTTGGGCGTGTAACAACTCTAACTCCCGCGCATACCTCGCTTCTTCCATCTCTTTTTCTTCCCACCTTGCTTATATTTCTTTCTCACGTCGTGTCTCTTCTCTCTCTTCTTTTTCTCGCCATGCTTCCATTAACCTTGCATGTCTTGCAATCTCTCAGGCTTCTTCTTGTTCTTTTTCTTCCATTTCCTTCTCACGTCATTTTATTTCTCTCTCTCCTACTTCTTGTCTTCTCTCTCTTTCTTCTCATTCTGCGATATCCCTCGCGTCCCTTAACCTTTCATATCTTATAATCTCCCAGGTTTCTTCTTCTTATCTTGCTTCCATTTCCTTCTCTCTTTCCATCATTTTCAACTTGATCAAATTCTCCTCCACTGCAATTCATGGAATCTCAGCCTCTAATCATCTCCTTTCATGCCTTCAGTTTGAGGGTCAACCAGTCTTTGCATCTCTTAAAATTCTTCCTCAGCTTTCTCCAACAGTTCACGAGCTGCCCCAATATTCTCTTCCGACAACTTTTCCAAGTTTATCAAGGCTTCTAAGGCTAGACACTTGATCTGGGCTTTAATTATCCCACTCGTTGCATGGCCGCTACATACCATTAAGATAGAGAGCCACTGAGCTCTAGTTACATTAGCTTTTGACAATTCCTGAGCATTTGGGCTATTAAAAAACTCTTGGATATTAAACTGTACCATCTTGTAATCTAACACTATTAAATTCTTTTCCAAAAATATATCCAACCAATACACAAAATCTTATCAACACTGTACTGTTCAAAACCTTTAATCAAAACACGTCCCTTTTATCACCAATATTTAAAACACACTCGCTCGATCCCAAGGGTCTGGGCACCAAAAATATATTATACGATTATGGCTCCCTGGTCAGGGCACCAAAAGTATATTATACTATGGCTTATGGAGGGGAATCAAACATATAATATAATATATGCTACAACTGGCAAGTCATTCAACCTCTCGAATTCCAAACTCACTTGTTTGCTTTTACATTAAAACTATTACACTTTAAAATGTAAATACATGAATTCTGAGACAGTTTGATCACTTCCAGACAGCAATATATAAAACACTGAATATCCAAAGGTCTCTTAAGTACACTCAAAACCAAACTGGGTAATTATTCTTAAGAATTATTTAAAACTTACTTTGGTTCTTAACAGGATACGAGCGAATATGATTCTAAAAATGGTGATTGGAGTAATACACTCTTTACTAAAATAAATATATTCTATATAAGTACAACACTTCGAAAGAATTTACAAAATAACAAAACAAGTCACTCGAAAAAATCAAGTCTGAACAAAACTTAGATTAAGACAAAATGTTCCGATCTGAAAATTATAGAAACCCTTGACTTTAAATGCTAAATCTGAATAGACCTTAGACTAAGACGAAAGAGATACTGCAATGAAAATTATACAAAAGCTTGAAATTAAATCTGAATATTACAATATTCTAGTTTGATACTTAATGAAAATAGATAACCAGATCACGATGCAAAATCTTTTCTCGTTATTACAGGGCCATTTATAAGAACTTTACAAAATGCTAACATTCACCTTAGTATAACGAATTCAAAATCACCGTCTCGTCTTACGTATCTTTTCAGCATACGATTTGCTTTAGGGCACAGAGTCACTTAGGAGAGGACTTACTATTGACACTGAACACTTTTAAAACAATACACTGGGATGCGTACGAGAGTGAGAGGTGTGGGGGATGATGATTTTAAGGCTGGTAATCTCTATCTATCTCTAACCCTGGTGTTGCCTTTATATATAAAACCTAGCTGCTTCCAGAAATTTCCAAAAGATTTGTGAAGTGTGGGGGTCTTGGCTTAAGAGCGTCAGAGTTTCCAACTAGATAAAAATGTTAAGAGGCAAATTAGGGGTTTTTAGGCAACTCTCAAATGCATACCAACACACCCGGGAGACAACTCTCCCAGCTAGCTCTAAACACCTTTTGTCCTCGAAATAAAAAAAAGATAACTACCTATCACCAGGCTCTTCACGAAAATTTCAAGCACGTGGTACACTGCATATTCTCTCACAAATATGACGCAATACCTCATAAGAATATAAAAGAACATTACATAAGCCCTTGTTCCTATTGTGTATGATCACATAACATTCTCAAACAGCTTACATAAGACTTCTTAACAAAAATATGTGAAATGAAAAGTTAATTCTTAAAGATAACGTAAATTTACATATACTAACTCAAATAAAGAATAGGCCTACAATGAAATCAACGACGAAAGTCTTATGTAATTTACATAACACACCCACGTTTACATGAGAGGAGCTCATTTTACGAACTGACTATTCATCTCTTCAATGCAAAAACAGCTACGGGCTGCCAATGCAAAAGCCCGTGTCCAGCACAAGGCTGGGCAATCTTACAAGCAAGCAAATGCAAAATTAAAATATAAATAAAATCATTGATAAACTACTATATTTATTCTATACTAGACCATCTTCATAAGAATGTATATATATATATATATATATATATATATATATATATATATATATATATATATATATATATATATATATATATATATATATATATATATATATATACATACATATATATGTATGTATATTATTATTATCATTACTAGCCAAGCTACAACCCTAGTTGGAAAAGCAAGATGCTATAAGCCCAAGGGATCCAATAGGGAAAAATAGCCCAGCGAAGAAAGGAAATAAGTAAATGATGGGAACAAATTAACAATAAATCATTCTAAAAACAGTATCAACGTCAAAATAGATGTCATATATAAACTATTAACAACGTCAAAAACAGATATGTCATATATTATATAAACTATAAAAAGACTCATGTCAGCCTGGTCAACATAAAAACATTTCCTCCAAATGTATACACACACACACACACACACACACACACACACACACACACACATATATATATATATATATATATATATATATATATATATATATATATATATATATATATATATATATATATATATATATATATATATATATATATATATATATATATATATATATATTCTCTTAATAAGGCTATTACCTAGTAGATGAAACACATGCTCTTGGTAAATGAACAGTTTAGTTGAAATAGAGAATAATGCCTATAGTAAAAAGCTTTTAACTCTGCCGCATTTTCGTCTTGGTTTTCTGTTATAAGATGGAACCACTGCATGAAATATTCGTTTTCGGCAATTTTGTTTTAAAACATTTATGGGGCTTCACAGAGATTAAAAGCTCGAGGAGTGTAATCTAATCCAATAAAAGCAAATATAGAATACATTTTTGTATGTAAATAGAGGATTTATACACTTGAAGTAGAATCAACATTAATATTAGAGAAGACAAAGCCGAAGTCAATGTATCCAAGGACAAACAGATGACAGACAACCAAAACAATCCATCGTAGGCTGGCCAGTAGTCACGAATTTCCTCCTATCGTTGTAATTGAGACATTTACAGTATTATGGTAAGGCAGTTATAATTTTTGCATATGTGACTAACAACAGCAAAATGGTATAACAGCAGGAAACAACTGGTGGATGAAGAAGCTGCAAAACATCAGGTACCTTAGATGAAGTCGTAAGGCATGACATAGTCCACATGAGGTAAAGAACTACGCTATTCCGTTATAGTTTTATTGGTATATATATGATACTTTAATTTATAGCCTAATGCATAAGCCATATACATTTTTTACCGTTTCATAAGTTTTGGACCATGAATATTGGGGCAAAGCTCCCTTTAATGAGTTTTCGTACCTCCCCATAGAAACAATTTCTGGGAAACCTGGGTTTTAGGTGGGTAAATTAGAAAAAAAAAACTGATTTGCAACAATATTAATAGTCAGAAATAATAAGATAGCTAATTTAAAATATATATTTTTTATGTAGGTGGGGTTAAAATAAAATACGATAATTCCCGGTAAAGTTTTACTGTATTACAGGTTATCATTTCGGACAGAAAATATATGTTTTCCTGTAGTAAATAACATGATTTAACCGAATTTGTCCTTCATTTCAACTGCAAACAAACAGAATAACCAGTTCGACTAACTTCAAGCAGCCGAACTGGTGGTTGTTGCTGTTGAAATGAAGGTGACAACTGGTTGAATCACATTATTTACTACAGGAAAACATATATTTTCGGTTAAATTGTTTAAGTATAATGGGTCTTGTTTCAATTTGGGCTCACTTCACTCACAAGTACTGGCAAATGGTAATGTTGAGCTACGCACGCTAACATTAGCAATGTTAGCGTAATATTAGCAATGTTAGCGTAATATTAGCAATGTTAGCGTAATATTAGCAATGTTAGCGTAATATTAGCAATGTTAGCGTAATATTAGCATGTTACGCTAATATTAGCAATATTAGGCTAACACTAGCAATGTTACGATAATTATGTTAACATTAGCAACTCTAAAATATAATGGTTCTTGTTCCGCCACTGGCTCGCCTTGCTCGCAGGAAGATAAAACATCAAGCTCGTATATACTGGCAAGCGGTAATGTTGAGCTGTGCACGCTTAAAAAATAGTAGAACTAACACATTAAAATTAAAGAAATTAATGACTTACTTTTATGACTGGGACGACCAAACTTGTGGGTCACCGGGGTGTTGTGACTGTGACGTCTTAACTTCTGTGTATCCACATCACTGTTTCTTCTTTGTCATAGCTATCTTAAACGTTGGGCTATTTTATTATGAGATTTAAGAAAATTATCAACATTGGATGACAATCAAAGAATGCATCGAAATGCTTTTAAGTATGGAATACTGCAGTCGCAGTCGTTACAAGTTTCTATAACTTCCATCGTAAAATATGTAAAAAGACGTCACTTGAACTAACAAAGACCTGACTTGGACAAAGGTTTCATGGAAAAGGGTTTGTTGGCCCAGTGGGGGTTGGGAAATATTAACCCCCCTGTGCAAACTTTCCATATGTATGGGTTCGTGATTGGTTAACGGAAAAACAACGGAGTCTAGAGAGTAAACATGAATGAACTAGAATGGGAAACTTGTCTAGAGCAAGTATTTATGTGAAATCTGGGCGTGACAAAGTAATAAAAAAATGTATAAAAGTAATATAGAAAGATAAAATGGAGTGTATGGTAAATAATATTTAATGGGAAAATGAGGTAATTTTATAAGATATCTGATAATAAAACTTGTAATCCTTGGGTCAAACGTAATATGTATACTGTACGTGGGTATTATATAAAAGAAATGGTATAGCTGTACTAGATCAAGTAAAATACTTTAATAAACTGGGTGAAATCGAATACTTGAATGTGGCGGGTAAAATGACGTAGGGGGAAAATGGGGAGGGGTTAGAAAAGAAGAAGTGGAGGTGGAGTTTATGCGCAGGTGGGAGGAGATTGAGCGCAGAAGGTCGAAAACTGCTATTTACAAACGAACGAATGAGAGCGATTAGAACCGACCCGTAGAATGTCAACAAATAAATGAAAAATATACCGTTAGTATAGGATATAGATAATTAGTGTATTTTTTCATCGGTTTATTATACATCCAAGAAGAGAAGAAAAGGCTTGTTTTACCATTATATACCGTTTCCCCAGTATGTTTACCCCACGCAAAACCCCTGAGTTCCCACTGGGGGTCCCCCATTATTGGTGGATACAGATATACTGTATATATATTTGTTCCGTAACCGAAATACAAACCACGCTATTTACAGAGGGTTTACCTTTTAGCGCAGCTGAAATGACGAGCCAATAGTTTTAACGAAGGTTAATTACCCCCGCGCTAGTTAGTGGGGGGTGGGGAAGGGTAGCTTGCTACCCCTCCCCCCTCCACACACCGGTGACTTGCTTCACTTCACTTTTGGCTCGGCGGTGATCAGACGTGTCTGCTCATCGTCCTCGTGACAGCCTTTAATTTTCTGCTTTTTCTTTTCAGCGTGTGTGTTGGTTGGAAGTTGACCTTCATTATTATTTCTTTACAATGCGTACATGCCCTGGAGTTGCTGGTCGTCCTTGTGGGACTTTCATGTCGGATGTAACTACGGATCCCCACACCCTTTGCCCTCAATGTCGGGGCCGACGGTGTGACCAGGAGAACATGTGCAGGGAGTGGTCTGCCTCCCAGTGGGAGAGGTTTGGCCGTTGGCGTAAGAAGAAGGCCAAGAGAGACCGTTCTCCTTCGGGGTTAGCCTTGAAGGAGGAAGGTTCTCGGGACTTTTCTTCCGCTGCCCAAACCTCCTCCGAAGCTCCCCCTCGTCCGTCTCCTAAGGAGAGTCGGCCGAGTGGTAGCGCAGGCCCTAGTTCTGTTTCCCGACCTTGGGTGGGGGGAGAGGGCGTCGCCTCCCATAGCGAGGCGGTTCCCCCTCCTCCTCTGGGTGAGGTTATTGATAATGCCTTAACCAATGATGATCTTTTACAGATTTGGTTGTCCCTGGGGCTTGAGGCCTTGCCCTCCAGGGTTGCTTTTATTGACCTTGTCTCGTTGGGGGCCGCTGTTAAGCAGTCGCCGGCGGTAGCAGAGGTAGACCCTCTGTCTATTGTTGACGTCGTGGTGACAGAGGCCTCCGACTTGGCTGGGCAATCCGCCGCAGGTGCTGTTGCGGATGATGGTGCTAAAGGCTCTCCTCCCCCTTCCGTACATCCTTCGAAGGGGGAAGTGAGTCCTTCGGTCTCTGCTGCTGCTCAGCTTCCTTCTGAGGGAAGTGCTTTGACGGAGACTCCCCTTCGGAGGACCGATGGTCCCGACGATCTCCCCTGAGGCCGCCTCCGCCGTAAGGCTCACCGTCCGCTACGCCGCAAGGGCCTCCGTTCCCCTTACAGGGGGGCTAAGAGGCGCCTTTTTGGGTCTTCATCCTCCGAGGGGGACTCTTCTCGTCAGCCTCAACCTACAGCTCCGTCTTCCTTGAACCTCTCTGCAGACCGTTCACCATCTCCTGCCAGATCTTCGCCTTCTGGAGAACTCGTCACCCGACGGGCAACGGTCCCTTCGGGGCTAAGGGATCCTTCCCTTCCACGAGCAGTGCTAGTGCACAGGCGCTCTCCTGCTCGCCAGCGCTCTCTGGATCATCAGCGCTCTCCTGATCGTCAGCGCTCTCCTGCTCGTCGGCGCTCTCCTGCTCGTCGGCGATCTCCTGCTCGTCGGCGCAATCCTGATGTTCGCCCTCCTCGCCAGCGCTCTCCTGCTCGTCAGCTCTCTTCTGAGCGTCAGCGCTCATTTGAGGACCATCGCCCTGTGGTCTCTGACCATCCTACAGTTCCTGCTGAGCTCCCTGCTCACCATCTGCCTGATCCTGTGGCTACGCAACATCGTGCTGCGCGTGTGTCAAAAGCACATGTTCGTCAACGCGCCAGCGATCTTCCAGTTCCTGCTCGTGAACGCGCCGCGCCACCTGCCCTCGCCGCGCCACCTGTCCTTTCACATGACACGCGTCGACCTTCTGCTCGCCAGCGATCTCCGGCTCGCCAGCGATCACCTACTCGCCAACGTTCACCTGCTCACCAGCGCGCACAGGCAATTTTAGTATCGCCTATTCAACAGCGACAGCCGGCGCGCCAACGTTCTCCAACGCTTCTGAAGGAACATGGTTTGCCAGCTACTAGCTCGCCATCACGCGATCGCCCACCTGCGCATGCTGCTCGCCATCGCGCGATCGCCCACCTGCGCATGCTGCTTGCTATCCCGCGATCGCCCACCTGCGCATGCTGCTTGCCATCGCGCGATCCCCCACCTGCGCATGCTGCTTGCCATCGCGCGATCCCCCACCTGCGCATGCTGATCGCCATCGCTCCCCATCGCGCGATCGCTCACCTGCGCATGCTGCTCGCCATTGCGCGATCGTTCACCTGCGCATGCTGCTCGCCATCGCTCGTCAACGCGTCGACATGCCACAACGCGCCATCGCCAACATGCGCGTCCGCGTTCACCAGCTCATCATCGATCGCCTGTGGATCTACATCGCCAGCGGTCTTCCTCACCCACGCGGCAGCGTGTTTCCTCGCCGTCGCGCCAACGCTTGCATTCGCCGCCTCGGACACGCGTTCATTCACCTGCCCACCCGCGCGACCGCTCGCCTGCGCGCCCGCCCGATCATCCACCTGTGCGCCAGCGCGATCGCTCGCCCGCGCGACCATTCGCCCTCGTGCGACCATCGTTCTCGGCGAATTCCGCAGCCGGTGGTAGCAGCAGGAACGCGTGTTCCTAGACGGCACTCGGGATCACCTCCACCCAAACATAGGTTGGTAGTGCAGGACGAGGAGAGGTTAGTACATCATTCTTCCCCACCTTCTTTTCAGGCAGGTACCGTAGTGTCCACTCCAAAGGATCGCCCCATCCCTTTCCCTTTAGCGAGGATTTCGGACTCTGTGTCCTTGGAGCAACAGACTTGGTTTGGTCCTCTGGCATGGGCGTTAGTGAGGGTTATGAAACCAGCACTCGCCGACCAGGGTAACAAACCAACGGCTGTCTCTCCTACGCTTAAGAGAAAGAGAGGAGTGGACTTCGTGGTGACTTCCCCCAGGGCAAAGTTGGTTCCCAAGAGGTCGGTTGCGAAGGTCCCTTCTCCTGCACGAGTGCTCTCTCCTTCTTCCGTGGACGAGGCCTTTCCGTCCTCAGGTGAGTCCAGTGGGGCGGTAGTCTTCCCCTCGGCACCAGGGGGGGAGACTTCGCTTCATGCAGGAGAATCGTCTCGTGAGGAAGGGGCCCCTCAAACCTCGTTGTTGGGATCCTGTATCCCTCCCAGGAGGGAATCCAAGGACTCCAAGACCGTCCCTAAATCCTCTGCAAGGATTCGTCAGGAACCCACGACTACCCGGGTGAATGTCCGCGTGTCACCCCAGGAAGAGATCCCTGGGGCAGGAGACTTAGCTGCCAGGCCGCAGGGAGGAGAACAGCAAGAATCCGACCATGCCTTCTGGCAGGTCCTAAGCCTGATAAGGCAACTTAACGGGCTTATGGATCCAGTCATCGCCCCCCGTGAAGGCAAAGACACGATTTTGGATGAAGTGTTTGACGTTCGGAAGGCCCCTAAGACCAGTGCGGCTCTGCCCTGGTCTTGGGGGCTGAAGAGTGCCAGGGCTAGGGCCAACGCTCAGCTCGCACTTCTTGCCTCCTCCAGTCGTTCCACTGCCGGGAACAAGCTCATCCCTCCTCATCGTCTTCAGCAGAGGAGGTATTTCGAGATCCTGGGTGAGCACAACCTCGCTCTTCCTCTCCATCACTCTGTGGAGGAGCTGGCGAAGGGAGTTCCCCTTGAGAAACTCTCTGCCCGGCAGGTGTCGTTCTCGGCGGCGGAGATCCTTAGCCACGAGAAGATCGCTAAGTGTGCCATGCAGACCACTTCGTGGCTGGACTTTTGGCTAGGATCTCTGGGCATCCTATTGCGATCGGAGGACTTGTCCAAGGAGACCAAAAAGGAAGGCCCTCGAGACCTTCTTTCTCTCGGGCACCCGCTCCATCGAGTTTTTGGCGCACCAGGTTACCACCCTGTGGGCCAACTCGGTGTTGAAGCGTCGCGATGCTGTGTCCGAGAGATTCCATCCGAAGGTCCCCGCCGTAGATGTGTGTAGGCTCCGACATGCTTCCCTTCTGGGGGAGAACCTGTTTGAGCCTCAAGACATGGAGCGAACAGCTGAGAGGTGGAGGAAATCCAGCACGGACTCCCTCCTCCATAGGGCCCTTACAACTCGGCCCTATAAGCCTCCAGCCCCGCCACAACAGCAGCAACAGCCTCGTAAGGCTCCCAAACAGGCACCGGCAGCTAAGAAGGTGGTGTCTAAGCCCCAGCCCTTTCCAGCCAAGGTCAAGAGGGGCGGTAAGTCCTCCAGGGGAGGCAAGACTCCTAGGGGTGGCGGCCGCAAGCCCTAGGGGTGGCAGTCCCCCTGCGTGTCCACCTGTGGGGGGATGCCTTCAGCGTTGCGTCCGCAGGTGGCAGCAACACGGGGCCGAAGCTTGGACGGTCTCAGTGATCGGCCAAGGCTATCGCGTCCCGTTCACAACATCTCAACCTCCCCTGACAGCGAATCCAGTGTCGTTGAGCTCCTATGCCACGGGATCGGCAAAGGGGCTGGCCCTTCAGGCCGAAGTCGAGACCATGCTCGAGAAGGGTGCTCTCCAGGAGGTCGTGGACGGCTCCCCAGGCTTCTTCAGTCGACTCTTTCTTGTAAAGAAGGCTACTGGAGGCTGGAGACCCGTCATTGATCTCTCAGCTCTGAACAGGTTTGTCAAGCAAACCCGGTTCAGCATGGAGACAGCAGACACGGTCAGACTTGCGGTGAGACCACAGGACTTCATGTGCACACTGGATCTAAAGGACGCGTACTTCCAGATCCCAATCCATCCGTCTTCCAGGAAGTACCTGAGATTTTGCCTAGACAACAAGATCTACCAGTTCAAGGTGCTGTGTTTCGGTCGCTCCACAGCTCCTCAGGTGTTCACCAGAGTGTTCACCCTGATTTCATCTTGGGCGCACAGGAACGGCATTCGTCTCCTTCGTTATCTGGACGATTGGCTGATCCTAGCAGACTCGGAGTCGACCCTTCTTCGGCACCGAGACAGGCTTTTGGATCTTTGCCAGGATCTGGGGATCGTGGTAAACCTCGAGAAGTCCTCTCTGCAGCCGTCCCAACGACTGGTTTATCTAGGCATGCTAATAGACACCAATCTCCACAAAGCCTTTCCATCAGACGACCGGATAGCAAGACTGAGGAGGGTGGCGGAACCCTTCCTCAGGCGAAAAGAACTCCCCGCCCAATCGTGGTTGCGTCTCTTAGGTCACCTATCCTCCCTGGCCCGTCTGGTTCCAAACAGCCGCCTCAGGATGAGATCCCTTCAATGGCGGCTCAAGTCCCGGTGGAATCAAGGATCCGATTCCCCGGACATTCTGATCCTAATGGGGTCTCTGGAACATACGGACTTGCGGTGGTGGCTGGTTGACGAGAACCTGCGGAAGGGAGTAAGTCTTCTCGTCCTCCCCCCGGGATTGACTCTGTTTTCGGACGCGTCAAAAGAAGGGTGGGGGGCGCACGTTCTGAACCAGAGGGCCTCAGGCCTTTGGTCAGAATCAGAAAAGTGCCTACACATCAACCTGCTAGAATTGAAGGCCGTCTTTCTGGCTCTTCAGCAGTTCCAACGGTCCCTGGCGGGTCACTCCGTGGTGGTGATGAGCGACAACACCACGGTAGTGGCTTATGTCAACAAGCAGGGAGGCACTTTTTTGCAACAGCTATCCCATCTTGCAGTAGAAACTCTGAGCTGGACCGAAACTCACTCGATAACACTATCAGCTCGCTTCATTCCTGGCAAGAGGAATGTGCTCGCCGACAGTCTGAGCAGGGCTTCGCAGATAGTGAGTACCGAGTGGTCTTTGGATCCTCAGATAGCCAACAAAGTCCTGACTTTGTGGGGTTCCCCGACTGTGGACTTGTTCGCGACAGCCTTGAACTTCAAGCTGCCCCTGTACTGCTCTCCAGTCCCGGACCCCAAGGCACTCTGGCAAGATGCTTTCCAGCAACAGTGGGACAACATCGACGTGTACGCCTTCCCACCGTTCTGTCTGATGAGAAGGGTGCTCAACAGGACCAGACTATCGGTCAACTGTTCGATGACTGGTAGCTCCGCAATGGCATCACGCGGAAAGGTTTCCGGACCTTCTGCAGCTCCTGACGGAACTCCCGAGGGAGCTTCCTCCACGACACGAGCTTCTCAGACAACCCCACTCCGGCGTCCCTCACAGGGCCGTAGCCTCGCTTCGGCTTCACGCCTGGAGACTATCCAGCGTCTCCTCGCGGAGAGAGGCTTTTCGCAACAGGTTGCGGAGTGAATGTCTCGGCACCTGCGAAGGTCCTCTGAGGGAGTCTACCAAGCAAAGTGGAGAGTCTTTAGTGGTTGGTGTCGTGGAAGGGGTATCTCTCCACTCGATGCCACTATTCCAGCAATAGCGGACTTCCTCGTGTATCTGAGGGAAGAAATGCGCCTTTCTGTCTCGGCAGTGAAAGGCTATCGCTCAGCCTTAAGCTTGGCCTTCAGATTGAAGGGCGTGGATATTTCTTCATCGCTAGAACTCTCTTTACTCATACGTAGCTATGAGGTTACCTGCCCCCAGTCAGAAGTGAGACCCCCTCCTTGGAACGTGGTTCGAGTCCTCAGGTCTCTTAAGAGACCTCCCTTCGAGCCATTACGCCAAGCCTCCGATCGCCACCTGTCTTGGAAGACGGCTTTCCTACTCGCCTTGACTTCGGCCTAGCGGGTTAGTGAACTTCATGGTCTCTCGTACGACATCGCCCATTCAAGGGGATGGGGGGAGGTAACGTTCAGGTTCGTCCCTGAGTTTGTTGCCAAGACTCAGAATCCTGGAGTGCCAGATCCTCGGTTCGACCCTTTCAGGATCGCGAGTCTCCGTTCTGTAACAAGCGACCCAGACCAGCTGCTACTATGTCCAGTGAGGTGTCTGAGGCACTACTTGAAGAGAACGGCTGCAGTCCGTCCTCATGTGCGAGCTTTGTTTGTGAGCACAGGCAGGACTAAGAGGAGGGTCACCAGGAACACCATCTCAGCTTGGATTTGAAGGGTTATCCACCATGCCCTGAATCCTGACCCTCCTCCGTCACGTCACCCTCGGGCCCACGATGTCAGGGGTATTGCTACATCCCTGGCCTTCAAGAGAAACTTCTCTGTGACGCAGGTACAGTACTTCAAGCTGGGGTCTGGAAGCGTCAAACGACCTTCACAGCCCACTACCTGCAAGACGTGACCCACAGGAGCCTCGATACGTTTTCTATCGGCCCTGTGGTGGCTGCACAACAGCTAGTCTAACCTCAGGCTCCTTTTTGGACAAGTAGCAGTAGGTTGAGGGCGTTGTTACCCGGTCTTAGTCTGCGTGAATGAAAGAGTATGTCTGACCCTTACTTCTTTCTTCATTCTCCCCTCTCTTTGGGAAGCAGCATCCTGGTCCTCGCATAGCTGACCTCGACCTCTGCAGGTAACCCATGCTTCTTTGTGCTCCTAGTATTAAGCTTAATACTCTTGCGTTTCCCATACCCTGACGGGGTGGTATTGGGAACGTCCTATCCTAGAATTCCTATCTGAAGGTCTCAAGGTCAACTTCATAGGACGAGTCACACTCTCCTCCTCACACTGCTTATGTAGGCCACTCGTTCCTAGCGATGCTAGGAACTTGTGAGGTACAGGGGCCCCCCCTCTCTAGTGCTGCTCACTGAGGGATCGAGCCCCCGGGCAAGCCGAAGTCAGTAAGGCTGGGGACTTTCCACCCTTCCTAAGGGGTAAGTCACCCTCTGTAAATAGCGTGGTTTGCATTTCGGTTACGGAACAAATGACAAATTCGAAGATAATTTGTATTTTTCCTAACCATACAAACCTTAGCTATTTACACATATGTGCCCGCCATCCCTGACCCCCAAGTCAAGTCCTACCTCTAAGTGAAGTGAAGCAAGTCACCGGTGTGTGGAGGGGGGAGGGGTAGCAAGCTACAATAGCTCCACCAGTAAGTTATCAAATTCAAGTACTTTCAGTAAAAAGAGGGAAGTGCAAGGTTTCGTTTGATATATAAACCTAAGCGGTACTAGGTCTAGAGGTGGTTTAATAATCAAGATTAAATTTGACCAACCTGATGAAAACTAGGTGTCGACTTCATAACTCTCAAATTCCTCTTCAGACTGAGCTCTCATTTGTTCGTTTGTACGTTAAAAACATAGATTATGTCATTAAAACATTATCGACTGTATTCTACATAGCAAAACGTCTCCCAAACGTCATAGTTTTTAACCAATGATGATTATCCACAATTTTCTTGGGACTAGCATTTTAACAAAACTAGAACCACGTGACTTGAATACCCAATCAGGTGACAGTTTTACTAGCAAACTAACACTTTTTGACACTTTTTACACAATTTCCACCGCTAATTTTTCAGTCTTTTTAGAGCCATAGGGGTTTGTGAACCTTTAACTTCTGGTGTGGCTTCTCATTTATCATCTACTTTGACATAAATTTCTGTGGATTTTCTCCTAAGTTCTTGTTTGTTCCGTAACCGAAATACAAACCACGCTATTTACATAGGGTTTACTTTCGGCGTAGCTGAAATGACGAGCCATTAGAATTTTAACGAGGGTGTATTACCCCCGCGCTAGTAGCAAGGGGGTAGGGGAGTGGTAGCTAGCTACCCCTCCCCCCCTCACACACCGGTGAACTGCTTCATTTCACTTTTGGCTCGGACGATGAGCAGACGTCTCTGTCCCATCCTCGCATGGCAGCCATTAATGTTTTGTCTTACTTAATTACTTACTTTTCTTATACTTAATGTATATGTAAACATTCTTATGTTTATGTATATATTTGAGTATAGAAATACAGTAAGTTTTCTTTTCAGTGTTTGTGCTGTGTGTGTGTGTGTGTAGGAAGTCCACTCAATTGTACGACAACATCTCCGTGTGGTCCCAGGCCCTCACGGAGACATTTCATGGGTCGCGATCTCTCCCTTGGTCCTTCGGTCTCCCTTCGGCGGGCGCCGTGGGGAATCGTCATCGCTGGACTTTATTTATTAATCTGTTTCTCCGCTGTTCCTCCTTCCCTATGGGGAACTTGGTTTATCAGCGTAGGGAACATGGGAGTTTAGTTTGACTACGGTCTCTCTCTCTCTCCTTGAGGTCGTTCACCCTTTTATTTCTACTACGTATTACGGTAGCTTCCTTCCTGTTGCAGGATGAGTTGCTACTCCGTTTATTTTGTCTCGATTATTTTTAATCAAATCTAATTGTATTTGTTAACTTTTCAGCTTCTGTGTAGAACGCTTCCCTTCGGGGTTTATTCGTTCTTACTAGTAGTGAACATTCTTAGATGAATTACATAATTATAATTGTTATTTTTGAATATTAAACTTAGCCGGTGAATATATAATAGCTGACGTCTCCGACAGCTCGACAGATTCCAAAAACTCGCGAGCGATCGCCATGAAGGTTGCGGGTGTGCCCACCAGCGCCGACTATTGGCCAGATACCGCATATACTTGTAAACAGCTCCAGTTCTTCTCTGTCGGTCTTGTCGACAAGTTGGTTCCACTCGCTTTATGACCTCGAGTTTTCTACCGAATTGGTGAAGTACTTGGTTTTGGTTTTATTGCTTTCGCCGTGTTGGATTATTCAATACTATCTTCAAAAGAAATGCTTTTGAAAGGAGAAGAAAAGTGTTTTGCCCTTGCTTTTTTTTTTTTTATCTCTGGTTTTTCCATTGAGTAAAGATGGCCGACCCTTCCCTCAGTGTACGGAAGTGTGTTTAAGGCTTTTAGTAATTATTTTATCACGTTATAAATTATTGTTGATATTTATAGATTTTCCTCTATATATTTTATATCTCACCCGCCTTTATTAGGCCTCTTCGATTAGCTTTCCATTTATACTAAACATCAAGATAAATTTTATGTTTTGTTTATATGCGGCCGTTACCTATTCCTTGTAGGCGGTCCTAACTTGGAAAACGAAGTTAAACAACGTTGAGCCCATTCAACTTTTATTTTTGTTAAGTTTAAATCAATTGCTCTGTAAGAGTTATGAAATGAATATTTTTTAGAAAATATTTTAAGAAATATATTCTTTGAATAGTCTTCGTGCTGTTTTTTTTCAAAGATGAACTAACGTTTGGTTTATTTATGCTACGCAGTTTGCGCTCTATCGTTACGATAGAGAAAGAGAGAATCACGGTTTCACTTTGCAGAAAGAGTAAATCGATTTTGACATTTTGTTCATTCTTCTTTCAAATTGAAGTGTTTTAGATACTAATTTAAAGGAACTTGTTAATTTTCAATTTCTTAGTCCTTTCAGTTTTTTCCTTTGGTCAAATAACCTGTTTATTGACGAAGGGTGAGTGGGCAATTCTCTTGTGTGTGACAAGAGAGAGAGAGAGAGAGGAAGAGAGAACGATACGATCTTTATTCTCGTCCCAAGTCTCTGTACAAGGAGTTTGGGAGCGAGTAACGTTGTTCTCGATTCAGTTTTTTTTTTACTCTCGTCCCAAGTCTCTGTACGGGGAGAGAGGATAAAACGTTTTTAGTTTTTATTCTCGTCCCAAGGCACTGTACAGTGAGAGATTGAAAACGTAGTCTTTAGTGAACTAGTGTTTAGTCTCCTCCCCAGTCACTGATCCTTTTTAACTTTATATATTTCCGTTTTATTCGATATACAGTGATACCTCGGTACTCGACCATAATCCGTTCGAGATCCGTGTTCGACCTCCGATTTGTTCGAGTACCGAATTTTTTTTCCCCATAAGAAATAATGGTATATATTCTATTCCGTTCCCAAGCACTCGAACAGGCCCAAAATATTAATAAAACGTGTACCTAAACAACAATAATTATCTAAATGTGTATGAAATTGGTCAGAAAATCCTATAAAACAATTTTAAACCATTTACTGTACTAAAATAAAACAATTTTAAACCATTTTCTGTACTGTAGTGAACATACCTTTGAGCAGCGGTTCGATGGCATACAGGGATGGATGTGGAGAGGATGGAAGGGGGAGGTTACTGCTTGGAAGGAGAGTCCCCTTCCATGATGTGGCGGGGTAGTTCTCCTTCAGGAGTTGTTTCTCTCTCCAATGAAAGGGTGGGCAGATCTATTTCAGGGGTTTCTTCTCTTCTTTGTCTCTTCTTTGGAGGAGAAACAGGCTTTGATGTAGCAGCTTTCTTTTCTTTTGTGAAAAACTGGTCTATTGTTAATTGTTTCTTCCTCCTCTGCAGTATTCTTCGAAAATGATACATGACACTATCATTAAACATATGCACTGCCCGGTTTGCTACTGCAATTTCTGGGTGGTATTTTTCAGCAAAAGCCTGCACATCTGCCCACTTGGAACAAATTTCATTGATGAGAGAACTTGGAACATCCTCCCTTACCTCATCCTCTTCTGAAGATTCCTGCTCCACAATCAGATCCTGCTGCTGTTGTTGTTGCAGGTGCAACAATTCCTCCACAGTCAACTCGGTAGAATGGCTTTCTACAAGCTCATCAATATCATCCTTGTCGACCTCAAGCCCCAAACTCCTGCCCATGACAACAATTTCCTCAACGACATCAGTGTCATCAGAAATTACAGGGGTAGCAGTGCTTGGACCCGCCTCTGGTTGGAAACCTTCAAACTCCCTCTCTGTGACACATGATGGCCACAGCTTACGCCAGGCAGAGTTCAATGTCCTATAGGTCACACCTCGCCAAGCTTGGTCAATCATGTTAACAGAGTTGAGGATGCTGAAGTGTTCCTTCCAGAATTCCTTTAGGGTCAACTTCGTGTCACTGGTCACTTCAAAACACTTTCTGAAAAGGGCCTTGGTATAGAGTTTTTTGAAGTTTGAAATGACCTGTTGGTCCATGGGCTGGAGTATGGGAGTAGTATTGGGGGGCAAGAATTTGATTTTGATAAAGCTGTATTCTTCTTTCAAGTCATCCTCGAGACCTGGAGGATGTGCAGGAGCATTGTCCATAACCAGAAGACATTTCATTGGCAAGCTCTTTTCAATGAGGTAAGCCTTAACCTGGGGGGCAAACACTTCGTTTATCCACTCAGTAAAGAATTGTCTTGTGACCCAAGATTTAGTGTTCGAGCGCCACATAACTGGTAGTGCACTTTTACAAATATTATTTCGTTTGAACACCTGGGGGTTGTCCGAGTGGTACACTAACAAGGGTTTGATCTTGCAATCGCCACTTGCATTTGCACACAGCAACAATGTTAGCCTATCTTTCATTGGCTTGTGACCTGGCATCTTCGTCTCGTCCTTGGTAATGTACGTATTGGCTGGCATTTTCTTCCAAAATAACCCAGTCTCATCACAATTAAAGACTTGTTGTGCGATCAAATTTTGTTCATTTATGTACCGATCGAATTCCCCCACGTATTTATCGGCTGCAATTTGATCCGAACTAGCTGCCTCCCCATGCCTAGTAACACGATGAATACCTGTTCTATTACGAAACTTTTCAAACCAACCCCTGCTCGCTTTAAATGTAAATGAATCACTTTCACTGGTACTCGGACTTTTCTTCACTAATTCTTCATAGATATGCAACGCTTTTTCACAAATGAACGCTTCACTAACACTTTCCCCGGCCAACTGTTTTTCTTTAATAAATATTAAAAGCAACTTTTCCATCTCCTCAATCACTTGTGGCCTTTGCTTAGTTACCGCCGTAACTCCCGTTGCAACATTCGCCTTCTTAATCATTTCTTTATGCTTTAAAAACGTAGAAATGGTCGACTTCGCCATTCCGTATTCTACCGCTAAATCGGACACTCGTACACCATTCTCATATTTCGCTATAATTTCCTTCTTCAACTCGATCGTTGTTCGCACTGTTTTCCTCTTCTCCTTCCCCTTAACACTCATTACTTTCTTGGGACTCATTATGAAAGCTAAAAAAGCAATTAAAAGCACTGAAAATCACTAAATCACAACGAATGCTGATCGCGCGTTGTCTGAGTGACGCTCTCGAGAGAACTGATGCTTCCCGAACAAGCGAGAGTGGCCGAGATGGCGCGATCATCACAAAGCCCATGCGGTCGTCACGTGTTCGGCTGGTCGAGTACCGAATTTTTGGTCGAGCACCGCAGCAAAAATTTCTCGAAAATTTTGGTCGAACTCCGAATTGTTCGAGTATAGAGTCGTTCGACTACCGAGGTATCACTGTATATGTTTACTGATTTTTGCATGTGTGTTTAATTTTGTACTAATGTGCTTACATTATACGACTCATTTCGCAATTATAACCTTTTGATGTAAGGGAGAATTGCGTGCTTCAGGTAGAAATCAGTTTTATTCATGCCTAATGTGAAATTATTGAAAAATACGATATCAGTGAAGTAAGTGCAAAAAATATGTTCTGTGTTGCTGAGTGTTCGTTTGTTCGTGCTTGTCGCTCCCCTAGTCCGAGACCTCTTTCAGGCTCCCCTGCACCAGGGAGAAGTAATGTCGTAGGACTTAAGGGGACGAGAGGCTTTAACCAACGTACAGACGTTCCCTCTTTGGTATCGGACATTTCTCGTCAAGATCGCCCTTACCATAAGACGGGTGAGACTGTGTTCTCCTCGTCATCCGAAGACTTTTCGCAAAAGAAACCTTGGCGCAAGGTTTCTAGACCCTTGAAGCGAAAGTCAGTCCCTTCAGGACAGGTCCAGCGTCCTGGCTGTGGCCATTAGGACAGCTCTGACCCTTTGCAGTCGTCGGAAGACTGTTTCGCCTATTAAACGCAAGCGTAACACGGGGTCCGAGGGTCGCGGTAAAGGCAATGTTTTGCCAACACAGACGTTATCTTCGTCTCGGCCCGTTCCGACTCCCGTTGATCCTAAATGGGTTGTCCTGCAGGACATGCAGACTAAGCTTGCCTCCTTATGGAGAAGTATGACGTTGAGCAGGTTCACGATGAACCTTCGATTTCGAGTCGCCGTTACGCTTAACGAGACTCTGGCCGTCAGCCGCCCAAACGAGCATTTACTCGTCCGATTGACGTTAGTGCTGACGTTTCTTGTACTTTGAAACATAATGTCAGTAGTTTTTCACGTCGGTCACGTGACATGGATCCTCCCTCGCTGCAGTCTCGTGTTGACTTTCAGCCGCTGCCGCAGTCTCGTTTTGACGTTCAGCCGCTGCCGCAGTCTCGTGTTGACGTTCAGCTGCTGCCGCCGCAGCCCCGACCGGACGTTCGCCGACCGGCTCAGTTGCCTCGACTTGACGTTGAGCGTCAATCACCGCAGTCGAAGGTTGTTTTGCCTGCTCAGTCTATGCAGTCAAGGCAGTTCCGACGTGACGTCGAGCGTCAATCAACTTCAGTTGTTGTTGTTGGTCAGTCACAAGGATTTCAGTCCTTTCAGCAGCGGCGTGACGTCGCTTCCTCTACTGCTACTGCTGCTCCTTTGCTTGTTGACATTGCCTGTCAAGCGTTGCCGCCGCGGCAGGTCTCTCCTTTTCATGAGACTCGGCAATTGTCGGACGAGGTTCCTTCAGATGAGGAAGTTGCTGATCCTCCTCCTACTGATATTCCTTTGGGGACTTTGTCAGACGGAGAGGAGCCTAAAGCTGCTCAGCCCTCTATGGACTTTAAAAAAATCATGCTGATTTTTAAGGATCTTTGTCCGGACCATTTTGTAACTGCTGCTCCTCGTTCGCCTTCGTCAGAGTTTACGCTAGGCCTAGCTACTTCGAAGCCGTTGTTTTCTAAGCTAGTGCTCTCTCGCTCTTCTAAGAGAGCTTTACGTTTGCTAGGCGACTGGTTGATCACCAGGAGGAGTTTGGGGGAGACAGCCTTTGCTTTCCCTCCTTTTAAACTGGCTTATAGAGCGAGCGTCTGGTATGACACGGGAGAAGTTCCCGGATTGGGAGTTCCTGCCTCTGCCCAGGGAGACTTCTCAAGCCTCATAGACTCTCCCCGTCGCCTGGCCATGAGACGCTCCAAGATTTTATGGTCGGCTTCAGAGCTAGACCATCTCCTGTTAGGAGTTTTTCGAGCGTTTGAAGTTTTTAATTGTTGGATTGGTCCCTGGGAGCCTTAAGTAAGAAGGTCTCTCCAGCTGTCAATGTATTACTGTACAATTATGTCATGCATGAACAAGGCTATCAGGGATGGCTCCAATGATCTGACAGCCACGTTCTCTGCAGGAACAAGGCTATCAGGGATGGCTCCAATGATCTGGCAGCCACATTCACTGCAGGAGTACTTAAGATGTAAGTGCACTCAATGTGTTCATTGTCAAGACAAACTTCACGATGAAGACTACCAAATCTGTCTTGGCAGCAGTAAGGGAAGGCGACTGGATGGTCTCTCTCGACCTTCAGGATGCATACTTCCACATCCCGATTCATCCAAACTTTCAACAACATCTGAGGTTTGTGGATGGGAAAGTAATGTACCAATGTCGAGCACTGTACTTCGGCCTCATTCCTGCTCCTCTTGTTTTTACAAGGCCCTTGCAAAATGTAGCAAGCTTTCTACATTTTTTGAGGATTCAGAGCCTCCCTTTATTTTGACGACTGGCTAATCAGGGCGTCGTCATTATATCGCTGTCTGGAGAGCCTCTAATGGACATTAGACCTAACCAAGGAGCTAGGTCTCATAGTGAACGTAGAGAAGTCGTAACTTACAGTACCCCATCCCAGACTATTCTTTATTTGGGAATGGAGATACAGTGTCTGATTTTTCGGGCCTTTTCGTCTCCCACAAGAATGGAACAAGCTCTGTTAAAAGTCCTTCACTTGCAAGAGAAAAACAGTTGCTCTGTAAGAGTTTGAACTAGCCTCGTGGGAACTCTTTCATCGCTGGAGTAGTTTATCTCTCTGGGGAGACTCAACCTATGCCCTCTCCTATTTCACCTAAACCATTGGAACAAGGAGAAGGGCTTAGAGAGTATCTCTTTCCCAATCTCCAACTCAGTCTAGACATGTCTGACTTGGTGGGACAGCAACATCAGACTTTGAGAAGGTCTTTCTCTTGCGATCAAGAACCCAAACCATGTGTTGTATTCAGATGCATCGGATTTGGGTTAGGGAGCTCCACTGGACAGTCTGGAATGCTCGGGTCTTTGGTCCACGGATCAGAAGGAACTCCATTTAAGGCAAGTAACATCTCTCCTTTGGCGAGATTTGTGCAAGGAAAAATGAATGTCTTGGCGGACGGCCTCAGCAGAAGAGGACAAGTCATCTCCATGGAGTGGACGTTGCATAAGACTGTGTGCGAGAAGCTATGGATGACATGGGGTCAACCCACCATAGATCTTTTTGCGACTTCTCTGACAAAAAGGCTCTCGACTTACTGCTTTCCAGTTCCAGATCCAGAGGCAGCCCACATAGACGCTTTCCTGCTGGACTGGTCTCACCTGGACGTTTATGCCTTTCCACCTTTCAAGATCCTAACAAGGTGCTGCAGAAGTTCACCTCTCACGAAGGGACCAGGTTGACATTGGTTGCTCCACTCTGGCCTGCGAGAGAGTGGTTCACAGAGGTACTTCAATGGCTGGTAGACGTTCCAAGGAGTCTGCCTTTAAGGATGGATCTCTTACGGCAGCCCCTCGTAAGGAGTCTTCATCAAAGCCTCCCCGCGCTTCGTCTGACTGCCTTCAGACTATCGAAAGACTCGCAAGAGCTCGAGGATTTTCAAAGCAGGCAGCCAGAGCGATTGCGAGGGCTAGGAGAGCATCTACCATCAAGGTCTACCAGTCGAAGTGGGAGGTCTTTAGAGACTGGTGCAAGTCATCATCCATTTCCTCTTCCAGTACCTCTGTAGCCCAAATTGCAGACTTTCTCCTGCATCTGAGAAATGTTCGCTCCCTCTCTGCTCCCGCTATTAAGGGCTACAGGAGCATGTTGGCTTCTGTGTTCAGACATAGAGGCTTAGATCTGTCCAATAATAAAGATCTCCAAGATCTCCTTAAGTCCTTCGAGACCTCTAAGGAGCGTCGTATGGCAACTCCTGGGTGGAACTTAGACGTGGTCCTAAGGTTCCTAATGTCCGACAGGTTTGAGCCATTACATTCAGCCTCCCTGAAGGATCTCACCCTCAAGACGCTTTTTTTGGTGTGCTTGGCTTCGGCTAAAAGGGTCAGTGAGATCCATGCCTTTAGTAAAAACATCGGCCTCTCTACAGATAAAGCCACATGTTCGCTTCAGCTTGGTTTCTTGGCCAAAAATGAACTGCCTTCTCGTCCTTGGCCTAAATCTTTTGATATACCTTGCCTATCAGAGATCGTAGGCAACGAGGTTGAAAGAGTACTGTGTCCAGTTAGAGCTCTTAAGTTCTATTTAGCTCGTACCAGATCCTTACGAGGTGGATCTGAGGCCTTATGGTGCTCCGTTAAGAAGCCCTCATTGCCTATGTCTAAAAATGCTTTATCGTATTTTATTAGATTTTTAATCCGAGAGGCTCATTCTCACTTAAGTGAAAAAGATCGTTGTTTACTTAAGGTCAAGACGCACGAAGTAAGAGCGATAGCAACTTCCGTGGCTTTTAAGCAAAACAGATCTCTGCGAAGTATTATGGACGCGACCTTTTGGAGGAGCAAGTCGGTGTTCGCTTCATTTTACTTAAAAGATGCCCAGACTCTTTATGAGGACTGCTACACACTGGGTCCATTCGTTGCAGCGAGTGCAGTAGTGGGTGAGGGTTCTACCACTACATTCCCTTAATCCCAATATCCTTTTAATCTTCTCTTGAAATGTTTTTAATCTTGTCTTGGGCTGTACGGAAGGCTGAGAAGTCTTTCGCATCCTTTTTGATTTGGCGGGTGGTCAAATGTCGTTTCTTGAGAGTGCCCAGATTAAGGGTTTTGATGAGGTCCTGTTGTATGGGTGGTCGTCCTGGATATAACAGCTCCTGGGAGTCTTTCAGCATCCTGAGAGGATGGCTGGGCTTCGTGAGGAAAGCGGACTAATAAGGCAGAGTAATCGTCAGAGTCAGCTTCCTTACCAGGTACCTATATTTAATTGGGTTTTGTTATGATATAATTGTCAAAAACTCTAAGCATATACGCCTTTATTGTATTAATACTGGTCTCTACCCACCACCATGGGTGTGAATCAGTTATTATATATTCACCGGCTAAGTTTAATATTTAAAAATGATATTTTGATTATAAAATAAATTTTTGAATATACTTACCCGGTGAATATATAAATTAAAGGCCCTCCCTTCCTCCCCGATAGAGACCTAGGGGACTGAGAAGAACTGGAGCTGTTTACAAGTATATGCGGTATCTGGCCGATAGTCGGCGCTGGTGGGCACACCCGCAACCTTCATGGCGATCGCTCGCGAGTTTTTGGAATCTGTCGAGCCGTCGGAGACGTCAGCTATTATATATTCACCGGGTAAGTATATTCAAAAATTTATTTTACCTGTATAATCAAAATATCATAATTCTGTTTTGTTACAGTTCTCCGCCTTCACCCCCTTCCCGTGAGTGTCAGTGGGGGAGGAGGGCGCATTCCTGGTGCGTAATTCTTATGTTCTTTTCTCTCAGGGGTTCCTCTTCGGAGTTCCCCCGGGGGAATAAATGTTGACTAATAATTTTATTTTCACAGTTAACTATCTAGTTTTTCGTTTGCCTAATGTGCCAACGAAACAGAGCTGTCCTGTTGGGGCCTGGGGAGTCTGCTGTTGCCGCCTCCTCTACGACTTCGTCATGGGCGTGTTCCCTTCTCCTAGAAGTTCTCCCGTGACAACTGTCAGCTCCTTAGTTCATTTAGAATGCTCAGGAGGTTCGCCTCCATGGGTGGGTAACTTCCCTTCCGAGGGAGGTTCCCTTTCCAGGTGAGAGTTTTTCCCCTTCAGGGGGTGCAACTTCTCTTACCGTAATAATTTCTGGTCCTCGGGCGGTTTCTCTTGGTGCTGAGCGACCGCTTTTGTAACCATGCTCAAGGGGCTAAGCGGTTGCAAGGCCGGACCATGGAGTTCGTGCGATTATGCTCTTGGTGCTGAGCGGTCGCACTTGCAGCTACGCTCAAGGGGCTGAGCAGCTGCAGGAGCTCCTCTTCGGAGGGTTGCTCTTTATGGTCAGCTTACTGATCCAACGGCCCTAAGGGGCGCCTTCATCAGTTCTTCCTGTCTCTTCTACGAAGTGTTCACCTCTCTCGTTCGCGAGAGAGGACACTCATAGAGACTCCTCTTTGGAGGACTCCCCTGCTGTTGTTGCTGATGTTGCTGAAGGCTCAGTTCCCCCCTCCGAGCATCCTTCGAGGGGGCAGCTGAGTCCAACGGTCTCTCCTGCGAGTGTCTCTCTCCCTCAGGGGAGTTCACTAACAGAGACTCCTCTTCAGAGGACTGATGATGGTGCTCCTGTCCGTGGTCGTCTTCATCTGCAGCCGCAGAGGATCCTCCTCGACGAGAACTGACCGTTTCAGCTGCTTCGCTAGACCTGTCGGCAGTTCGTTCGCGATCTCCGACACCTGCCAGATCTTCTTGTCTTCCTTCTTCGTTCCTGGACGCAGTAGCGCAGTGGGCGCCTCTCCACCCCGTTTTCCAAACGGGCACCGGTCCCTTTGGGGCAAAGGGCTTATCTCACAATGTGAGTAAGTCCCTTTAGTGCCAGGTTTTTACCTGTGCAACCTTGTTCTCCTGCGCGCTCGCGCGCAGTAGTTCGCAACTGCTCTCCTGCTGTGGAACAGACTTCTGCTAAATCAACACTTCAGCGACCTCCTGTAGCTGAGTCTCGCCGTAGTTCTCCTGATCGCCAACTCTTCTGGGACCTTCTGTGCGGCTACGCGCCATGTGCACCAACGGTCTCCTGAACGCCCACGATCGCCTGCTCGCCGGCGCACATCTGATCGCCCTTTGCTGATGTGCGCAATGCGCGCCTACGTTCGCCCTCGCGCCCACGATCTCCGGATCTGGGCGCAAGCAGGGAGATTATTTCTCCATGTTCACCTGCTTGGTTTTCCATCGTGCGAGCGCCAGCGCGATTCCTGCCAGCGAGCCATCGCTCGCCAAAACGCGCCATCGGTCTCCTGACCGCCAGCGCTCGCCCTCACCTGCGCGCGAACCAACGATTTACCATCGCGCGCGAACCAACGATTTACCATCGCGCGAGTGCCAGGGTGATTTCGACCGCGATTTCCATCGGGTTTTCACAACACGGGCAACCTGGCAAGTCTTCTGGAGCGCGTACTGCCAGATCACGATCTTCACCCCATAAACGCAGAGTATGGCACGTGCAAGAGCAGGAAGAATCTTCAGAGAGGTTTGGGCAACATTCTTCTCCTTTTCAGGCAGGCCCCATCATCTCTACTCCTCAGGATCGTTAGATTCCCTTCCCCCCAGCGGGAGTCGCTGACTCTGCGTCTGTCAGCTGTCAGCAGAGGAGGCACTTCGAGATCTTGGGGGAACCTGGTTTAGCCCTTCCTTTCCACCATTCCGTGGAAGGGGCTTACCAGGAGAAAGCCGCAAAGTGTGCCATGCGGGCCACTTCGTGGCTGGTCGTCTGGCTTGGATCTCTGGGCATCCTGTTGCGATCCGAGAATTTGTCCAAGGAGAGCTCCAGGAAGGTCATGGAAACTTTCCTCCTCTCGGGCACGAGCACTATCGTTTTCCGACTCGCCAAGTTTCGAACGTGGGAAAAACTCGATGTTGAAGCATTGAGATGCAGTGACCGAGAGGTTCCTCTCGGAAGTCCCAACCATGGATGTCTGCAAGCTCAGACATTCTTCCACCCTTGGAAAGACCTTGTTTTGAGCCCAAAGACGGGGAACGAACAGCTGAGAGGTGGAGAAAGTCGAATCACGATTCACTCCTCCTAAGGCGCTTACATCCAGACCCTACAAGCCTCCAGCGCCTCAACAACAACAGCCTCGTCAGCCTAGGACATCGGATCCGGCCCCGGCAGCTAAGACAAGGTGTCTAAACAGCAGCCCCCTCCTGTCAGAGACAAGAAGGGCAGGAAGTCCTCCTGGGGAGGCAATAATCCTGAGGGAGCGGCCGAGGCTGCAAACGCTAGGATTGGCAACCCCCCAGCATGGTTCCCAGTGGGGGGATGCCTAAGGTTGCGCGCTCAGGTGGCAGCAACTCGGGGCCGATTCCTGGACGATCTCCGTGATCAGCCAAGGATATCGCGTCCCGTTCTTAACATCTCTACCTCCACTGACAGCGAGATATCGCGTCCCGTTCTTAACATCTCTACCTCCACTGACAGCGAATCCAGTGTCGCTGAGCTCCTATGCCATGGGATCGGCAAAGGGGCTAGACCTTCGGGCAGAAATCGAGACCATGCTCTAAAGATGCACTCCAAAAGGTCATCGACGGCTCCCCCCCCGACTTCTTCTGTCGACTCTTTCTTGTAAGAAAGCGTCTGAAGGCTGGAGACCTGTCTCGACCTCTCAGCCCTGAACAAGTTTGTCGAACAAACTTCGTTCAGCGTGGAACAGCAGAGTCAATCAGGCTTGTAGTGAGACCACAAGACTTCATGTGCACACTGGATCTGAAGGACGGGTACTTCCAGATCCCAATCCATCCGTCTTCCAGGAAGTACTTGAAATTCAGCCTAGACAACAAGTTATACCAGTTCAAGGTGCTGTGTTTCGATCTCTCCACAGCACCGCAGGTGTCCACCAGAATGTTTTCCCTGTTATCTTCATGGCCACACAGGAGTGGCATCCGTCTCCTTTGCTTTCTGGATGACTGGCTAACCCAGGCAGTCTCGGAATCGACCCTTCTTCGACACAGAGACAAGCATCTGGGACTTTGCCAAGATCTAGGGATCATGGTAATTTTGAGAAGTCTTCTCTGCTTCCATCTCAACAACTGGGACATCTAGGCATGATATTAGACTCCAATCTCCAAGCCTTCCCATCAGATGACAGGATAGCAAGGCTGAGGAGAGTTGCAAAACCTTTCCTCAGACGAGGAGAGCTTCCAGCCCAATTTTGGTTACGCCTCCTAGGTCACCTTTCCTTCTTGGCCAGGCTAGTTCCCACAGCCGCCTCAGGATGAGATCCCTGCATCGGCGGCCCAAGTCCCGGTGGAATTAAGACAGCGATTCCCCGGACATTCTGGTCCCTTTGGGACCTGCGGAACGAATGGACCTGCAGTGGTAGTTGACCTACGGAAACCTTTGCAAGGGAATGGATCTTATCGTCCTTCCCCCACATTTGATGCTGTTCTTGGACTTGTCAAAACGGGGGGCGGGGGGGGGGGGGGCACGTTCTGGATCAGGCCTATGGTCAGAACCAGAGATGTACCTCCACATCAATCTGCTAGGAATGAAGGCCATATTCTGGCCTTTCAACACTTCCAACAGACCCTGGCTAGTCACTCCGTGAATGACAACTTTCTCATCATTCTCCACTCAATACCCTATCGGCTCGCTTCATTCCGGACAAAGGAATGTGCTCTCCGACAGTCTGAGCAGGGCCTCACAGATAGAGAGTACCGAGTGGTCTTGGGCCCCCCTGGTAGCCAACAAGTCCTGACCTTGTAGACCTGTTTGCGACAGCCTTGAATTTCAAGCTGCCGCTGTACTACTCCCAGTCCCAGACCCCAAGGCACTCTGGCAAGATGCCTTCCCTACACGGTGGGACAACATCGACGTCTACGTCTTCCCACCGTTCTGTCTGTTGAGAAGGGGGCTCAACAAGACCAGACTGTCGCCCAACCTGTCGATAACTCTGATAGCTCCGCTGCGGCATCATGCAGAGTGGTTCCCGGATCTTCTGCATCTCCTGACAGGACTCCTGAGAGAGCTTCCCCCACGACACGAGCTACTCAAACAACCACACTGCAACATCTACCACAAGCCGTAGCATCGCTTCGGCTTCACGCATGGAGACCATCCAGCATCTCCTCACAGAGAGAGGCGTTCCGCAACAGCGGATGCCTCGACACCTGCGAAAGTCATCCGCAGGGGTCTACCAGGCGAAGTTAGAGTCTTCTGTGGTTGGTGTCATGGGAGAGGTAACTCTCCCCTTGATGCCACTATTCCAGCAATAGCAGAGTTATTGTATATCGGTGGGAGGAAATGTGCCTTTCGCTCTCGGCGGTGGAAGCCTTAAGCCTGGCCTTCAGGCTGAAAGGAATAGACATCTTCTCCTCGCTGGATCTTTCTTCGCTCATACGAAACTACGAACTTACCTGCCCCCAGTCGGAAGTGAGACCTCCTCTATGGAACATGGTTCGGGCTCTTAGGGCTCTTAAGAGATCTCCTTGCGAACCATTAAGCCAGGCTTCTGATCGTCACCTGTCTTGGAAGACGGTGCTCCTGCTCGCTCTGGCCTCGGCCAAGCGTGTCAGCGAACTTCATGGTCTCTCGTAAGACGTCGCCCATTCAAGAGGATAGGTGGAGGTAACGTTCAGGTTCGTCCCTGAGTTGGTTACTAGACTCAAAATCTTGGAGTCCCGGACCTTCGGTTCGACTCCTTCAGGATTTCGAGTCCCCGTTCTGTAACAGATGACCCAGACCTTCTTCTACTATGCCTAGTAAGGAGTCGGAGGGGTTATCTTAAAGAAAAGCTGCAGTTCGTCCTCACGTGCAAGCCCTGTTTGGGAGCATAGGGAGGACGGAGAGGAGGGTCATCAAGAATGCCTTTTCAGCCTGGATTCAAAGGGTCATCCATCACGCCCTGAATCCAGACCCTCCTCCGTCACGTCGCCTTAGAGCACACGATGTCAGAGGCATCGCAACGTCCCTGGCCTTCAAGAGGAACTACTCTGTGACGCAGGTGCTACAAGCTGGAGTCTGGAAGCGTCTAAAGACCTTCACAGCCCACTACCTGCAGGACGTGACCCACAGGAGCCTCGATACGTTTTCTATCGGCCCTGTGATGGCTACACAACAGCTGGTCTAACCTCAGGCTCCTTAATGGACAGGTAGCAGAAGGTTGAGGGCATTGTTATCCGGTTTTAGACTGCATGAATGAAAGAAGTATGTCTGGCCCTTATTTCTTTCTTCATCCTCCCCTCTCTTGGGGAAAGCAGCATCCTGGGTTCTCTGCATAGCTGACCTCAAACCTCTGCAGGTAAACCATGGTTCCTTGTGTTCCTAGTATTAAGTTAATACTGTCGCATCCCCCATACCCTGACGAGGTGGTATTGGGAACGTCCTAGCCTAGAATTCCAGCTAAAGGACTTCAGGTCGACTTCCTAGGACAAGTCACACTTCTTCCCTCCACACACAAGCTTATTTAGGCCGCACGTTTCTTGCGTAGCAAGAAACTTGCGAAGTGCAGGGACTCTTTTTCTCGAGTGCTGCTCACTTGGGTTCTGAGTCCCCGGTTAAGCCAAAGCCAGTAAGGCTGGGGACTTTCCACCCTACCTAAGGGTAAGTCACCCTATGTAAATAGCGTGGTTTGTATTTCGGTTATGGAACAAATGACAAATTCGGAGATAATTTGTATTTATCCTAACCATACAAACCTTAGCTATTTACACATATTTACCCGCCAGCCCTGTCCCCCAAGGCAAGTCCTACCTCTAAGTGAATTGAAGCAGTTCACCGTTGTGCGAGGGGGGGAGGGGTTGCTAGCTACCACTCCCCTACCCAATTGCTACTAGCGCGGGGGTAATACACCCTCGTTAAAATTCTAATGGCTCGTCATTTCAGCTACGCCGAAAGTAAACCCTATGTAAATAGCTAAGGTTTGTATGGTTAGGAAAAATAAAAATTATCTCTGAATTTGTCATTTCAGTGGTTATTTAAATTATAAAGATTTTATGAATTATTGTGGTAACAATAAAGTACTGCCACGATCACAGTGTTATTGAAAGTGAAAGTGACATTATTTGCCCCACCTGTGGTTCTAAGTGCCGAGTTGATATTATCAAAAAAGCATTTCGATGTGACAAAAGGCATGTTGTATTGAAAAACAAGAAGAAAGTGAAAAAAGGTTTAGTTTTTATGTATCCATTTATTTTTAAGGGAACTTGGTTTGAAAAGTCTCATTTAGATATAGAATCTAATTTGTTACTTGTATATAATTATTTGTTCCCATACTAACAAACATTCTGTTATTCATGTGGATTATTTTTCAGTGGCAGCTGGAGGTAGCCATTAGACTTTAATTGCAAGGTGGCAACTCTGCCTAACTGCATGAGTGGGTAGGCTGGGGGTGGCTTAGGGTTACCCAGCTGCCTCAAAATATAATCTCACAGCAGTGAGAGATGTCCCTTTTTCTTTTGGCTTAGTAGAGATCGGACGTGTCTGCTCTCCTCCTGACTTCATTGGACTTTTTCAATTCTGCTTTTTCTTTGTAGGTGTGCATGTTTTCTGTTGCGATTGCCTTCATCATGTGAACCTGTCCAGGGCGCGAGGGTCCTGCATGCGGGACCTTCATGTCGTTGTTAGAGATTGACCCACACTCTTTATGTCCTACTTACCGAGGGCATCGTTGTGAGCAGGGTTCGCCCTGTGTAGAGTTTAGGGAGTGGTCTGCCTCCCAATGGGAGAAATTTGGCCGGTGTAGGAAGAAGACGACTAAGCGCAACCGCTCTCCCTCGGGCGAGCAGAGAGCATTCTTCTTCTCGCACCCCTAAATCTCTCTTAAAAGCTCCTTCTCATTCGTGCTGTTACTAGGGACGATCGAGTAGGAGCGCAGATTGATTAACTCCTAGGCAACCCCGGGGCACTGGGGCCATTTTTGCTTCTCCTAAAGGAGCAACTACTCCTCCAGCCACTGGCGAGCAATTCTCCCCTTCAGATATGCTGCAGTTGGGGTCGTCTTTAGGGATTTCGGGACCCCCTTTGAAGGAGGAACTGCTGCGCCTTCTTCAGTGTGTGCCAGGAAGGAACCTTCTCCAGAGCCGTCGATATCTTACGCTTTGGAACTGAGCGAAGTCCATCTGTCGCCTTTTCCTGGAAACTTCCACGCGTGGACGAGGTGATGATCGGCGTTCGCGCCTCTAACGGTCCCCTGCTGACGAGGAACCCTCTCTCCATCCTGGGACCTCGTCGTCCCCTAACCTTCAACCTTCTGTTTCTCCCCACAGGTTGCAGGTGTAGATCCTCCGGGGACCAGCACTCCTACCATCAGCAGTGCGAAAGGACGAGCATCACCATCACCTCACCCTTCTGGACTCTCTTTCCCTGATCGCCGTTCGCGACGATCGGAAGATCTTATGGATCGTAGGTCATCACTATCTGAGTGCTCTTCTTCTGGAAGACACTCAAGCTCTAGAGCCTCGCGCTCACGAGACTGCAGGTCTCAACGCTCTCCTCGGAGGCATTTATCTTCTCAAGGACGAGTTTCGCTATCACATTCTATATATTATGCTTTAATGACTTAATATTACATGACTGGGAGCAAAGTCTAGTTGTTCCGTAGCTGAAATACAAACCACGCTATTTGATATGGGTTTTTACTTAAGCGTAGCTGAAATGACGAGCCATTAGAATTTTAACGAGGGTTTACTACCCCCATCGCTAGTTTGCGGGGGTAGGAAGGGACACACACCTGTGTGATGAGCTCACTTTACTTTTTGGCTCGGGTGGTGAGCGGATGTGTCCGCTTTCACCCTCTCTTTTTGACAGCCATTAATGCTTTTTGTCTTTTTTCTTAATTTTTCATATACTTGTAATATATATAACGTATAAACATTCTTTATGTTTGTGTATATATTTTTGTGTATAGAAATGTAGTAAGTTTTCTTTTCAGTGTTTGTGCTGTGTGGTAGTATACGACGACGACACCGGTAGTGCTAGGCCACCACGGTTTCTCGTCATGGGGCGCGGCCTCTCCCTCTTGGTCCTTCGGTAGTTTCCTTTGGCTTTCCGTTAATTTGTCCGCCGTGGGGAATCGTCATCGCTGGACTTTCTTCATTCATATTTTATCTTCGCTGTTCCTCCCTTCCTACGGGGAACTTGGATGCTCAGCGAAAGGAATGTTGGAGTTTAGTTTGACTACGTTCTCTCTCTCTACTCGAGGTCGTTCACCCTTTACTACTACTACGTACTACTAAGGAAACTTCTCTCCCGTTGCGGGCTGAGTTGCTTTTCCGTTTTATTTGCCTCAATTATTTTTAATGAAATCTAATTGTATTTTTAACTTTTCAGCTTCTGGGGAACACTTCCCTTTGGGGGTCAGTGATTCTTACTATTTGTGAACATTCAAATATCAGTTACATAATTATAATTGTTATAATTCTGTTTTTTGTTATAGTTCTCCGCCCTCCCCCTTCTCCCGTGAATGTTAGTGGGGGAGGAGGGCGCATACTTAACTTTTAATTCTTATGTTTTGCTATTCCCTCGGGGTTACTCTTCGGAGTTCCTCCCGGGGGAATTTCTGGTAAATAATTATTTAACTTTATTTTCCCAGTTAACTATGCAGTTTTTCTTTGTTTGACTGAAGTGTGCCAACGAAGCAGAGCTGTCCTGTTTATGCCTGGGGAGTCTGCTGTCGCTGCCGTCTCTCTAGGACATCGTCATGGGCGTTATCCCTTTTCTTAGAAGGTCTCCCGTGACAACTGTCAGCTCTTCAGTTCATCTTAGAACGTTAAGGAGGTTGGCCTCCAGGGATAGGTAACTTCCCTTTCGAGGGAGGTTCCCTTCCCAGGTGTGAGATCTTCCCCCTGCAGAGGGGGAACTTCTCATACCTTAATTTTTCTGGTCCTTAGGCGGTTGCTCTTGGTACTGAGCTACCGCTCTTGTAACCATGCTCAAGGGGCTGAGCGGTTGCAAGGCCGTCCATGGAACTTCCTGTAGCTATGCTCAAGGGGCTGAGCAGCTGCAGGATCAGTCTTGACCTCTCTCGTTCGCGAGGGAGGCCACTCATAAGGGCTCCTCTTCGGAGGATTGCTCCTTATAGGTCAGCTTGCTGACCCTATGGCCCTTAGGGGCACCATCACCAGTGTCTTCTAGTGTCTTCTACTGAGTGTTCACCTCTCTCGTTCGCGAGAGAGGCCACTCATAGAGACTCCTCTTCGGAGGATTGTTCCTGATTAGACCAGCTTGCTGTTCAGTCACTAACACTTCGGTGTTTAGTGACAGGGAGACTTTGGTTTCTCGTTACGCTGACCCTTTGGGGTCACGTAACTTTAGTTACGTTGATCCCTTGGGCTCTTGTAACTTTAGTTACGTTGATCCCTTGGGCTCTTGTAACTTTAGTTACGTTGATCCCTTGGGCTCTTGTAACTTTAGTCACTAACACTTCGGTGTTTAGTGACAAGGAAACTTCGGTTTCCCGTTACGCTGACCCTTTGGGGTCTCGTAACATTAGTTACGCAGAACCCTTGGGCTCTCATAACTTTAGTGACTCCAACACTTCGGTGTTTAGTGACAGGGAAACTTCGGTTTCTCGTTGGGCTGACCCTTCGGGGTCTTGCAACTCAGGCTACGATAGGCCTTTGGTCTCTCGTGCCCTTAGTCACTCTGATCCTTCGGGGTCTCGTTTTCCTAGACCTGCTGACCTGCCGTCTCCGTTCCTGGCTGCTGACGTGGTGTGGGCGCCCACGCCCCCCGTTATCCAACGAACACCGATCCCTTTGGGGCAAAGGGGCTTTCTCACAAGTCCCTTAAGCGCCAGGTATCCCCTGCGCGCCAACGTTCTCCTGTGCATTTGCGTACATTGTTGGTTTTCATGAGCGCAAGCACCGATGAACTTCTTTCGCGCGCAAGCGCTGACGATCTTCATACGCGCTTAAGCGCTGACGATCGTCCGCGCGCGGGCACTGATGGGTTCCCGTGTGCACTCGCCGACCTTCTAACGTGTGCAAGCACCGATGATCTTCTTATGCGCGCAAGCGCCGACGATCTTCTTGCGCGTGCAAGCGCCGATGATCTTCTTACACGCGCAAGCGCCGACGATCTCTTTCGCGTGCGCGCCAACAAACTCGTACGTGCGCGCGCTGATAGCCGCGCGCGTGCCAACATTCTGGTCCGCACGGGCTCTTCATTCTGATCCTGCTCGTCAATCTGATTCCTGCACACCCTATGAAGTCTCACGCGCGAGCATTTCAATAGCCTCCCGCGCGCCCTCACGCGCGGGCATTTCAACAGCCTTCCGCGCGCGACTGCCGGGTATTTCCCATCACGCGAGCGCCAGCGCTCTCCCTAGCGCAATCACCAATACCCTCCCTCGCGCGAGGCTGCCGGACAACGCGCTGTAAGGTCGCCATTTCCACTTTTCTCCCCCCCCAAGCACAGAACAGTGTGCTTGCCGCAGGGGGGAAGGTTCCAGAAAGGTCCAGGGACATGCCGTCCTTATCTTTTTACAGGCGACTTCTTTCCAGAGGGAGTGTCTGACAGCGCAACCGTCGGCCGGAAGCCTGGTTTGGGACTCTAATCAGAGCGGTAGCACAGGCTTTCAAGCTGTTCTCTCTGAATGGAGCCACAAATCCTTGGCTGCAACCACTCCCCCGAAGAGGAAAAGAGGAGTTCGGATGAGGTAACTTCTCCGAGGACGTAGCTGTCTCCTCGTAAGTCTTCGAGGCAGGTACTCTCCCCCCTCAGACTTTTCCCCTTCACCTTCGGACGAAGTTTTCCCGCCCTCAGGAGAGTCACGGGAGGTGAGACGTTCCCCAATCACACCATTGAGGGAAACCCCACCTCGTGCGATAAGTTTTCTCGAATAAAGGTAGAGAAGAGCCTGCCTCTGTCGTTGTTGGAGTCCTGCATCCCTCCCGGGAGGGAGTCAAGGACTCCAAAGAAATACCGGGAGTCCTCTAGCTCCAAATCTTCAGGCTCAGACATTCTTCCTTATGGGAACGAACCTGTTTGAGCCTAAGGACGTGAAGCGGGCAGCTGAGAGGTGTAGGAAGTCACCGAGACTCCCTCCTATATAGGGCTTTGACATTCAAGCCCTATAAACCAGCACCTCAGCAGCCACGTCCTACCAAATCAACGGCAGCTAAGACATTGGGGTCTAAGCCCTTTCTAGCACGTTTGTGGACGTTCATCCCTCATGAATGTGCGTTTTTCACCTACACTTCGGTCCTACTACAGAATGGCTTACATGCCATGTGCGTCAAAGACCAGATCCTACTTCGGCTGCTACCTCCTTCTTTGTTTCATGTATGGTATAGGACTACCTCATGAGGCGACTTTGTATGGATAGGAATTGCGCTAGTTATGCTGTCTCTGACAGCAAATCGGATCTCGGAGGCGGTTGTGGAGGCAGATTCCCTGAATCTCTTCCTCCCCCCTGCAATGGGAGGCACAACCTCATGGAGTTAACCCTCTCATTCTCTCGTTCTTAAAGAATTGAATTCAGTTCTGTCCAACGTGACAGCTATGGCAACTTAGTTGCTAGAATTCTGGTCACCCTGGTAGTAGGTTGGCCATGGCACCAGCCACCCTTTGTGATACTACTGCTAGAGAGTTATGGCATCCTTTGACTGGCTAGACAGTATTACATTGGATCCATCTTTCTGGTTACGGCTTATTTTTCCTTTGCCTACACATACACCGAAAGTCTGGCTTCTTCTTTCCACATTCTCCTCTGTCCTTATACACCTGACAGCACTGAGATTACCAAACAATTATTTTTTGCTCAAGGGGTTAAGTACTGCAGTGTACTTGTTCAGTAGCTACTTTCATCTTAGTAAGGGTAGAAGAGACTCTTCAGCTGTGGCAAGTGGTTCTTCTAGGAGAGGGACACTCCAGAATGGAACCATTGTTCTCTAGTCTTGGGTAGTGTCATAGCCTCTGTACCTTGGTCTTCCACTGTCTTGGGGTACAGTTCTCTTGCTTGAGGATACACTTGAGCACACTATTCTATCTTATTTCTCTTTCTCTTGTTATTTTGAAATTTTTATATATGATAAATTTATTTTAATGTTGTTATTCTTAAACTTTTCTTGTATTGTATTTCTTTATTTCCTTTCCTCACTGAGCTAGTTTCCCTATTGGAGCCCTTGGGCTTATAGCATTTTGCTTTTCCAACTAGGGTTGTAGATAATAATAATAATAATAATAATAATAATAATAATAATAATAATAGTAACAACAACAACAACAACAATAATAATGGGTGACTCACTAGAACACCTGAGGTTGTTGGCATTGTGTGTACTCCCGGTCTTCGTCGGCCCATACGTCCTCGGACCTTCATGTTAGCACCTTCAGTCTCCATTTGGCAAATTTTTTTTTCCCGGAGAAACATATTTGCCAAACCCTTCAAGAAACTTGGTCTTGTTCGTGAACTTGGACAATGACTCTTTTCCGTAACCAGAGTTCTCTTTTCGGCTGGAGTTATTCGAAAGGAAGATCTTCCTGTCTCATCCTAGAGCGAGGTTTTTCCAGTAATGGTCAAACCCCTCCTACGTGCTCGAAATACTTGACTCATGTTTTTCGCCAAGGACAGAGTCCACATCCAATCCGCAAGAGATACTCTCTCGTCTTTTTCATCCTCCTTTAGGTGGTGGGAAGCAGACTCTCTTTATCCTCGCAATCGGAACATCCTGAGAGACGTGGTTCGTCTAGATGCCGCCGAGTTTCTTTGGTCACTTCTTGCAGAAGTATCCAGCTTTGCCTCCTCATGGAACGAGTTTGAAATTCAAACCGTATCATACAAGGGGAAAGCTTGTGATCATACATACAGTTAGCCCATGGCTTCCTGTACAGGATCGACCACTAGGACTAATACTCCTAGTCCCCTTTTTGGGATGTTCGTCTTTAGCTTGTCATGTCGGGGAATGGTGCTTCAGTTTAGCTAAGCATCGAGGGATGTCACAGGGTTTTCACCCTAAGGTCAACCTTCCCCTTCAGGATCGGCCTCGTCTCAGAAGACTTTGGACGACTGGCTAAGCCTAACAGTCTTGAGCTCCTCTGAGACGTCTCCTCGAGTTTACCACGATCTGATGATTGGAGTACTCTCAGGAGAGACCGAACTGTCATATTGAATACGGGTATCTACAGGCATGGTCATCAGCCTGCAGAAATTTCCGCAGGTTCGACAAGACTGCATCAGTCTCCGTTGAATCAAATTTCTTCAGAAACAGCCATATCCCAGGTCCTTCGGCACTAGGTATCTTCCTTTCCTCTGGTTCTCTTTGAGATCTAAGCAAGAGACTGTCCTGATATGGAGGTTGTCAGATTAGAATCTCATCCAGGGAGTCTATCTCCTCGGGTCCTCCCCGAATTGATTTCTCCCTCCAGATGCATTAATTAAGAGGGGAGGGTCCCATGCTGTACCACTTGGCCTCCAGGCTTTGGTCAGAGTCCGAACGGTACCGCCTCTTAAACCTCTCAGAGATGAGGGTAACCTTCCTGTGGGCAAGGGGTAGCACCCCCTTCGAGGAAAACTCGGTATTGAGCTCTGGCTCGTTTCCTGTACAACTCCCGATATCGACCTTCGACTTGGGCTAGAACTCGGGGATGGGAAACAGAGAGTGCGGCCAAGAGGATTGCCTCTCGGTGCTGGAACTCTCCCTTCCGCTGTGGGTAGAATCGCCAACTACGGCAGCAGATGTTGATCGTGTCTTTCCTATCTGCGGAAAAAGCTTCCTTCTCTTGCTGGTCTCCCCTTTGTAGGATTCTTCCAGCGAAGAGAGGGATTCATCCACTTCCTTCCCGAGGGAGTAGTTCCTCCACCAGCCACTAAGCAGCGATCTTCCTGCTTGCTGGAAGGATCGCTGACAGCGGCAGCAAACGGTGGCTGCCTTTCCCATACACGAGAGAATCTTCCTTTTCCTGGTTGATATCCCCTTCAGGGGATTTCTTCCACGGGAATTGGGTTCGATCATTCTCCGCCATTGCCCTTCAGAGCAGGCCTTGTCATCAGCAGTCTTGTCATGTTAGAAGACTCTTCTCACCGTCTGACGTAGATCCTGAGAGATCCTACGGGAATTGGATTCATCCATTCCCCGCCTTTGATCTTCGGGAACAGGCCATCAGACTCGTCTTGCCCAGCAGACTCGTCTCGTCAGCGAGATTTGTCTTGCCCATAGACTCATTATGCCCAGTCGATTTATCTGCAACCTCTGACGGAGATCCCGAGAGAAACCCCTCCGCAACTCTAACAGCCACATGTGAACATCATTTGCAAGGCAGTATCTTCCCTTTTACCTCATGCCTTGAGACTATCCAGCTCCTCCTCTCTCAGTGAGTCTCTCCCAGGCAATAAAAGGGCATCGCTAGTCCTTGAGCCTCCCCTTCTAACTGGAAGGAATTAACCTTTCTTCCACTTCGGCATCATCCCTCATACGGAGTTTCAAGCCTACGGACTCTTAGTCGGAAAGGAGTTCTCGTTCCAGGACTCCAAGCAGCAGAGGTCACCTGCTCTTGATGACAGGTCTCCCGCTCCTGTTGGCTTAGGCCAAAAGAGTCGGCGAACCCCATAGGATGCCATTAACTTCTATCATTCACAACGATGGGCCAAGTAATGCTCGACCTCGTTTCTGGCAGCTCAGATCCCAGAATCTGAATCCTTTGGTCTGGGAGTCCTTCGCAGCAACACCAATGATTTAGATCAGCTGTTACTATGTTAAAGAGAAACTAGAGGCCCTTCCTATGAGAGCTCGCCCCGAGTGTCAGCACTCTTCACCACCTCGGGGAAAGTCAAGACAAGGATCACCGAGGACACGTTCTCGTCTCGGATTCACAAGGTCATGAACCAGGCATCGAATCCTTATCCTTCTCCTCATAGGAGAGAATGAGAGCTCATAACGGTAAGGACAGGAATATGCCCTAGCGTTTGTGAGACTACTGTGTGACTCAGGTCTTTTCAGCGGGCGTGTATAAGCGTCAAATGACCTTCTCTACCCACTTCCTGCAAGATATGATCCACAGGAGACTTGATACATTTTCTATCGGTACTGTGGTGGCTGCACAACAAATGGTTTTAACATCTCAAGGTCCTTGATAGACAAGTACCAGGAGGTTGAGGGCATTGGTTACCCAGTTTTAGTCAGAATGAATTATCAAGAATGACTGGCTCTTTCTTCTCTTCATCTTCCCCTCTTGGGGAAATAAGCATCTAGGGTCCTCTGCAAAGCTGACCTCAATCAACTGCAGGTAAACCATTGTTCCCTTGTGGAACCTGGTACTGTATTGTGTCAATACTGTTACGTCCCCACACCCTATCGAGGGGATATTTAGAATTTCTTGGTAACCTCATACGATACCTATTACTAGGAAGAACTCTTATTAAGGGGAATTCCCGGGTAAAAGCCAAAAAGCCAGATTGGCCGGGATGTCCACCCTCCTCATAGGTGAATCAATCCCCTATAAATAGCCAAAATTTGTATTCCAGTTACAGAAGAAATGACAAATTTGGAAGTAATTTGTATATTTATTAATAATACAAACTTGTAGCTATTTATACAAACTTACCTGCCAACCCTGTCCCCTTCGAAGTCCCACTTCCTAACTAAGTGAACCACAGTCACAGGTGTGTGAGTGAGAGGGGTAGCTAGCTACCCCCCCTCCCCGTTTGTTGTTAACCCTCGCTAGAAGTCTAATGAGCCGAAAGTAATACCCCAATAATAGCTACAGGTTTATATTGTTAGGAAAAACACAAATTACTTTCAAATTTGTCATTTTTATTTTGAAAAATCTGATTTTACTTTAAATTTTAATCTTTGTAGTTTGGTTAGATTATCTGTTCTTTACAATACATGTGATGTACAGTATAATAGTAGAATAAATTTACTGTATACTTGTACGTAGTCCAATATTGCAATAATATAATATTTTATTTCCACAGACCAGAGTTTAAGGTGGAGAGGAAAACGACATTATAATAAAATGGCACAATCTATGGGAAGTACTGGATCTGGTGATGGAGAAGGAGAAGACATGTACGGAGAAAGTAGTAATGCAGGTTTACATCAGGACAACATGCTTAATTTTCCTCATAGTCATTTACAACAATATTCCCTAAGTAAGTATTATTTTTAAATCTGTAATTTCCCTGTAATTTACATATATATATATAGCTTTAATCTTGCGTTTCGACGTGTCACGACAGAAAATTCAAATTCGTGGCGATCGCCACCATGACAGTTGGTGGTCATACATGAGCGCCATCACTCGTAGGCTATCAGAACCATTCCCAACATTCTTCAGAAATTCTCTGTCGTTGATCAAGTCAACACCTCGAGAATTCATTTCGTGGATATATTACTTTATTCTACAATTTGGTGAAGTACCTTTTGTCTGATTATTATTAATAGCTTTCACTGCCTTTCAACTATCGAAGATATTATATAGGATAGTTTTTTGCTGGTCCAACTTGGACAGTTTAATTGAACTTGATTTTCAAGGATAAACAAGTTTTCAAACCCAGTAATGGCTCTTCTGTTGTTAAACTTTGGGGGCTAGAACGGCTTTTGAGCTGCTTTTTCTTCCCACACTGTAATTAGCAGGGAGCATGTATGTATTTGTTTTCGTTCCTTGTTCGTACATTGAGGGATGAAAGTTTTTTTTTTCCTCCTACTTTATTAACGAACAACTCTTAAAAGTTATAATGGAAGGAAGACATTTTCTACATTAAACATTGTGATGTCACTATTTTGTAACGTAACTCTTAGCAGAGCGGAATGTGATTACCTTGAAGGATTTCAGTCCGTCATCGTGATGACGTCACAATCCTGTGACGTAATCTGCATGACGAAAGAGTATAATAGTATGACTTGCATTATGTGAATTATTTTCTTTTCTTGCAAGAAATTTTTAAAATACTGTATTAGCTTACTATGCATAAGTATGTTTATAATGTAGGGAAATATATTATTTTCAAGTATATATTTGTCCGATTAGTCTATTTCCCTTGGTCAATTTTCGATTTAGAGTTTTTTCTCGAGCGTACAATCATTTTACGCTTGTAGTTTTTTTAAGGGACATGTCAGATATTAAACGATCGTTTTTTGTTTCACAATACTTGTATCGTTATTTAGTTTTTCGCTTTTGAGAATACTAATATTATTCATATATCGTATTGTATTTTCATTCTGGCCCTTGGCTAAAGAGGATAATCTCTCGCAAAGGGCAGGTCTATTATGATCTAATGTGAAATAGTTTAAAGTGCTAGTGTTCAATGGCACATATAATGACGCAATGCAGTCAATCTACGATACGTAATACTCTTGACAATCGTTTTTTGTTTTCACAATTACTTCTATCGTTATTTTATATTTCGATTTCGAGAATACTAATATTAATCATATATTTCTATTGTATTTTCTTTCTAGCCCTTGACAAAAGAGTTTGATCTCTCGCAACTGAAAGGTTTATTAAGATCTAATGTGAAATAATTAAAAGTGTTCAATGTCAGTTCAGTGGAGGGTGCGTCCGTTCGTGTCCGTCATAATCCCAGCCGGGGACCTCTTCCATGCTCCCCAACCCCTGGGAGAAGGAATGTCGAAAGGCCAAAGGATATGGCAGACTTTGATCAGCGAACAGACGTCCCCTCGAGCGTTCATGCTAACGATGTACAGATCGCTCCCCCTCGCCATAGTAAAGACGAGGTTAAAATGTATGCGTTTTCATCGGATAATGCAAAAACAGAGACGTGGTTGGCGTCAACCACTACGTTTTAGACCACTCAAGAGACGTATGTCTCCTAGTAAACCTTCCTGCAGTGACTGGTGTTCACCGGAGGCGTTCTTTTCGGACGAAGACGATGTGTCAGCTCCGAAATAATTACGTAAGACGTATAGTCCGTCGTATGAAGAAGGTGCTCAGTTTGTGTCTGTACACGCCCCTTCCCTTCCCCCAAATTGGGAAATCTCACAGGGTCTTTCCCCTGGTAACCACCTGGACGCAGACGCTAATTCTGTTGACAATCTTTCATAACGATCGATACACGATTCAGATCGCACACAATGCACGCTAGAAGTATCGGCAGTTGATGATACCTTTCAGCGATCAGTACATCGTTCAGTTAGCGCACACAGCGCTCATCATGTATCTGATTTGGCTGAATTAAGAGGTCTATTTTGTCTCAGTATGACGCTTACGATTCTCGGGCAGAAAAATTATACCTAAAAGAATCTAAGGACAACAATAGACCAAGAAAACGATCTTCCGATAGTATCGGGCAGCGTAGTTCTCCGATACTCAACAACGCTCCCTCGCAGCGATCTGATCGGGTTGCGGAAATCATTAGTGTGGACGCATGCGGCAGTCTGGTCTCTTCCTTACGGCATTACAGACGCAGACGCTAGTCTGGTCTCTCCCTCACGGCATTACAGACGCAGACGCCAGTCTGGTCTCTTCCTCACGGCATTACAGATGCAGACTCCAGTCTGGTCTCTTTCTCACGGCATTACAGACACAGACGCCAGTCTGGTCTCTCCCGACATTCTGGACGCAAACGCCAGTCTGGTCTTATGCTGGACTCTGACATTCAAAATTTTTCCATTCAAGAAGATAGTCTTGCGTCAGCCTGGAAATATGCTGGACGAAGGCAGTCAGGTTTTGTCCCCACATCATGTTAGACAAACAGTTATTTTTCCATTCAAGAAGATAGTCTTGCGTCAGCCTGGAAATATGCTGGACGAAGGCAGTCAGGTTTTGTCCCCACATCATGTTAGACAAACAGTTGCCTCTTTTGCGCCCCTGACCGGACGCGATACTGACGCTCCCTCATGGCTCGCGGCAGACTCACGGCATTCGGGACGCATGCAGCAGTCCGGACATATGCTGGACCCATGCAGTCAGATTTTGTCCCACGTCACTATAGACAAACATTTGTCTCTTCTTTTCGATTGACTGGACGCGATACTAATGCTTCCTCATGGCTCGCGGCAGGTTCACAGCATTCTGGACGCATGCATTATTCTGATACCTCTCATGGAAACCTACAACAGTCTCAATCTGGTCCCATGATGGACTCATAGTCGGGACTTGTCCTCGCAACAGGATAGACAAGTTTTTATCTCTCCTTTGCGATTTCTGAGCGCCCAACTAATGCTTCCTTGCGTCACGCTGTTGACATACAACATGCTAAACGCACGCGATCAAGATTTTCCCTCGCATGGGTTTACAGATGTTAATGCTTCCTTACAGCATGATGATCTTATGCTGGAAGCACTGGAGGTGGTCTAGCCTAAACGTGATGCTTCTTCGCAACTGGTCGATATCCTTCACGAGATTTCTTCAGGACAAGATAAATTTTTTGGAAGACAATAACCGACAGGATGACGCGGTTTTGTCTCCTACTTATTCGAATCAGGGAATTGATGTTCCATTAGCCGAATTAGAAGACGAATTTCAGGATTCATTACAGACAGCGGAGTTTAAAAAAAAAAAGAAAAAAAAAAACATCCTCTTTTAATGATATGGTCCTGGCTAGATCTGTTAAGAGAGTTTTCTCAACTCTCAACCAATGGACGTCCAAGAGAAAGGATCTAGGGAAGACCTCCCTTTTTTCTTTTCCTCAAACTCGACTGGCTTCCAGATCTAGTTTGTGGTATTCGTCTGGGGGAAGTTCTTGGTTTGGGAGTTCCTGCCTCCTCTCTCCTCTCAAGGAGACTTCTCCAGACCTGCTGACTCTTCACTCAGGTCAACCATGAGCAAGTTGAAGTTTATGTGGTCCAATTCTGAAATGATAACAGGCTGAAGGAAACTTTTAGTCAGTAGAAGTCTTCAGCCTTACGGACTGGACTCTCGGAACTCTCCCAGAAGCCACAGACCCTAAGAACGAGGCTCAGATGCATCTAATTGCCTGTCTGAATAAGCCTGAGAGGGATGGCCCCATTGAACTTTCCGCCCCTTTTCACGGAAGGAGTTCTTAAAAAGAGGACTATGTGTTGTTCCTTTTTATCTTCAGGTCTGTCCCTTATTCGGAGATTAACAGGCTGCGCAAGATTTTTTCTCTAGGACTGCTAAATATATCCTTCCAACTAGCTTTTTAGCAAGGATACAAAAGGAGGCTCTTCCCACTCGTCAGCTCTTTCGTGGGAGAGCCCTTCAAGGGGAACTCAAAGGATTGCGACTGGAGGTCAAACTCGCAGATTCTCAAGACAACAAACCGAATCAAAAAGTGAGACGGGTTATGCCTCCCATGTCGTCGTTACCCTTAGAGTTGACAACAGTCCACTCAGGAAACAAAGCAGCAGGTCTTTAAGAACAATTGAGCCTTATGCTGTCGAAATCAGTCATAGAAATGTAGAGGACACTCCCTCGGAGGGTTTTTTTACAACATAATTTTCCTAGTTCAGAAAAGCTTGGGGGCGGGGGGGGGTGAAAACCTGTTCTGGACATCAGTCCATTGTACAAGTACGTTTTTTACCCGGGTGATGTCCTACGTGACTCCCCGGCTTCACATAAAGGGAGTAAGGATTTTCTTTGTACCTGGACGACTGACCACTCAGAGCAGAATCACAAGTAAAGTGTCTGGAACCTCTTCAAAGGATAATGCTCTTGACGCAACAGTTAGGCCTGATGGTAACCTGGCCAAATCTTAACTATCACCCTCACAGAATTTTCTTTTTTCTGAGGATGATAATCGGTTCAGATCAGGCTCAAGGCACTCCGGAAATGTTGCAAGGAATTTCCTCTGATGGTCACCCGGCTACGGTTGACGATCCCTCGCAGCAATCAGCACACGGTTTAGTTCGCGCACACAGCGCACTTCAAGTGTCTGGTCTTTCTAAACTAGAGAGGTTGATGTCGTCCGTATTTGATGCATACAATTCTTGACAGTGGAAATGACGCATAGATATCAAAGAGCTAGTGGGCATTCACCAAGTCCTGATTACTCACTTCTTAGAAGGGGAGAAAAGCGTCAAGACGGATCTGCTCAGCAGAAGAAGACTAGTTCTTACTGCAGAACAACCCTACATCACGAGGTGTGCACCAACCTTTGGATGTTGTGGGTTCAATACTCGATAGACCTCTTCGCCTCACAAATGACATAGAGGTTGCTGGTATTTTGCTCTCCAGTACCAGACCAGGAAGCAGTTGCAGTGGACCAGAACTGGGAAGGTCTAAACGTTTCCACTTTTCCTCCGTTCAAGATCCTGGACAGAGTCCTGAAAAGATTCAGGGATTCGCCCAACGTGCGCATGACCATGATAGCTCCTTTTTGGCCCATGAGACATTGGGTTGCAGAGATGATGGAGTGGCTGCTAGATACACCCAGATTATTACCAACTATTAGGGTTTACTAGTCCGAGTGGGACATATTTAGTGTGTGGTACAGGAATAATAGACTTTAATCTACCAATGCCTCTATAGCTAATACTGTATAGCAAAGTTATTCTGTTGTATCTGCATACAAAAGAGAAGCTAGCTGTACCTTTCATCAAGGGTTACCGCAGCATACTAAGCTTCGTCTTTCGTAACCGACACATTGGTGTGTCAGGTAACAATGATCTCTCAGATCTCAGTAGATCTTCTGAGACGACTAAGAGGAAAGACAATCCAACCTCCTCGTGGAACCTGGATACAGTCCTGGCCTCTTTTTAACCTCAAGTAGGTTTGTTTGTACAGTGGACAAGGCGTCTTGGAAGTATCTTACCTAGAAGACACTTTTTCCTAATTTCATTGGCTACAGTCAAAAGATTAGGAGAGTTAAAAGCCATCAGCAAGAAGATGGGCTTTAATGGAGACAATGTAATTTGCTCCCTTCAGCTAGGCTTTCTTTTCAAAGACGATACAGACAGCCTCTGATGCTCTGTTAAAAAGCCCTCTTTGCCTTTATCAAAGAATACCCTGGCTTTTTTCATTAAGGATTTAATAAGGAAAGCTCTCCAGGATTGTAAGTAAGAAGTTTTCCCTATCCATAAGGTAAAACCACACGAGTTTAGAGCTGTAGCAATTTTTGTGGCTTACAAACACAATAAAATGAAGTCAATTTTGGAGCCTACTGTCTGATGAAGGAAATCATTCTTCACAGACTGCTATCTCAAAGATGTCCAGACCCAGTTTGAGGATTGCTGTTCCCTGGGTCCGTACGTTACCTCTGGCTTCGTAGTTAGAGAAGGGTCTACTGCCTCTTCCCGATAACTTAATATATATCATTGCCCCTTTTCTCTTGTACTTGTGTTCACAGGTTGTCTGTGAGGTTGTCGCAGCCTTCCGTTAGTCTAGGATGCAAGTCAAGTTAGTTTTAATGTGTTTACATGTTGTCTGTGAAGGTTGTCGCAACCTTCCGTCAATCTGGGATGCAAATCAAATTAGTTTTAATGTGGAGTAGGTGGTCAGAATCAGTATCCTTGGCTATGCCAGGTTTGCAAGGGTGGTGGTCTAGCCACTTTAAGGGTCGGGGACCTTGTGGCAGCCCCAAGAGACTTTTACAGCCCACGGAGTGGACGCTGAGTCTCTCAAAGAATGCAGGCGAAATGAGGCAGTATCATTGTGAGGCCAGCTTCCTTATCAGGTTGTAACGCCAGAATCAGTATCCTTGGCTATGCCAGGTTTGCAAGGGTGGTGGTCTAGCCACGCTAGAGGTCGAAGACCTTGTGGCAGCCCCAAGAGACTTTTACACCCCACGGAGTGGACACCAAGTCTCTCAAGGAATGCAGACGAAATGAGGCAGTATCATTGTGAAGCCAGCTTCCTTATCAGGTTAGAACCAGATTGTTAGTACTACTAATTGTAGATATTAATAATTATACGAATTCCCAATGTGATGAGGTTTTCAACCCACCACCGATTGTGTCAATCAGCTATATATATGTAACTACCAGGGAAGTTACATATTTAAAAATGGTATTTTTATTATAAAATAAATTTTTGAATATACAGTACTTACCTGGTAGTTACATATATAAAAGGACCCTCCCTCCTCCCCTCTGAAAACAGAGTCATGGAATTTCTGAAGATTGTTCGGAATGGTTCTGATAGCCTACGAGTGATGGCGCTCACGTATGACCACCTACTGTCGTGGCGGCGATCGCCACGAATTTGAATTTTCTGCCGTGACCCGTCGAAACGCAAGATTAAAGCTATATATATGCAACTACGAGGTAAGTATATTTAGAAATTTATTTTATAATAAAAATGTCATTTTGAATTCTGCACACAACTGACATAACGGATAATGTGAGATTTGGACGTTTGCCTTTGTAATTATTTGGTATAATAAAAATTTGTTTCTGGAATTTTTGGAAAAATACTTTGTTTTTATGATAATAAAAAACAATTGTCTTATATTTAGGACTTCTTCCAGCATTTGTTCTTATTTGGTTACAAATCAATGTTTTTTATTTTGGGACTACTGTATTTCATTTCCAGCGAGCAAGATATTTGCTGAAGTTTGGTAACTGTAATTCGTTGGGATCAGGGTACTGCTTTGTTGTGTATCAGATAGCCTCATTTTTTTCTGACATTATTAAATCAACTCATCTCCTTTAGCCGAGGTCACTTCTTGATTGAAATATAAAACAAAGACCAACATATGATAACACCAGGAATGACCATGGTTTACAAAATCCTCCTTAATATACACAGGAGTAGGTGAGAGTTTTCTTTAGACAAAATGAGGTACATCAAATTGATAAGCCAACTTTCGATGAAACTAGTATTGATGTTACTACTCAGGTTTGTAACTTGTTACAGAGGGTAAATTTTGGTGCTAGTACAGTTGGCTTCATTAATTTTGGTACACATCGCAGGAAGCTATGAGATCTCTGACGGGCTGACTGTACTTGGTAACAGGTACTGTAATGCTTTATTTAGCAAAAGAGAAATTAATAGCAACAATGCCTGTAAACAAAGTTGGTGAGCTTGTAAACACTTGATCAAAAGCATTTTTATTAATCTTAAAAATTGCTGTATAGAAAAATATTATTTCCCTAAATGTTCTATGTTAATTTAGTAAAAAGGCTTCTGATCACATGTTTACAAGCCTGTTTTACAGGTAGCGTTGCTAACAGTTTCTTTTTTTCATAAATATACGATTACCTCATACAATTTGCATCGGTCAGATGTCTCCATAGCTTCCAGTGAAGTGTACCAGAATTAATGAAGCCAATTGTACCTTACAACTGATTCACATCAAGCTATCCCAAAACTTGATCTTGCTTGTAATCCAGCTATTTTAATGTAACTCTTGACATAATTCTTCTTATTTAGATGAATCCTTTACATTCAGACCTTCCAGGACTATACCATCCTGTATGTAGTACTAAGTATGCAGTTAATTTTAACAGTCTTGTCTTCTCCATCATAAGGCTCAATACTACACAGTATTCTTAATATTTTATTCTAGCTGTGACCAGATTATGGAATGATCTTCCAAATTAGAGAGTTGAACAGTACTACATTGGATCCCTTTCTGTGGTTACGGTTTATTTTTCCTCTGCCTACATTGAATAGCCTGGCCTATTCTTAACACACTCCTCTTTCCTCACTCCTGACAACACTGAGATTACCAAACAATTCTTTTTCGATCAAGTGGTTAACTACGGCACTGTAACTGTTTAGTGGCTACTTTCCTCTTTGTAATGGTAGAAGAGATTCTTTAGCTATGGTAAGCAGCTCTTCTCGGAGAAGGACACTCCAAAATGAAACCAATGTTCTCTGGTCTTGAGTAGTGCCACAGCCTCTGTACCAGGGTCCTCCACTGTCATAGGGTAAAGTTCTCTTGCTTGAGGGTACACTCGGGCACACTACTGTATTCTATCTTATTTCTTTTCTTGTTTTTTTTTTTTTAATTGTTTATAGTTTGCATATGAAAAATTTATTTGATGATGTTACTGTTCTGAAAATGTTTTATTTTAATTGTTCATAATTTCTTTTGTAATTTATATATTTTCATATTTCTTTTCCTCACTGGGCCATTTTTCCATGTTGGAGCCTTTGGGATTAATGCATCTTGATTTTCTAATTAGGGTTGTAGCTTGGCTAGTAATAATAGTATTAATAGTAACTTCAGAAGTTCTAACTTGTAACAAATATTTTCGTGTTGAACAGGCTGAGATAAGTTTCTCTTCTTAGTTTAATAGACCAGTTTGTTTAAAGACAGTCTAAAACTGATTCGTCTAAAGTAAATTTGAGCCATGGCTCATAGAAAACCCTAAATATTATGCTTGCTTGTTAAAACAATCAAGATTCTCTCTTCATGGTCAATGTTTTTTCTCTTTACTGTAGTTTTATGTTAGACTCTCCTCAAATAATGCATTCATTTTGTTCTTCTACATTCTTTTACTTCTTTTCCAGTTCACTAATAAGTTTGGAAATTCCAATATGAGCAGAATCCAGTAATATCTTTTACTGTCGATGCCATGCCTCAACTTCATTTTGAGTTCTTGGAATAGCAAGTTCTATCCTGTCGTGTACTGGCCATAATAGAGTTGGATAAAGAGGAGAGGATCACATTTCATGATCTCTCAATAATCACCAAGTTTTTCCCCTAATATAATTTTCGTCATAGTACAGTAGTTGATAGCAGGAATTCCTTTACAGTATCTGGAATTGTGTTATTTAGTTCTAACCTTGCAGCCTCAATTTTGCTGGTGATAAGAAGGCTAGTGCTACCATCTGTTAAATCTTTAAAGTTTTCATCAGTGCCTTATAAGATTTTTAAACCAGATGAAATTATTTTCCTTTATATACTTTGTCTCACATGAAAGAAGTAACCCCTATTAGCTGTTCCAGGCCTTTGGAATTTAATTACATTTATACCACCAATTTTGAATTTTGTGATTATCATTTGAGGAGAAAGGTAAATTTTGCTTTCTGCAGCATAATCAAGTAGATCACATGAAAACTGGAAGTAACACTGCGTTTTTCCATGACATTAGCACAGACACTAATGGCAACACTTGACTCCTCTCCTGTGGTCCAGTGGGAGCATGAATTGTATACAGTTTCTGGGAAACTGTAAGAATATTTTTGAATGTCATCCCCAATACTTGATTCTTTTACTAAAAAGGATTACAAGACAGTGTTTTTGTGTGCTCATTCGGAATCGATAGATCATCAAACTTATTTGGCTCTACTGGCCGTTCTTTACTCAATCTGCTTATTACATTTTTAAAAGCCCCATGCTTCTCAATATGACTTGTTTCCAGAACCAAGTAATAAGGCAACTTACCACATAAACTATCGTTTAGAAGAAATGGTAGTTAGACCTTTGGACAAGTTGCTTTTAAACCACTTAGCATTGGAACAACTGGTATTGGACCAATTGTCGTTAGACCAATCGTCTGGGACTGCCCTGGAGCCCTTAGGCATAGCATCCTGCTTTTTCAACTAGGGTTATAGCTTAGGTAGTGATTATGATGTTGTATTAATAATGATACTAGTAGCCCTGTTAAGGTGGGAATTCTAATGCACAAGTACCGTATCAGTATTTAAAGAAAAAACCTAATATGAAGGATGATAATACTTTAACACTAAAACTTTTCTCCCTGATGACTTTCAAGTGGGATTAGAGGATGAAGTTGATTAGGTTGAAGACTCCATTTTGTTTTGGAAAAAGAAACTAGTTGTATATCTTGCATTATACTTGCCTATGTCTTAGGACATGGATCATTGGCCTCTCTAAGTTCCTACCTTAATTTTTGGAAGTTTTAACGCTACCCACATTGAATCATGAAGAAAGTTAGTGTGAACCCAATACTGTAATAGCACAATCTTGTTTTTGTGGTTAATTCCTCATTTACATCCTTATACAGTGTATTTAATGTATCTATAACAGATCAGTTACCTAGTTTAGAAATTTTACTAGAATAAATTGATTTGTTTGTAACTATATTTGAGTTGAGTAGAGGACATCTTTGAATTCAGGTTATACCATTTAGCAAACTAGAAATGTTTTAATCATGGGGATGCTTTAAGAAGGGTTTTCAAAATGTCTTGCTGATTCTGGTTTAAGGGTTACTGTACTTTTGTAATGATGAAGTAATATTTTGCAGCTCAACTGAATCGGGCAATATCTGATTGTACCGTTACTATAAAAATGGATGGTGTATTTATTAATTTTGCTCTTAAAAAACTGAACTTTTGACCTCTCTCATTAAGGTAGTCACAGATGCTCAGAAACCTTCCCTGATATTGTTTGTGGTCTTGGGTCCCATTATGATTTCTGAAATATCTAGAAAAGTTTTTGAGCAATTGTCCTCCATCATCTGCACATTCTTCAACTGATTATTCTTGTGCTGGTATGTCTTGTTTCTGCCGGGTCGTATTTTCATTCCTTTCATTCCTTCAGTATCAGATATCAATATTCAAGAAGCTCTCGTGGCTCTAGCAGAAGGTCCTTCCAATCATCAGAAGATCTTGATTCCAGTTGGAGGGATGCTTACTCTGTTCCAAAATGTTTTGAATACTATACTTCTCCCAGAACCATGATGCTGACTATACTAAGAGAGGGTTATTTGATTCTTTTTCATCTATTCCTCCATTGTCAAATGTTCTGGTCCCTCTTTCAAGTTACATTAACCTTCTGATAAAATCTCAGACATAACTCTTGGAAGTTTGCGAACTTTGCCGAAGGTTGCACTTGTAAATTAATAGCATATGATTTAAAGGTAAGTAGGGAAATATGTTTTATTGGGAAAATTTTGTTTTTTTCTCCTTAAGTACAGTCTAGCACTTACATAATTTTGGTCTTTTCAAACCATTTAAACACATGACTAATGCAAGGGCAATGAAAATTTGTGGGCTTAGAAATTAGAAAAATCTCTCGCTAATTGTTTAAAGTTAATCATGTATAAATTGCCCTAATGTGATTCTATTTGAAATTTAATTGCTTTTAACATTATCTTTCTCAATAGGTCATCTTATGGATTCCCTTGTTCAGTGTGTGTTTGCTGATGATCTCAAACAATACCGAGGTGTTCAGCCTGGAAGAAAATGTTTGGAGTAAGTACTTTATGCTTTGAATCTTCTTTCCAAATGATCAAAGTTTTGTTTAAGATGTTGAGAAGCATAATGTGTTCAAGTTGACTTGCATCTGTTTCTTGCTATTACTGAATGAGAAGATCAGACGTGCACATTGATGAAAAGTTATTTAATGTTACATTTTTTGTATTTTATATAGTATAGGGATTATACACACTATTTATATATGTTGATGTTCTTGTTAGGATTTATTTTTCTATAGATGGCATTCTATGATAAAGGGAAATCTTTGTAAATTATTATTAGGGTTATTTGTATTACTAATAATGTAAGCAATCCGTCAAAAATGGCAGCTAAATATTTAGATAGATATGCACACACAGATTTAACTTCCCAACCCCTTCCCTTTCCTAACTACAACACGGCAGTCATATATATATATATATATATATATATATATATATATATATATATATATATATATATATATATATATATATATATATATATATATATACTGTATATATACATATTTATAAATATGTAACTTCCCTGTTAGTTACATATATATAGCTTAATCCCGCATTTCGTCACGCTCACGGCAGAAATTCAAATTTTGCGGCAATCGCCGCCAGGAGAGTAGGTGGTCATACATGAGCGCCATCTCTCATAGGTAACTGGAACCATTCCCAACATTCCTCAGAAATTCTCTGCCGTTGATCGAGTCAACACGTCGGAAATTCGTTTCGTTGAGGGTTTGCTTTGTCTACAAATTTGGTGAAGTACCCATTATTTATTGTTTATGGCTTTCGCTGCCTTCCGACTATCGAAGATATTGGATTTTCCTTTTCACACGAATAAGATAGTTTTTTGTTGGTCCAACTTGGACAGTTTAATTCAACTTGATTTTCAAGATGGCTCCTCTGTTGTTAAACTTTGTGTAGGGCTAGACCGGCTTTCAAGCTGCTCTTGATTCCCACACAGTATGTAGCAGAGAGCATGTGTGTATTTGTTTTCTTTTCTATGTTCGTAAGATTGAAATGGATAGGATCAAGGAATTTTTTCCCCTTCTTTATTAACTAACGAACAATTCCTAAAGATATAATGGAAGGAAAAGCATTGAAACATCATGATGTCACAATCATGTGACGTAAACTCTTAGCAGGGCGAGATCTGAATGCCTTGAAGGAAATGAGTCCGTCTTGTGACGTAATCTACGTAGTATGACTTGCAAATATGTGAATTATTTTCTTTTTCTTGCACGAAATGTTAAAATATTAACTTACTAAGCATATGTATTTTAATTTTTATTATGTAGGGAAATATATTATTTTTAAGTATATATATATATATCATTATAGTTTCACAATACTTAGTATCGTTATTTAATATTTCAATTTTGAGAATACTAATATTAATCATATAACCTATTGTATTTTCTTTCTAGCCCTTGGCGAAAGAGTATAATCTCTCGCAATGGACAGATCTATTATGGTCTAATGTGAAATAGTTAAAAGTGCTAGTGTTCAGTGGCTCGTAAGTATGACGCAGTGCAGTGGAGGGTGCGTCCATTCGTGTCCGTCATACTCCTAGCCCGGGACCTCTTCCATGCTCCCCAACCCCTGGGAGAAGGAAAGTCGAAAGGCGAAGGGAGATGTCAGACCTTGATCAGCGAACGGACGTCTCCTCGAGCGATCCTGTTGACGCACCCCAGTACGCTCACCCTCGCCATTGGAAAGGCAAGGTAAAAGTGTTATCCTCGCCGTCGGTTGACGCAGCTCCCAGACGAGCCTGGCGTTTTACGTTTTGCCTTCATGCTAGACAAGAAGAGAGTTACGCGTCATGGAACCGAGCGTTGAGATCGCTCCCTCACAGCGATCTGGGCGAGTTTCGGGAGGCGGCATAGAATTTGTCGCTCCCTCACAGCATGCTGGACACATGCAGCATGCGCGATGCATGCTGGAGTCACGCGAGCAGGATGCTTTCTCGCAGCTTGCTGGGCGCATGCGAGCGGGCCGCTTCCCCGCGTCAGGATCGCAAACGTCATAGTTCCAAGCGCGCTCTCGCGGCAAGAATGCACGCGAGCTGCAGCGCTCATGGACGCTCCCTCACAGCAATCTGGACGTGTTACGGGAGGCGGCAAGGATTTTGATGCTCCCTCACAGCATGCTTAACACATGCAGCATGCTGGATGCACGCGAGCTGAATGCATGCTGTACGCACCTGAGCAGAACGCTCCCCAGTGTCAGGATCACAAATGTCATAGTCCCGAGCGCTCTCTCGCGGCAAGAACGCACGCGAGCTGCAGCGCTCATGGACACTCGCTCACAGCGATTTGGACGCGTTACGGGAGGGGGCAAGGATGCTCCCTCACCGCATGCTTGACACAGCATCATCCTGTCAGAGCTTCAACGGTCCATTACGTCCCTGTTGACGTTTACAAGTTGCAATCAGAGGAAGCTCACAACAGCAGCAGCATGCTGGAGGTAGCATGACTCTTCCTCGCAGCATGCTGAACGCATGTGGGACTCAACCATGCAAGGCGAGGCGTGTGCTTTCTCCCTCTCGTTCTCCTTCGGAGATCGCTAACATTTTAGAGGATGTGGCTGCCCCACAGAGAATTTTACAGCCCCCTGGGTGGATCGCAAAGTCTCTCAAGGAATGCAAGCAAATGAGGCATTAAAACCTATGAAGCCAGCTTCCTTATCAGGTATGCCAGGATAGATCTCAGAGGAGGAAACAGAAAACTCTTCATGCAGCAGATCTTAAAGATTACTTGCAGTTCTGGCAAACTTATATCCTGAGGACTTTTCAGCAGGCTGTTCCTCGGAGCCCGTCCTCGCAGTTTTTGAAGGGTAGACCCCAGGAATCTTCCTCTTTCAAGGAAACAGTGTTAGCCAGATCGGTCTAGAGGTCTTTTTCGACTTTGAACGATTGGATTCTCAAGAGAAAGAACAAGGAAGGACAACCTTTCCTTTCCTCCTACGAAATTGGCTTCTAGATCCTGTGTGTGGTACAAGCCTGGGGAGGTTCTCGGTTTGGAAGTTCCTACCTCCTCCCAAGGAGACTTCTCCTTTTTGTTGACGCCTCACGTAGTTCAGCCATGACTAAGGCTAAGGTGATGCGTTCCACGTCGGAGATGGATCACTTGCTGAAGGGCATCTTCAGAACAATCGAGGTCTTCAGCTTGATGGACTGGACTCTAGGAGTCCTCGCAGACGTCACAGATGATTTTTGCCTGTCTAGATAAGCCGTGAGGAACGGGTCGGTCGAACTCACAACCCTTTTGCACAACAGGTTTTATTGAGAAAGAGCTATGCTGTTTTCTTTCCTGTCATCAGGATTGACTCTCGCTCAGAGAGCAGAGCTCTTATATGCTCCCTTGACCAAATTCCTCTTCCCTTCAGAGCTAGTGAAGGACTTATCGCAGCTATTACGCACAAGCAACGTAAGATCTGCTTACAAAGGACTGCGAGAAAGTGCTTCCGATTAACCTTATAGCCTGGATGGAGAAGAAAGCTCCTCCCACGCGTCAGCCCTTTCGTGGTAGAGCTTGTCTAGTAGGGGACAGAGAAGGGCTGCTGGAGGGCAACCTCCTAACCCCAAACACCAACCGAAACCCAAAAAGTGAACTCAATCTCCAGACACAAGTATTCCACTACTGGCAGCAGCTCTTCAAGAGCAGGTTAACCAGATGCTGTCGAATTCAGCCATCGAAGTAGTAAAGGACACCTTTTCGGAGGATTTTTACAACAGACTTTTTCTAGTTCCAAAGAACTCGGGGGGATGGAGACCTGTTCTGGACGTCAGTCCCCTGAACAAGTTCGTCAGCAAAGTAAATTTGCCATGGAAACTTCTGAGTCAGTCCTAGCAGGCACTAGAAAGGGAGACTGGATGGTGTCATTAGATCTGAAGGACGCATATTTCCACATCCCAATACACCCGAACCACAGAATATTTCTAAGATTCGTGTTCCTAAAAACTACTTCAGTTCAAAGCACTCTGTTTTGGACTGAGCACGGCTCCCTACGTTTTTTACCCGAGTGGTTGCCAACTTGGCTCACTGGCTACATCTAAAGGGAGTACGGATATCTATGTACTGTAGCCTACCTGGACAACTGGCTGCTCAGAGCAAGGTCGCAAGAAAAGTGTCTGGAGGCTCTTCAAATTACAATGTCCTTGACATAACAGTTAGGTCTGATGGTGAACCTGGCCAAACCTCAACTGACACCCTTGCAGAACATCTTTTACCTGGGGATGAGAATTCACTCAGTGGTTTTTCGGGCTTTTCCAGCCCCGAAACGCATTCTAGATTGCCTAGTAAAGGTGTGGCACTTCCTAGACATACGGTCCTGCTCGGTGAGAGAATGGATGAGTCTCCTGGGTACCCTCTCATCGATCGAACAGTTCTTTTCCCTGGGAGGACTTCATTTACGGCCTCTTCAACTTCATCTTGCAAAATTTTGGACGAGAGGTCAAAGTCTAGAAAAGTGGATTCCGATTCCTTTGGGGATGGGGATCAGGAATCACTTGAGTGGATGGGACGATACCAGCAAACTCCTGGAAGGTCTCGAACTTTATCAGAGGAACCCTGACCTAGTGTTGTATTCCGACGCCTCAGACATGAGGTGGGGTGCAACACTGGGGAAGGCCGAGATATCGGGTCTGTGGGAAGAGTCTCAGAGGGAATGGCACATAAACATCAAGGAGCTAGTGGCCATTCACTTAGCACTAATATACTTTCAGGTGGAAGTCCAAGGAAAATTAGTTCAGGTCAACGCAGACAACACCTCAGTGTTGGCCTACATCAAGTAGCAGGGAGGCACTCGTTCAGACTCACTTTATGAGGCTGCGAGAGATCTACTACTGTGGGCGAAAGCGAGGGACTTAACCCTGATAACTCGCTTCATAGAAGGGGAAAAGAACCTTCTCAGCAGAGGAAGACAAGTTCTAACTACAGAGTGGACCCTACATCACAAGGTGTGCACCAGCCTTTGGATGTTGTGGGGCCAATCCTCGATAGACCTCTTCGCTACACAGATGACAAAGAGGTTGCCAGTGTATTGCTCTCCAGTCCCAGACCAAGAAGCAGCTTCAGTGGACGCTTTTTTCTTGGACTGGGGGGACCTAAACATGTGCGCTTTTCCACCATTCAAGATCCTGGACAGAGTCCTGAAAAAGTTCAAGGAATCGCACAATGCCCGCATGACCCTGATAGCTCTGTTTTGGCCCATGAGATCTTGGGTTGTAGAAGTGATGGAGTGGCTGGTAGATACCCCCAGAACGTTACCAAGTCGGAACGATCTACTCAAACAGCCACGCATAGAGGGACATCCACTATTAGAGTTTACCAATCTAAGTGGGACGTGTTTAGAGAGTGGTGCAGGACTAACAAATATTCCTCTACCAGTACCTCTATAGCCCAAATAGAAGACTTTCTGTTGCATCTACGAACAAAAGAGAAGCTGGGTTAACCTACCATCAAGGTTACCGCAGCATGCTAGCCTCCGTCTTTCGTCACAGACGCATTGACATGTCAGGATCTCTCGGATCTCATTAGAAATTTTGAGACCGCTAAGAGACAGGACAATCCAACCCCCTCTTGGAACCCAGATGTAGGCCTGGCCTTTTTAACCTCAAGTAGGTTTGAACCCCTTGACAAGGTTTCGTGGAAGGATCTTCCCAAAAAGACTCTATTCCTAGTTGTATTGGCTACAGCCAAAAGAATAGGAGAGTTACAAGCCATCAGCAAGAAGGTGGGCTTTAATGGAGACAATGCAGTTTGCTCCCTTCAGCTAGGCTTTCTCGCCAAAAATGAGAATCCTTATCGACCTTGGCCAAGATCTTTTACCATCCCAGAGCTATCTCACTTAGTTGGACAGGAGAAGGAGAGAGGCCTTTGCCCAGTGAGAGCTCTGAAATTTTATCTGCACGTGTCCAAACACCTGAGAGGACAAGCGGACAACCTCTGGTGCTCTTTATTAAAGAATACCCTGGCTTTTTTCATTAAGGATTTGATAAGGCAAGCTCACCAGAATTGTGAGGAAAGAAGTTTCCCTATCCTTAAGGTAAAACCACATGAGGTTAGAGCTGTAGCTACTTCTATGGCTTACAAGCACAATAGGTCAATGAAGTCAATTTAGGAGGCTACTTTTTGGCGAAGTAAATCAATCTTCGCAGACTGTTATCTCAAGGATGTCAAGACACAATATGAAGATT